>NC_085137.1:365879599-366196266 GCF_035046485.1 Aedes albopictus
AAAATTTAAGAAGTACGCTAAGAGGCAGGAAACTACTAACTCTTCGCAAAATTCCACAAAGCGACGCGACTTTTTTCTCTACATGTTTGATGTGTTCTGACCAACTCAAAGTAGCATCCAGAAATAAACCTAGATACTTAAAAGACTGCACTTGTTCGATGGAGCATGAATTGAGAGAAACTACGAGATTATTATCAACGCTTTTCCTAGGAGAACGGAAGACCATATATTTTGTTTTCAATATATTCAAAGAAAGTAAGTTTGATGCCAAATATTTTGCTAACACCTTCAAATCATCATTCATGTCGTTTGCTACTGCTTGTATTTCGAGACGCGGATAAAAAAGTGCTGTGTCATCAGCGAATAGGCGAGGCACACCTTTTAGTGAAAGCTTGCTAAGGTCGTTGATGTACAGTAAAAATAATAATGGACCAATATTGCTTCCTTGAGGCACTCCTACAGTGATTGGCCTTAAAGAACTAACAGCCTCACCTATTGATACGAACTGCCTTCTATCCAACAGATAGCTGCGAATTATATCGTTAGCAATACCACGGATTCCGTAAGCCTCAAGTTTCTTTAAAAGTATAGAGTGATTTAAGGTATCAACCCGCATAGCAAAAAACTGCTTCACATATTGTTTCAACGTTATATTTGGTGTCTGACATACTGTTACCATTTGTGTTAAAAACTTTCTATTATTCTACATTAATAATGGCTGCCATTGAAAGTGTATAGAACCCCTTTCCAACCGTTTCACAAATGATTGGTGCATAGAACATAGTTCACTTACAGTTTTTCGTGGTTCAAAGTGAGATAGTTTTCAACGGAAAACACCTAGAAATAATTACTTAACAATCTGACATGCAGTAACTTTATGACATACAACCCAGTTATATTTGTTTATTGTCTTCATCAAAAGCAACCCCACCATGACGTCACGCACACATATGAAAAAATACTGTTCAATGTTTAATCAATGGTTTCTGGTACGGTTGCGTACCTTTTTGTGTGAGTGTGAACAGGTTCTGTTTAAATTCAATTAGCGAGTGGCTCAGCTCGGAGTTATGAAATTGAAAAAAAAACAGAAGAATTGTGAGACAATATTAGCAGTTCATTGTTGTTATTCGATCTAGCTCGGTAAGTAGTTCAATGGTTTTCAGAGGATATTATGTAATAATGATAATACATATTTCTGTAGATTGATAATCACTGTTCACGGACGTTCCCATGGTCTCGAACTCAGTCTTGAAGACTGCCATTCGTATTCTTATCGGCTATCGAAACACCATTCCAACGGCGCCTACCAGGATCCATTCTGCCTTGTAATCCGTACAGGAAAAAGCCGTGAAATGCTGCTGCCGTTGATCTCGCAGGCCTTCAACCACAGGAACAGCTGCCGGACTGAAAGATATTCTACCCGGCGTGATTCTGCAAAGAAAGTGTATAATCCTTGGGTGCCGAAAAACAAGAAAGTTATAGCCCCCAAACACAGAAATGATAAAGAGCTCTAGCGATATCAGCGGAAGGAACAAGGGAAGGAACCAGTTGCGGACAGTAATCACGGACCAGTGACCAGAAACCATTAGCCGCTGTAGATCTGTCCCTCTCAAAGGGAAGTACTCCGCCAGTACCGATTCTGGTAGGATCTGCTGTGACCGCACGTGACGCTGATCGAGGAAACTAGTGAAGGTTGCTACAAATGATTGTATTTTTTTTAATTTTAAGTAACGATATTTTTTATATATTAATAAAAATATTAAAAATTAATAATTAAATTATACTATATAAAACGTATTTGTTAGTTTTATTTTTAATTACAAAGCACAATGTGTGGTAGAACCATATATCATACATTTAAAATACCATGAAATACCATAAATCAATAATAACACAAACAGTTCCACTTTTCTTCCAGATTTATCGTAAAACAGTTCTCTAACCATTTGCTGTGCAGTGAATTGTCTGAAAATCTGGATAGCATATAGACCATATCCTTTACTGTTTTGCGAAAAATTTGTTCGAGAAAACGAGCGATTTTTTATGGTAACCTATCTTAACCGCCTATTCCACATACTGTTATTTGGCGGATTACCATTTGTCATACTGGCAAATCTGTACATGGAATGGTTGTCTTACTGTTATCACGGATGGTTAGAGAAATGGTTAAATGCCAATTGCTAATAGTGATCTACAATATGAGAAACGTTGCGTTTAAAGTTAGTAATTATGCGGGAAATGCCTTCCGAAGATCTAAAAAGAGAGCTCCTACAAACTGTTTATTGTCAATTCCCTTGATTACATCATCAAGCAGTTCAGAAATGGCCGTTTCAGTGCTACTACCCTGCCTAAATCCATACTGGAATTTATATAGCACTTTATGTTGATTCAAAAACGGAACGAGTCTATTAATAAGTAGTTTTTCTATTATTTTGTTAAATGTGGAAAGCGTTGAAATAGGTCTGTAGTTGCTCACATCATGTGCATCGCCAGATTTAAAAATTGGTACCACTCTAGCCACTTTAAGGCAATCGGGAAAGGTGCCTGTATCTATAATCTTATTGAAAATCTGTGCCAAGATTCGGGAAAAATTTACACAGTTTTGTTTAACAACTTCGGCTGTGATAAAATCAGGACCACCACTTTTCTTAGGAGCCAAATCGTTAATTAGTAATGTCACTTCGCTGGGGGATGCGGGAGTTAGAAAAATAGAACCGGAAACTCGCTGCAAACAGGATAATGGATCAGAAGAAACATCAACTACGATGCGGCTGGCAAGCTCTTGACCTATGCTGGAAAAATATTTATTGAAAATCTCACAAACTTGTTGATTATTATTAATTTTCGTACCGTTATCCTTGAGAGTGATTTCGCTTGATTTAGAACTTTTCCCAAATATTCGATTAATGTGTGTCCACAGCTTGGAATGTGGAGTATTATTTAGTAGGTTTTTATAATACAAGGTTTTACAACTTTTTTTCGCCGCAATTACTTTGTTAGAAACATGTTTGAGCAAATCTTGAAGATGGCGATCATTGGGGTTTCTTTTGAGACGTTTGATGTAATTATTCTTAATTTTAATTAAATACCATAGATTAAAATTCATCCATGGACAAAAATTTCCTTTTGTATTAATATTTTTAGTTATAGTTTTTGAGTATTTATCATGCAAGGTTTTATAGGTGGATATGATGTTAGCTAAGCATAGATTGGCATCCTGAACTTCCTCACAGGAATCCAAATAAGTTTTAAAGTCATTGGAAATTTTCTGGTGATCAACTATTTTTTTACGAGGGTTTGTTTTTGTCTCTCTTCAAACAATTTAAAGGACGTGAGTATCATGCAGTGATCGCTGCGATCCGAAAAGATTGTATCATTCCTAGTACGTGACAGATCATCCATTTTACAGACTGCGTGATCTAGTAAGTTAGCACTTATCGGTCTTGTAGGGAAAGTGTTGGAACATGCGAACCCATACGATTCTAAAAGTGACCTGTATTTTACAACCACGTTATTGCCAACGACATTCACTGCCGTGTGCAGCATAGTTGTCCCATGTTACATTTTGTCGATTTTGACTTTTTTTCGCCAAACGGTCTATTTTTACGTATTCTTTTAGAAACTGCCCTCGGTTAGTACACTTTGTTCGGAAAATCTATAAAAACAACATCAAGTCAATTTGTCCCATGTTCATTTTTGTCATCATAAGCTGTCCCATGTTCCAATTTTCAGCATAAGCTGTCCCATGTTCAATTTTCCAGCATAAGCTGTCCCATGTTCAATTTTGCAGTAGTCCCATGTTCTATTTTGCAGCATAAGCTGTCCCATGTTCAATTTTTCAGCATAAGCTGTCCCATGTTTTTTTTCTCAGCTTTTAAAGCTAAATTGGAGTAAGCTATGAGTAACCAGTGGAGGGTGTAATCAGTAACCAGTCTAAAGATGGCGACCAGAATATCCAAGATGGCGGTCTACAATCCAAGATGGCGGCTCAAAATTCAAGATGGCGACTGTTTAATGGAGTTTTAGGCTCTAAACCATGCAATCTATATATATAAAAGTCAATGTATGTATGTTTGTATGTTAAATTGTATGTTAATGTGTATGTAAATTTGTTTGTTTATTTGTTTGTTAAAGAGGTGGTTATAAGGGTATTGGAATTCAAGATGGCGGCTTAGGTTCCAAGATGGCGGTCAAAACGTCAGAGTGCTTGCTATTAGACGGTGAATCTGTTACGGATACTATGCAATATGGGTATCTATCGATCGGGTTTGATGAGTAGAAGTCAAAAATCAATATCCGACCCTATTTTGAAATCCAAGATGGCGGACCATAATCTAAGATAGCGGTCACGGAATGGTGTTTTGAGCAATGTTTCCATGAAATATGGGTATCTATCGATCGGACTTGATAAGTAGAATAGATAGGACTTGATGAGTAGATGTTAAAAATCGATATTTGACGCCATTTTGAAATCCAAGATGGCAGACCATAATCCAATATGGCGGCCATGTAATGGTGGTATGAGCTATGATACCATGCAATATGGGTATCTATCGATCGGACTTGATGAGTAGAACTCAATAATCGATATTTAACGCCATTTTGAAATCCAAGATTGCGGACCATAATCCAAGATGGCGGCCATGTAATGGTGGTATGAGCTATGATACCATGCAATATGGGTATCTATCGATCGGACTTGATGAGTAGAATTCAAAAATCGATTTTTGACGCAATTTTGAAATCCAAGATGGCGGACCATCATCCAAAATGGCGGCCACGGTATGGTGTTTTGTGCTATGATACCATGAAAAATGGATATCTATCGATCGGATTTGATGAGTAGAAGTCAAAAATCGATATTTGCGCCATTTTGAAATCCAAGATGGCGGACCATAATCCATGATGGCGGCCATGGAGCTATGATACCATAATACTCACATGGATTTTTAAAAATTATTTTGGCAATTTCATGAAATGGTACGTTTCACCCCTCCCTCCCCAAAGTCCTCCAGAAATCCTAACAATACTACATGAATTCCAAAAATTCGCCGGGAATGCCGAGAATGTCTGTGTGAATCCTGGACATTCTCCGGGAATCCTGATAACATCCAACATGGGACAGCTTATGCTGAAAAATTCGACATGGGACAGCTTATGCTGAAAACTGAAACATGGGACAGCTTATGCTGAAAATCTCGCATGACATGGGACAGCTTATGCCGATAAAATCCCGAAATTTGCTAGATTTATCGGCATTACAGTCCCACCAGAGTTTTTATTTAAAAAGTTAAAGTAAATTTAATACCTATGAAATTTTTGGTTCATACTTCAATGATAAATACCAATTCTAACGCTCTCCTGATGAATTCACTTTGATTTTTTATTACACTTGTTCGTAGAGAGGGAAACAAGGCTGGAACTTAAAACGCGTTTTTCTCGGTTTGCTGTTTTGTAACATGGGACAACTATGCTGCACACGGCAGTTCATAGGTATATTGACATCACCAACAAGAAAGCAAGATTTATTTGGGCTACAATTATTCAATACATTTTCCAAAATATCTAAAAAATTATTCACATCGAATGAGGGGGGACGGTAAAAACAATGAATATCATAAATACGATTCTTTTGACAAACATTAACGTAAATGTGATGAAAACCATCAATATGTACATTACACTGAACAGTAAAATGAAGGTTACTCCTAACGTATACAGCTAATCCACCACTAGAACTTTCTCTACACGAAAAGACAACATTAAACCCGGGTATATTATACAAAGCAACATTTTCACTTTAAAGCCAAGTCTCGCCTATGACAATAACATCGATTGGTAGATTACAGTGTTCCAGTGTTTCAAGAATACAATCAAATTTGCTAAGATCGTTCATTCCCCGAATGTTCCATTGCAGGATGCGCAATTGATTGATGTTATCTTTGTTTACAGGGCAAGATTCATTGAAGTCATCAAGGTGCACATGTGAAAAATTATTATCATTAGCCATTGAAAAACGGAAATAAACAAAAGATGGAAAACAAAAACATATAATTTAAAAAAAATTGGACACCCAAATAGAAAAAGGTTACTCAATCATGCTGACCTTCGCAGGCGACTGGGATAATGATTGCACCAGCTTTTTTATATCATTTCTATTTTTAACTATTATCAGTTTTGACGTTTCCTCCTTTTTAACCAAAATTACTCCATCTCTGCCCGCCCAAACATATTTAAGGTTTAGGTTCTTCTGAACACTGCGCATTTCATGAAGAAGCTCCAATGAAAATGGAGTGAGTTCATCTCTTATGACGATATTTGTAGGCTTCCCATTAACAACCATTGACTGGTCAATTGCAGAGGATGAAAGCTTTCCATACTTCTGCTTTTTGGTCAAAAATGATTCTTTCACAGCTTTACTCCTAAATACAACTCGAATTGGTGCATGCCGACCAACGATAGAACTAGCAGGTGACACTCGAGAGACAGATATGAGGGCTTCAGTAGGAAGTTCTGCACCTATACAGTCAGCCACTTTAGCTACAATGTTTGTGACTTCCTCATTAGACTGGATCGGCACTCCGTGTATCATAGCATTATTCAAGAGAGACTGTTTATTAGAATTATCAACACAATACTCCAAATTATGAGAAAAAGATTTCAAAGCAGACAACTCTTTTTTTAGAGCATCCACTTCTGATCTAAGATGTCCGTTTTCCGCTTTCAAGATTTGAAAATCGTATACTATGTCATCAAACTTGGACGAAAGGAATTGCTGTGAGTCTTCAATGGCCTTTGTGATCGAACTGACTTCATTTTTAACCTCATTCATTTGATTAGAAACTATAGTATAAATTGATTTTTTAAGTTCCGAGCCTAGACTATCGATCATTAATGTTTGATTATTTCGCATAGAGATAATTTTTTTGTACATGTCTGAGCATTTGGCGGAACAGAAATACATGCTTTGCTTTAGTTTACGTATAGCAGAGCCAGAAATATTACGGCATTTGAAATGAACACTGGAAAAACAGTAAAGGCAAGTAATTAGTTTATTTGAAATGACTCTTTCATACACTCTGAGCAAGTAAGAACATCATTCATATCGTTTTCCGTCATTCTTGATATATGCAGATTACTTTGAAATAAGTGTGTAAATTAATTAAATTATTATGATTGCTGATAACACTGCTACAGTTTGAACACAGAAGCAAGACAAGCATAAACACGTGTAAAGGGCGTGTGGTGTATAAAGGTATCACAAAAGACAACACATTGAACAAATTAAAATCAAAACCAATCGTCAAAGTATTGCTCAACACAACTATCGGACTGTGGGATGTTATCGCTACAAAACTATCAACCAGACGACATGTGACGTATGTAACTCAATCTCTCATCATGCGTGGCAAGGTACTCAGAACTACTGATTACTCGAGCAATCGGTTTAACGCTGGCTCTTTCTATCCACTTTCGCCGAATACTGCAGTGTATCGCAACTGCAACCACTTACATATTATGTTTCCAGTTCAAAACCGAATTAGCGACATTTTTTCTTTGACTTGCGCTGCTTTTGCCTTGCGTTAAATACAATGTCGGAAGTGGGGCGCTGTATAGAGCACCAGGTGTACAATACAGCGCCCCACTTCCGACATTGTGTTTAACGCAAGGCAAAAGCAGCGGAAGTCAAAGAAAAAATGTCGCTAATTCGGTTTTGAACTGGAAACATAATACGTACAAACTACTTTGTGGCAGCTGTACGCAGCGTCGCGGCCCTTGCCAGAGACCAGAGTAACCACTATTGTGTGCTACTAATGGATATACTAGAAGTGTTTTCTGGATTCTTTCTACTCAATTTCGCTAAATTCTGCAGTAATGTACTGCAACCACTTGCATACATACAAGCTACTTGGTGGCAGTTGTACGTAGCGACGATGGCCCTTGCCAGAGACCAGAGAAACCACTGATGTGTGCTACTATTGAGTATAATCGAATCACAGAAAACAACCAACGATATAACCACAATTGCCGTTCTATAGAACCTCGCAACACTTTTATGACGGCTTTTGAGATCAAGCTTGATCGGCACAATACAAACACAGATACGATATACACAGATAATTGATTGCTGAAGTGAGACAAGTACTTTTGATGATCAATAAATTACCAAAAATAAATGAACATGTTCCACCTTTATTCACGCACAAACTTCAAATACACGACTTTATGTTATAACTTTTAACTTTCACAAACACCTTAAAATCACAATAATTAATAAATTAAATAAATATCACTCTATATTTAAAAATAATATGCACAAGAAATAATTGCACAAACTACCAGAAGCAGTGCTGCCAGAATTATTGATTATTGATTTTATTGGTTTTTGATTTTTTTATAAAATAACAAAGCCATATTTTCAAAATCGGAGTGTGCTATAGAATTTCGTCCAGGTGCCAGTTCGCGCGCGTTTGCTTCGGTGGTTTGATTTTTTCATTTTCTATTCCGAAGTGAGTATTTCGACGGCGGCGGACCCAGCATGCATCAGTGTGTAGTAGAATTTTGACTGGGTGCCAGTTCGCGCGCGTTTGCTTCGGTGGTTCGATTTTTTTCCTTTTCTATTTTGTATTCCGAAGTGAACATTTCGACGGCGATGAGTGTGCGGTGGACGCGTCGTGGTCGTGGATCGAGTCGGTTCCGATTTTTTTGCTTCCCGTCGCGCTAGTTCCCAATACACTTTTAGTTGATAATAAATATTTTCTTTCATTTTTTGCATTTACACAAAAGAATGAAAAGTGTTAGTTCGGGCTCGCCGGTCGAAAAAAATCCGAGCGCCGACAAGTGAGTCGCGTTCAGTGTATTTCTGTGCGGAATAGACTAAAGATTTCTGCTCCCTAGTGGAGTGGAGACGCGCGATAGAATTTTCTTTTTGGCTAGTTTTTGCGTAGAAAAGTGGTCGGTTGTTAACGGCGGTTTGTGTATATTGATCCACTGTCACATCATATCTCCAGCCATAGGTGACTCCCGGGCTGACAATGTACCTTACCCTACTAACAAAAAAATCCTTCCTGAGACAAAAGTGGAGATGCTGCGATTCGCGGTCTTTATAACAACGTTTGTCTTACTAACATTCCCTCCCGTCCTCGATGACCGTAAGGACGTGGCCGGCGCCGTTATTGACCCTATTAAAGTTGAGAGCTCTCGACCTGTGTACATTGAGAATAGTAAGCTAGTCCTAAGCCCTATTCATTGGTTCCTTGTGCAATTTCGATTGTTCTGGTCAATCACGGAGTAACAACTACGAATTGTGCGGTCACATATGCTCATGCTCATGCTCATGCTCAGTAAGAAGCCATATTTTCAAAATCGGTTTTTGTGCACATGTGGAGTATGGATCAAGGGATCTCCTGATTTTTTTGCAGATCGAAAATGTTTTTCGTTTTTGCAGAAACCAAAAAAAAAAAACAAAACAAAACTTCACAAAAAAATGGTTTCTGCAAAAACAAAAACGTTTTCCACCTGGAAAAAATCAGGAGATACTTTGATCCATACTCTACATGTGTACGAAAACCGATTTTGAAAATATTGCTTCGTTTTTTTTTTATAAAAAAATCAAGTCATGCTAGAATCGAATCATGCTGAATTACATGACATATAATGGAAGTTTACATCACATTTCATAACTTTTACATGATATGTCATGTAAACTTCTGTGATATCCCACGCTCCAATCATGTGCATCAAATGTCGTATAATTTTACTCTATTTTTTCAATCTGTGTAGAGACGATTGTCCGACGTAAACCCGCCACGTTTTGAGCGGATAGAAGCTTGTTTAACCAGCTAAAGCCAATTAGTTATTCGACAGTTTATTAAGCCAATCGGCTAAATAAACCCTTGAACCATGATCGAGAACGGATTGAGGATTTTGCCAGGCGTCGTATTTCGTCAGTGTACACACCGACGGCCGATCGGGACAAAGTCCCAAGAAATCGTCACGCCTCAGGCGCCCAGTCTCCGAGGTCCGGCTGGTGCTCGCCATCATCTCGTCAGTCTCGAACCGAAGCCTGACCAGTTCCACTCCGTGAAGATCTCTTCAGGCCAGAGCCAACTCCATCTCGGTCATTCGTCCAACGCTCGGTCGTCGGAAGCCGGCCATTTTGAACCTCAGTACGGGCATTCCACGTGCCTGTAGCCAAGATTCCGTTGTCTTAAGCTGTCAACGCGAGCCCAAATTCAAAACAACGCCTTGCAACGGATCAAAGTGAAAATAGAGCGTAACTGGGATTAACATTTATTTCGCAATGAGAATAACAAGTTCAATTCAGTTTTTTCACATAGAAACATAAATGAATCACAACAATTTTCATGGTGAGCAATACATGCAGTCAAGCGGGTTATTTTCGAAGTATTGAACAAAAATCTTGGTGAAACATTCACATCAACTTCAGCCTTTATTCAAGGTTTGTCCGTGTAAGCGAAAGATACACACTAAACGAAATTTAACGATATGTATGAGAGCTGTCTTGATTGTTGTTGACAGACTGCAATTTCTTGAAGTGCGATGAAGTTTTGTTTTGTATTTCGTGTGTAGTATCTAGAACTTCCAGGTATCCAGCAACTGAAGAACATAAAAAGCCACCTGGAAAAGATGGTATCAGCGCTGAACTAATCAAGTTGGCCATCTGCCTGCTCCGTCTAATATTTCGGATCTGGGAGACCGAACATCTTCCAAAGGAGTGAAATCAAGGGGTCATTTGGCTCATCTACAAGAAAGGTTACAAGTTGGAGTGTGAGAACTTCCGAGCGATCACAATTCTAAATGTCGCCTGCGGGGTGCTATCCCAGATCATCTTCCGTCGTCTTCCACCTAAAGTGAATCAAAAGTTCACCGCACGGCAAATCCTCAAAAAATGCCGCGAATACCCATAGCACCACCTGTTCGTAGACTTCCAGGTGGCGTACGACATAATCGACCATCGAACACACAGAGCTGTGGGAAATCATGGACGAGAATGCTTTTTGCGGAAAGCTCACCGGACTGACTAAAGCGACGATGGACGGTGTGCAAAACTGCGTAAGGGTTTCGGGCGATCTGTCTGATTCGTTCGAATCTCGCCGGGGTTGAGGAGCTCTCATACCTGCTGTTCAATATCGCCCTGGAAGGTGCTATGTGACGAACCGAACTCAACAGCCGGGTACAATTTACGAAATACGGCCAATTTGTCTGTTCTGCGGATGACATGGATATTGTTGCTGGTATCAGAACTGTACACCCGCCTGAAACGTGAAGCAGATAAGGTCGGACTAATGGTGAACGTGTCAAAAACAAAGCGCATGCTGGCTGGAGAAACCACAAACGAAAGGGTGAGCCTAGGCAGCAGTGTTAAGACCCAAGAAAAATGTTAATATCCAATTAGGTTTAAAGTGGTTTTGAGAACCTAGTCGCTGCATGCATGTTCAAACATTTGAAAGTTATTACCACGCGTCGAAGTCGAACGCCGCGGCTCAACATCGAGCGGATGTGGAACGTAGAAGTGGCGCAAGACTACGCGCAACAGTTAGCAGTGGCCCTACCAACGGAAGAGCAGTTTGGCGCAGCTACACTTGAAAATAATTGGAGGGACATCCGATCCGCCATAGGCTGCAGCACTAGGCACACAGAAAACACATAAACTACTGGTACGACGGTGAATGTGAACCGTTGAAAACGAGAAGAATGCAGCATGGGCGAGAATGCTGCAACACCGTACGAGGGCGAATGAGGCACGTTATAGACAGACGGGGAACAGGCAGAACTCAGTCTTCCCGAGAAAGAAGCGCCAGCAGGTAGGACGTGATCTCTGAAGCGACTGGAAGGGAGAATGGCGTCAATGTCAAAATTAGAACAGCGGACATCTGTCAAATCCATACAAATTCCCGTTCCAAACGAGCATAAGACTTGTCAAAATTGGAACATGACGCCACTCTCCCTTCCAGTCACTCTAGTGATCTCGAAGCGATGACAGATCTGTACCGCGCTAAGGACACAAGGAAGTTCTACGAGAAGCTGAGCCGCTCGCATAGAGGCTTTGTGCCACAAGCCGACATGTGCCGAGACAATCACTAGAATCTTCTCACGAGCGAGCGAGAGGTTTCGGCAGCATGATGATGAGCTCCTCAATGGCAACGTTGCAAGCATTGAAAGTGATGCGGCAACAGATTTAGGAGTATGTGCCCAGGACGAAATACTTTCGGCCCCTAACACCCAAGAGCTTCAGGAGGAGGTTGGCCAGCTGATAAACAACAAAGACGTTGTAGCAGATCATCTACCAGGCGAACTTCTAAAATACGGTGGAGAAGCACTGGTGAGAGCACTACACTGGGATATATCAATAGTTGGGAGGAGGAAGTATTACCGGAGAATGGCGACAAGTTGAATTGCGGGAACCATCACGCGATCACACTACTAAGCGCAGCCTATAAGATACTCTCTCAAATTTTATGCTGCTTTCTATCACCTATTGCAAGAGAGTTCGTGGGGCAATATCAGGCTGGATTCATGGGTGAACGCGCTACAATGGACCAGATGTTCGCCATCCGTCAGGTGTTGCAGAAATGCCACGAATACAACGTGCCCACACATCGGGCGGGTGTAGTAGCCATGGTACGATTTTCAACCGATCCGGCCAAGTTGTTTGTTTCGCTGAAGGCGTGAATGTTATCGACAGATCCTTTGGAACGGTGGCTGAAACACGAAGCAGCAAAGGTAGGATTGGTGGTGAGTGCGTCAAGTGAATCTGAATGAGACAAACCTTGGAGCAGCAGTGTTACGATAAACAGGGATATTTCAAGTTGGCGGAGGCATTCGTCTACCGCGGTTTCTAGCTAACGGCTCAAAATAACGTTTACCGAGAAATAGAAAGAGGCATCATCAGTGGAAGTTGTGTCTTCTATGGGATGCACAAGAAACTGCGGATATATCGAATCATTCCAGCATCGAAAGTACCATGAACAGGACGATGATCAGATCGATGGCCCTCTACCACAACCATTAGATTTTGGCCATGCTCGAGGAAGACCGATATATGAAAGACATGCCATCAAAACTTCCATTCCTAATTGTACTTTTGTGTCGTGTGGAAAATTTCCTTAAATCTTGACCGCACAGAGATTCGAATCAGGCTGTGTTCTGTTGATACAGAAAACGTTCCGTCGACATTGCTAAGAAAGTGTTCCGCGTTTATGAACACATCATCAACGCTTGACGAATTATTCCGACATTTTAATGGATTAATTGCGCATTAGCTGAAATTCAAATTAGGCGAACATAAATCTTACAAAAAATATGCCTCTTCTATGAGTGCTAGACCGTGACATGATATGCCGTTTATTCAAATTTTCCTACGCTAATTAATCGGAATTCCAATCTACGTATCTTCTCACTGATTGCGTAGGATATTTGTTCCAGACAGCGGCCAGACAATGTGCAGACTTAAAAAAGACATAAAAAATTATTTATCATCAGTAGAGTTCTTCAACAAAAAAAAAACGACATTCTTTCGAAGCAAAGCCTTGATGCCGTACATCAGCGGTAGCAGGTTTTTTTTCACCTTAAGTGAGTCAGAATGTTGGGCTCCTGCTTCGATTGTTTACGTCACCCCTCTCACCAGTTGCTACCTTATCACGTTCAATTTACGTATTGTTTGAAAACGTTCTTGTAATCGTACAATTATTCAAACCTCAGATGTGACAAAGCTGTATTTTGATCAGAGGACGGTCATGAATCAAAAGAATAATAAAGTTAAGATGATTGAATTCGGTGGTCATCGATTCGGTACTCGAGTTCATTTAATCATTTGGATGCATTTCTCACCGGGCGGTGATACGATGCGGCGATGGGTTAACTTCGCTAGATCGCTGTGTAATCAATTCTCGAAGCCATTGGCGATGGCCAAACGACGCAATAAATTACGAATATGATGCAATTGGAACTTCTGACTCGAACTCGAGCGCTTGCAGGCAGCGTAGATGGTTCGATTACCACAAGAATGGTTGGGTTAGGGCAGCTTCAGATGAGTGCGAGTGTGAATGTGTGAACGTGAATGTGAACGTGACCACGTTGTATATCAAGTGATAGATAGTTTTATTTTTCAACTTTTCAAGAAAATCCATGTCACATTATCTCTTCCCTCCTTGGCTGAGGATGGCAGGCGATACGACGAAACGACGACGACCCAACGCTGGGATCACATGCACTGGAGTGTAACGGAGCTACTATACACTACCACCTATGCATCATATTGAGGGCGACCGACGAAAACGAAGACGACGACGATGACCGCCGCCGCCTCAGCGCACTATGAATCAGTAAGCGCAGCGTAATATTTTTTCGCCAACTTTGGCATTTTATTATCGCATCGGAAATTTATTATTAAGGTCAATTATAATACTGCAGCAGTTGCGAAAAAGGCACGTTGTTGGATGATCCTTAGACCTGTCAAACCACTGAAAGGAGATCTTGCAATGAACAGATGATATGAAGCTGTTTGAGAACAGATTCACTAGGGTAATTTTCCAATTGTTGCACGGCTAAAAACTCGCCTATTGTTGCACACTCCATTTTATTGTGGGGGGTGGGTGCAACAATTGGCGAATTTTTAGCCGTGCAACAATTGGAAAATTACTCTATATTAACCCATTAACGCTCAAGATGTCAAAACAAACTTAAACAAGTTTAAAAGAGGATAACTATTCTAGAAGAACACTGAAAGGCCCTTCAGTTTACATTGTAGCTAACTACAGAAATGTATATATGTAATGATTTCGGCACAGACAAACAGACGTAACACTTTGAATAGTTTTCGGTTTAAATTTAAGTCTCCGAGCACATTTTCCCAATTCTAAAAGAACTGAGTTTGGTAAACCATCAACTATGTGGCGGTGGTGAACAAATATCAAACTCAAACAAAAACGATACGAGCGCTACGGGTGGGAAGTCGGCCAACTAAATGGAACGTTAAATTGGTGTTCGATGGAAAGTATTCCTGGAGAATTCCGGGATGATTTCCCTGAAGAATCTCGGGTGAAATTCCTGAATTATTCATGTAAAACAATCTTTACTGGAAATGAAGGAATAGCTGGATATAATACTGAAAGAATCTTAATGAAATCCACGAAGGAATCCCTCAATAAATCACCTGAAAATGAGCCGGAATTAATCCCAGGAGAAATTGATGATAAGATCTCCAAAGAAATCCTTTAAAAAATCCAGGAGAAAAAGCCTTGAAAATATCCCTGAAAGAATCTCGTTTTGTCATCTGTCACGTTTTGTGCGTTTTCGCGTTTATTGCCGATTACGCTGGTGAAATCGCTACAGATTACAGAAATGTAAAATTGTTCCATCCCAGAATTCCAGAGGACATGGAGTGACATTAACTTTTTTAGCAAAGTCACTCCCAACGTAGCTATACATTAAATTAATTATGTTTTCATATGACGGTTGGTACGAAATGTCCTCGTTCTACGGTTTTCATGTTGAAATCTACGGAAAATATAAAATAACGCTGCACAGTAGGCCGCTCTAATGCTTGTAATGTATGTTCGATGTACTCATGTACTGCAAGAAATAATAATGACAAGAAAATCGACTATTTCTATTTCTATCATTGTTTAGCATTCTTCTATACAACGGCTGTGTATGTGTAGACTAAACTAGACTAGAAAATATCCTTAGAAGAAATTCCGATAGAACTCAGTGAAGTTATTCCAAAGGAATTCTTGAAGGAATCCCAAGATAAAACCCAAGAATAGTTCTAAAGAAATTGCTGAAGCATTCCCGCCAGAAACTTTAATAATGATGTTGGAGTATGTAATCTCTGAATGAATCTCAAAAGAAGTCCCTTAGAATTTCTTGTAGGAATCCTGTGAAGAATCCAGGTAGATTTTTTTAGAACAATCCTTGAAAAATCATAGAAGACAGTTCTGGAGGAATCCGAACAAAAACTAGTATGGAAATCCCCGGGAGAAAACTCAGTGGTTCCCATGCTGGGGTCACGGATCCTGATAGTTTCACAAGAACTGAAAGTCAAGAACTTAAAGCAGTATAATTTTGTAGTGTGGCAAAGCTCAGTGATCATCTGGAGTAACGGTCTATTTGGCGTCAAGTAATCTTATATGGGTCTGTTCATGGACCACGTATACCAAACTTTGGCTATTCAGATGCCCCCTCCATTCCTTTGAAACTCTTGAACATCTTGAAGGAATACCGAAAAAAAATCTTGAAAGCATTTCCAATAAAATCTTCCTAAAAACTCCTTGGAATTGTTGATGAAATTTATGAAGGCACTCCAAACGTAATTCCTGGAAGAAATCCAAATGAAACCCTTCTTCTAAAACATGTACAAAATCATTTATCTTGTATCTTTGTATTTGCACAGGAGCATCAGGTAGCGTCTCAATTAAATGAATGACATGAAAACTTTCCACAACATGAGAGCTGGCTGACTTCTCGATAACTTCACTTTATACCAAACTTTAGACCCGGTCTAACTAGGATACCAGAATAACAAGATCTAATATGCAGAAAGCCCTATATGTAGCAGTTGAGTTGCGTAAAAAATTTTATACCATTTCAGAGCTACACAACTTCTGAACAACTTTGCTGAAAACATTATCTTTGTGGATGATCTGGATCATGAAGATGCAACATTTCAAAATTACTCACCAAGCGCAATGTAGCCGTGAAATCGTGTACTATACTTCATCATTTCAGAATCATTAGCTTTCTATGAAAATTGACAGAATACACGAACGTTCTTTGTGGTCTGGATCGAACTTGTGTACTTTCCACGACCGACGTACAATAATGGTCCCAGAACCGTGTTTACCTCAAAAAAAAAAAATAAAGTTTTACGCTCAAACTATTTTTTTTGTCTATATTAACCCTCGAGTGATCGCGCTGTTGTATTTTGTACAACACGTTGATAAAATCTCGCTTTTTATACTCAACTTTAGCGTGGTGCTGACGGTGGTGGTCAACCGCGCGAGTTACGAAAGGTTAACGAGATTATTAACCCTAGGCTAGTTCAATCTCGGAACCCACGCTTAACTTCCCTTCCGAAGGAAGAACCCACATTATGCGAGTATGTCGGGAGTGGGATTCGATTCCAGGTCCTCGGCGTGATAGGCTTGTGCTCTAACCACCACACCAGGTCCGACATCGCTCAAACTAGTAGTTTCAACAATATAGTGTCATCGGAGAAGTTTCTTCATATGAACTTTTCAATGTTGTAAAATTAGGTTGATCCAAATGGTTTGGCAGATCATAATATCGATCCACTTTTTAGTTTTTCCATATACATTAACAAAATGTTCTACAAAGTTGAAAACCACCTAATTCCACACAACTTTTCCGAAGAAGCCATGTTACTATCTCTTATTTCGGAGATAATATTCTCTAAGGAAAAAGCTATAAATTTCTTTGTTTCCAGCACTTTCAGAGCATTCAATTTGCAGTATTTTTACTAAGACAGTAAAGTTCTACATTATCAATTCAAAAACTTATTCATTGATTTCTTACAAAATTGTTTTTTTCCCGAATGTCGAACTCTTGGTCTTATAGAAAAAAATCGCATTGTTTTTATTCTTCAACCACTTAACATAATTACCAGCTTTTTGTCCACTAGGGCAATTTGTATTCTATTATAATTCTTCTATATCTATGTGCTGCTGTCTGTTTTCAACTCTGTTCATGGTAGAATGATGAGCACGAGGATGTTTTCCAGACCGTTTGGGGGTCCAATATGAGTTGCCGTTAGCCGATAATCCAAGTTTCCGGGCCCATTAGAGCATGTGCTCAGAGGAGGTGTCAGCCGCTCTTGAAGGGAAGAGCAACAGACGGAAAATTGCAAGTGCCAGGGCTGGGATCGAATCCATGACCATCCACTTATTAAGTGAACGTGTAGCCATTACGCCACAGGCCCAGATAAAAAAAACCCTAATTAATCCACCTAGCGGTGATGGTGCCTTTCTCGTGCTTTAAAATATCCTTTCAACAAAACTCGAGCGACATGTAGATGACATTGACATAAATACAAAATGAAAACTGCTTGCTAAATCTACTCAATATGGATACATTTTATATTAGCATAACATCCAATATTCAGAAAATATAAGACAACGATCCAAAACTCAAACCAAACAAGTGTCATGAAGCCGCAAAATTTTGAAACGTCATTTTAGATTTTCCGGTCATCATTTTATGACTCCGGATATCTACCCCAACTAAACTAACCGCCATCTTGAACATTGAGACACCATCTTGGATGTTCTGGTATTCATTTTTGGACTCTGCACCTAAAATTACATAAAATAGTCGCCGTATTGAATTTTGGCATGTCGTTTATGATTTTCTGGTTAACAGTTTTGGACGAAGACCGGCATTCTTCCCCATTCAAACTATAGTCATATTGCAGACCTTGTGAAACAGCGCACAGCTTGGGTTTTCTGATTACAAATTTTGAATTCTGGACATATTTTCATACAAAATATGCTCATAATGCAAGAATTAAAAATCCTATAAAATGGCACTAACTTGAATACTGGGCCATTATCTTGGGCTTTGGACCGCTATTTTGGATACTCTGGTGGACTCCAAACAAATTTCCCATACCAAATACACTTATTTTACATAGTTTTAGAGCACAAAATTCCTTAAAACAGCCACCATCTTCTGCTTACGCGATCAAATTCTTATTTTTCCATTCAACGTTGACCAATCCTGCTATAACTTTACACCTTAGGAATCTGAAAAGGTACGATTTGATGAGATCGCTTTAGTTTTGTCTATATTTTCTTCTCATATGTGAGAACTTAGACCTATTCGTCACTGTTGTTCATACCTAATGTTTATCAGGCCATTAAACAAAGCCACGATTTAATTTTTCACATGAACGTTGGTTCTGCTACACAACAGCTAGTCTCTAATGTGATCTAAGGCTATTTTCTTGCTAATTGTTCATTAGATTATCAAAAAATATGCGATCTGACGTGTCGTATGTATGGGTTTGGTTCATTTTTATACTTGGTAATTTCCGGTGGGATAGCCGGATCTGATTCCATGAGTCATGGACCATGACACTACCGGTTGTCCCAATTATGGTCTGAGAATATTTTATTGCTATTTATTCACCTTTACCTAATCACCGCGATTTGATATATCGCATGAATGGGTTTGCTTCACTTTTACTTCTAACCACTTTCGAAGCCACAGCTGAACCCGCAACACTACCGGGAATCTAATGTGGTCTGACACTATTTTTCCATCAGGTTGTCGATAAGTCGTGATCAGTCTTCGTTCTACTCGGTTCTACTGCTCGTGTTGTGTGTAGGTAAGAGGTAACGATAGCGCACGAATGTAACAAAGCCGACTGACACCCGACTGCGGCAACGAAATGAAGATAGTAAAAAGTGTCGAATGTTTACAAGACTGGTCGTGATTTGATGTACCGCATCCATGGGTTTGGTTAAATTTTACATTTTACTACCCGGATCTGATTCCGGGTAACTACCGGCTGAACCAAATATGGTCTAACATTATTGTCTTGTTAACTGCTCATCGGTTAACCAAAAATGCTGCAAATTGAAGGTGTCACATGCAGGGTTTGACAATTTCGACGGGACTCTCTGAACCAATTCCGGACCACTACCAGTGACGTAAGGCTATTTTCTAGCTAACTGTTCATCAGGTTATCGCAAAAGCCATGATTTGATGTGTCACATGCCTGGATTTGGTTCACTTTTACATTTGGCCTCTTCCGGCCACTCAAAACCGATTCCGAAACACTTGCTGACCGTTCATTAGGTAATCTAAAAAGCCGCTATTTGATGTGACGCATGTACGGGTTTGTTTCTCTTTCAGATTTAACCACTTCGGCGGGAACCCCGGAACAGGTTCCGGAACACTACTGGTTCAGATATGATCTGAGATGATTTTCCTGCTCATTGTCCATCAGGTCATCGAAAATGCCGTGGTTTGATGTGTCGCATGTATGGATTTGCTTCAATTGTATATTTGGCCACTTCCAGCGGGACGCCTAGAACCGGTTCCGGAACACTACCGGTTCAGGTATGGTCTGAGATTATTTTCCTGCTCATTATCCATCAGGTCATCGAAAATGCCGTGGTTTGATGTGCCGCATGCATGGGTTTGGTTCAATTGTATATTTGGCCACTTCCAGCGGGACGCCTAGAACCGGTTTCGGAACACTACCGGTTCAGATATGATCTGAGACTATTTTTCTGCTTACCGCTCATCAGGTTATCGAAAATGCCGTGGTTTGATGTGTCGCATGCATGGGTTTGGTTCACTTGCAAATTTGACCACTTCCAGCGGGACGACTAGAACCGGTTCCGGAACACTACCGGTTCAGATATGGTCTGAGATGATTTTCCTGCTCATTGTCCATCAGGTCATCTAAAATGCCGTGGTTTGATGTGTCGCTTGCATGGGTTTGGTACAATTGTATATTTGGCCACTTCCAGCGGGACGCCTTAGACTATTTTTCTGCTTACCACTCATCAGGTTATCGAAAATGCCGTGGTTTGATGTGTCGCATGCATAGGTTTGATGCATTTTTATTTCTGATCCCTTCCTGGGGTACCGTTCCGGAACACCTAAATGGCCATATCTCCGGAACGGCTGAACCGATCCGAACCATTTTCAATAGGAAACAATGGGACCAGATTCCGCATCGAATGAACCGTCGATCATTGAAATCGGATGAGGTTTACTGCCAAAAAGTGATGTGAGTTTTTTGTACACACACATACACACACACACACATACACACACACAGACATCACCTCAATTCGTCGAGCTGAGTCGATTGGTATATAAGACTTGACCCCTCCGGAGGCTCTATCAAATTTTCGTTTTTGGAGTGAACATATAGCCTTTCGGTACACCTTGGTGTACGAGAAAGGCAAAAAGATTTCATTCTCATCTTTAAATTAGACGTGTGCGCCGCGCCGCCGTCGCTGACGATTTTTTTACACCGTCGCCGCAAGTCAAGTTGACCCGGCGCGCCGCTGTAATATTTTTCCACGCCGCCGAACAAAATTTCTCACGCCGATGAGAAAATGACAAAGGTTTTTTTTACCAGCAATAAAAGTTGTTATTTTTAAACAGTTTGCACTTCATTCTGGTGCATCTTAGGCGTATTTTTGGAGTTCGTTTTGTGAATCATCTGCTATATTTTTTTTATAATTTCTAATAATGATGTTTTACTGCAATACTTTGAAGATCGTCGCTTATTTGTTAAGTACTAAGCGAGTCTCTTTTGAAAACCTTAATGGATTATCAACAACATTCTTGGTGGCATTTTTAAGAGGTCCATAAACAAATTCTCTTACATATTCTCGGCATATCTCATGGGAAGATTTTTATGGCAACTTACGAATGAAATTCTAGGAGGAATCTATTCCATGATATTTTCATCAAAAATTCCTCCAGAAACCTCATCAACAATTCTTCTAGAAAACCTACCATGCTTAAGAAATTCCTTCATGGGTTATTTCAGAAAACCTTTTATGAATTCCAGACATTCTACAGCGTTTATTTTTTTTACAAAATCAAGAGTTCAGAATTCTTTCAGAAATTTCTCCAGGAATTGATTCAAAAAAATTTCCGAATATTCAATCGAATTTTTTTTATGCCTCAAGTTCCTTCAAAAGTTGTCCAAAGAATTTTTATAGAGAACCTCCCAAAATGGCTCCATTAATTCCTTAGAAATCCTATAAATTAGATCACGCAAAAGATGTCCGTTTTCAACCGCATCACCTTGTAACCCCAAAAACAACAATTTCTAAGATTTTTACATAAATTCCTTTGGAAATTTGTTATGTGATTTGTCCAGGAATCTTCACGTAAGTTTCAAAGTTTCTCCAAATATTATTACCGAGGTTCCTTCAAAAATAGGATTCGTTTAGAAATATCTCCAGGGGTTTCTACAGGAATTAACTAGAGTTTTTTTCCACAATACCTGCGAGGATTCTTTCAGAAATTCCTCCATGGATTCCATCTGAACTTTACTCAGGAATTCCACTTTATGTTACGAAGGACTCCTTCAGTAGTTCAAGGCACTTTTCATAAATGTCAGCAAGAAATTACCTCAGAAATTTTTCATGCATGTTTTTTTTATATTATCAGAATTTTCAGAAATTCCTTTGGAATTCTTCCAAGGGTTCCTCCAAGATTCCCTTTAGAAATTCCGTCAGGGGTTACCAAAAGATGTCCAGAAGGTTTCCTTTTGAAATTCCTCCTGCGGTTCCTGCAGAAATATCACCTGGGATTCTTTTAGAGATTCTCCCTGGAATTCTTTTGGATATTTCTCCACAGATTACTACAGAAGTATTTTATGAAATTACCGTCAAGTCGCCATTCACCGTGGGTCTAAGCAAATTTGAGACGAATAATGTCTGTCGTTTTACACAAATCTTTCATTTCTTTTTCATTTATTTCATGTAATTAATGGCTATATCCTAAGTACATACATCTGCTTACGATCCCTAATGAATTTAAATTCTTTTAAAGGGTCGTTAATCAAGACGATTGACCTAAGCTAAAGTTCTCTGTACATTATGGTATTAAATAATTATTAATGTTATCTTTAATGTACTTTTTCAAACTCCTCTTGAACTGAAGGTTTGAATTTGAATTTTTTATGTTTTCCGGTAATTGATTGAAAATATAAGGCCCCATGTTGACAAATCGTCGCCTTCCGATTTCACTTTTGAATCCTCGCTGCTGTAGCATATGTGCATACCTAGTTTGATGATGATGACCAGCAGAGCTGAAAATCCAGTTGTGATGTAGGTTCAAGTTGTTGACTACTTTGAACATAGTAACTCCCATTTGAAATGTGAAAAGTCCTAACACTGGCAAAATGTTATTCTCCGTATTGGTGTACAGCGTAGTTGTGGGTTGGAGGAAAGGTAGATTGTAGATAGCTTTGACGCATCGGTTTTGTTGCACCTGCATTTCTTTCAGGTACGTATGGCATGATGTACCCCAGGCTGCGATTCCGTATTGGTATCGAGTATGAATGAAAGCGAAGTACATTTTCACTAGGACGTGTTGAGGAACAAAGTGTGACAGCTTCCGCAGTATTCCGCATAAAGATGAGCAGCTTGCAACTGTTTCTCGAATATGAACATTCCATTTTAGCCTGTTGTCAATCCAGACTCCCAGGTATTTGAAACTTTCAACTTCTTCGATAACAGCTCTATTGATTACCAATTCCATCGTGGCGCCTGGCGTATCTCTTTTGCCGAACAGCATCATTTTAGTTTTCTGTAAATTCAGCGCCAGAAGATTATTTTCGAGATACTGCATAATCTGCTGCAGATCATATGACATATCGCGATACAGTTCAGATACAGTTCTTGCTTCATATGAGATTGCCGTATCATCAGCGAACAGCCTCAGTTGTCCTCTCAAGTGCAGTTTGGCTACGTCGTTGACATATATTAGAAAAAGCAAGGGTCCAATGTTACTACCTTGTGGAACTCCACAGTTGATCGTGTACGTTGTACTTTTGGTTCCAGATATCATGACCTGTTCCTGACGATCCGTTAAATAGCTGTGCAAAAAATCATTCGCTACACCACGAATACCGTAGGCTTCGAGCTTTTCCAACAGGATGTGATGGTTTAGGGTATCGAATGCTTTCGAAAGGTCAAGAAATATGGCTGCAGCAGACATTTTCTTATCCACCGAACGAGAAATGTGATAAACATTGTGGGTATACCGCTGTTAATTGCCTTCATTATTGGTTAGAATTAAAGTAATAATCACAAAAGCAGGAAAGGAATTTTTTCAAAAAAACTAATGATATGATCAGGGCCGGATCTAAGAGGGGCGGGGAGGCCAGGGCTCCGGGCCCCCCCATTTTGGGGCCCCCACAAAAACCATTTTTGGTTCAAGTACTACTCAAAAACAAAGGAAAACTGTATTGCTCATCGCATTTGTACCTCCGAGGGGCCTTCACAACCGCCCGGGCCCCGGGCCCCCACAATCCTTAATCCGAGCCTGGATATGATACATTTAGTAGAGGATGGGAAGGTCACTTGTTTCCGTGGTAGATCACCATTCACCGTGGTAGTAGGTACTCATTCACCGTGTATCAGAGGATACCTTCTCTGTTTGAAAATTATCAAAACCACCTAGCAAAGTCAATTTTCGTCGTTTATATTCATTTTGAGTAATAACTTGCAAGATTTATTAAAAAAAAACGAATGTTAAAATTTTCAATTTTTTATACTTATATGGGGCAACATGGGGCACGGTGAATGGAGACCATTGATTTTTAGGGTACCCATTTACCGTGCCCATTTGTTTCAGTTAAAAAATTTGTGGAATCGTACTTTCTTGGTAAACTTGCTTCGATAATGCAAAATATGTACATACCTGATAGGTGAATTTAATTGCATCTTGGTGAAATAATTTTGTAACTAAATTTAGTTAATCACTTAAATCACGTAAGCGCAGGTTTTGTTTTTTTACTACGAATGCAGTGAACGAGCAAAACATTGCTTCATGTAAACACACTTTAGAGGCTGTCCATTTATTACGTAAGGGATTTTTCGCGGTTTTTCGACAACACCACCCTCCCCCCCCCCCCCCCCACTTGTAAGATTTTTTGTAAGAAGAACTATTTTTTTGTATGGCTCGTAAGATTTTGTAAACCCCCCCCCCCCTCCCTCCAAAAACCCTTATGTAATTAATGGACAGCCCCAGTATCAAAATGGTACTGTAAAAATAAGTATTGTTTTATTAGTATTGTATTGGTGAAATCAAAGTGAAATTGTCATACAATTTCATTGTAATATGGAAATAATGAAAAAATATTCGAAGGCCCACGGTGAATGGCGACTTGACGGTACACAAAAAAAATATTGAAGAAATTCTTCAAAGGTAACCTGAAGGAATTTCTAAAGGAATGTGAAACAATCGTTGGAGGAGTTACTGGTGGAATTCCTTGGGAAAAACCTGGAGGAACTCCTTAAGATTATTTCAGAGGTATATCTAGCAGAATTTTTGAAGAAACTTTTGGAGAAATTCATATAAAAAATTCTGGAGAAGCTTCTGAGCCAACCCATGAAAAAATTTCCAGAGGACAACCTCTAGGAATTTAATTCAGAATGTTGCAGAAATTTCTGAAGGAAGTTTCTGAAAAAACAAACTTCGAAAATCCGTGAAAAGATTGCAAACAAAGGTACCCACTGGATGAATTTTTGAAAAAAAAAAATCTCAATAAATTTCTGTAGGGATTGCTGGAGAATAATTTGAAACAAACCCTGAAAGAGCTCCGGGATATCCTTCTGGAGGAATTCTTGAAAGAACTTTTTGCAAAATGTCTGAAAGGTACTAGTGGATAAAAGCCATAAAGTAATTCCCCAAGAGGAATTTTTGGAGCAAATATTAATCGAATGGAAGCATTCTTGAAGCAATCACCAATATAAAAATCATAAAAAAAAACCTTTTTTAAGGAAGCAATGCAATTTAAACTGGAGAATGATGTGCTGTTATTATAAGAAGATTTTTTTTGGACATTTCTGGAGAAACGCCAAGAAATAAATACTGAAGTGATTTTTGAAGGAGTTCCTGATAGAATCTTTGAACGTTCCCCGGAAATTTTCTGAAAGAATCCCTGAAGAAAGGTTTCTATAAATCCCAAAAGAAATTTACGATCAATCCCCTGGAGGAACTTCCAGAAAAATTTCCTAAGAATTTTTTGGATGAATTTCTTAAGGAACGCCTAAAACGATCCCTGAAGAAATTCCTGAAAAGAAACCAAAGGGAATATATGCAGAAAATCATTTAGGAACCTCTAGAGGAACTCCAACAGAAAAATCAGAAATCTGAATATGTCAAGGAATTGAAGAAATTCCATTCTAATGAATTATCGTCTTGATAAGAAAAAATCATCCAAACATTGTAAATAAGGTTCAATTTTAAAATAATTTTCTTAGGGGCATATCTGAAAGTTGAAAACCTTGAGTTAACCATTTCATTTTGCCATGAAAACACTGGTCAAAAATGAGTTTTAGAAAAGAATACTCTAAGAAAAGGCGTGCGACTTTATGAATTTCAACCTAGAGGATTTTTTATAAAGGATTCTTTCTAAAATCTAAAGCAAAGTTCTTGTGTGGTAAAAGAAAATGGTTCTTTGGGTACAGAAAGCGGATTATTCTTTATATTGACGTTTTTTAGACTAGCAGCAACAATCACAAAAACAAAATTAAAAAAAAAACAGTTCACACCGATTACGCCGCCGCCGCCGCCAAAATTACTATGAACATCACCGCCGGTGAAATCTGCTTCGGCGCACATGTCTGCTTTAAATGGTGAATCAAGGAAAGGTTTTTTTTCCCGCCCAATCCCGCCTTTAGACGGGGTATAGTTTGAGCATTTTTGTAATTTTTGTTTCGTGGAAAATGTTTTTTTTTTCGTATTTTTGGCTGATATTTAGAACTGTTCTGTATATTTCAAAATGGTTTTGGTGTATTTTAAAGCGTATTTACATTTTTTTAAATCATTGAAAATTTGATGTTTTAGTCACCTTTTAGAAGTCATTGTTTATTTTGTATTGAATCGCTACAATTAACATAATTTATTTTTTTCCCAAATCATTCTATCCTTGTTTAATAAGTTAAAGGGAATCGAATACACTTTAACATTTATTTCCTTAAAATAACACGGAAAATAAAATTTTCTGTGAAAAAAATTTAAAATTATAATATTTCAACAATAATCATAAAATCTCAAAATGTTTTCATCTCAAAAATTCCGTTCCCCAAATTGGCTTTCAGGGAAAATATAAAAGTGTAGGGATGTTCAAAAATAAAAATTAGTAAAACCAAAAACTGAAGTTCACGAAATCGAGAATTGAAAAGAATCATCTTCCAAAACATGTTTAAATCAGTTTTAGATGACGAAAACTTAAAAAACGAAACAACTACGAAATTTTAAGACATACCTACGGGTTTGCCATCTTCGACAAAAAAGTGTGATATTATAAATATAAAAACTGCTCAGAACAAAGTATTCCGAAAGTGAGATTGTGAATAACTGTTGAGTGGATGCATCCAAGCCTCTATCGACCGTAAAATTCCACAGGGCATCTTCTGCATGCATGAAGAAAACTCATGATGCAAACACTTCGGGATGGAGTGCCTGTGAACTTGCTGATAATATATGGTTCATTTGCTTGAGGAATCAGGTAAGTCCAGTGTTTTTCTGTGAGTACGGGTCATTCACATGATGTGAACAACATAAAACAAGATACTTTGTGTATAACTTTTTGAAAATAAATAGATCGCCGTAGCGGATCTCTTGCTGAAGTTTTCGAAAAATAAATCTGGAATACCAGAGCTTCAAAATATTATACGGAAGAAGTTTGTTGTGTGTTTGAAATCAATAATGTAGGCAGTTTTGAAGATGATGATTTACAAATACCAAAATGACAGAAAGTAAGATTATCACTCCCATTCGAAAGATGTAGGGTTGCGAATCATTCCTTTAAAACTTATGGACTTATGTCGATCCCCAACCAATCAATTGAAATCCCCATCGCTTTAGTATGGAGCAACATTGTATGATTAAAAGTTACGGGCGGAGGGGCATCACAGTCTGAACCAAACTAATTGAAATCGAAACTGCCGATTGGTAAACGCAAACAATTTACGTTTGATGTGGTGACGAATGATACTTGGTAGTGCTATTTATTGTTGCACTGATAAGCGAAAGTATTACGCTGTAGGTGATTACAAACATTACACCGAGATGGCTCGTGCCACACTTCTCGCGAAATATGTGCGCAGTGCATAAATAGGTGAGTGAATATAAGGTATTACATGCAAACGTTAGGAATATTGCGAATATTAAAAAAGAAATTTCAGATAATTGGAACTTACGCATTCCATAGATAAAGGCGTTTCGTACCTCCTATTTTGAACACTTTACGCTATAATTCAGTTTATTTCACATTAGGAAACTAGAGATTTTGTGTATGGCTGGATCCCGAGCAGAAATGAATAACTGCCACATAACTGGAGCATACCAAAGTCAGGTATCATACCAAGACAAGGTATTGGTCGGTTATCCAGGTATTGAAAATAACTTAATTTGGTATTTTGTAGGTATTGATACAATACCTCAACGCGTTATTGATTTGCTATTGAGGACTGCTTGAGGTATAATTGAATTATGGAAAAATCGCTATTTGTATGGAAAAACCGCCAATTATTATTGAGGTATTGCCATACCTGATGTCATTATTCTCGCGTTATGCACAGAATACACACAAGTTATTATTTTAGGTATTTTACCTCTTATATAGGGCTACTTAATACCTCATTCAAGTTGCAGGTATTCGGTTTTTCATACCTGAGTTAGTTATTCTTCAGCTATTTTCTCCTGCTCGGGATACTGTGCGTATATATTTTTTTCTGCGACAGTCCACATTAGTTTTTTTTTTATCTGCATTAACGAGATTTTTAGCCCTTGACTAGTTCATCTCGGGACCCAGGCTTTACTTCCCTTCCGAAGGAAGAGCTCACATTTTGTGAGTTTGTCGGGAGTGGGATTCGTTCCCAGGTCCTTGGCGTGATAGTCAAGTGTCCTAACCATCACACCAGGTCCGCTCCACAGTCCACATTAGTTTCGTTGGGGTTTCTTTTTCATTTCCTTCCAATTCTTCTGTTTGATGCATGATGATGATAATGATGATAGGATGATGATGATGCATCTTTTCAAATAAACACCTTTTACGTCGTCTGGTCTGGAGTGGTTCTTGAAAATAGTTTCAGTGTGATGCCTTTTCACCTCCCACCCCGGTGGGAATTTGAAAACAACTTTACATTTTTTATTCTACTTTAGAAACTGGACCAACATCATATCATCTCGACATGAATCCTTGCTATAAAACTGGGATGCTATTCCCTAAGGCGCTGTCCATAAACTACGTAGACTTATTTCGGCCATCTCAGACCCCCCCTCCCCCCTCGTAGACTTTTGTTCATACAAAATTTTCATAATTTGTATGGAGCGTAGACTTTGGTCAGACCCCCCCGTCCCCCCCTAAGAGTCTACCTAGTTTATGGACAGGCCCTAACGAGCGTCAGTTTGCCACTCAGAATAGGTTTTGTACAATCTTGCTTCTTTAATGTTTATATCGGACAAGTGGATATCTGTTTGTTCGAAGATGAGTTTGACCCTTGGTTTATGCTTCTGTTCTGCTCTTCCATTTGTATTGACTAGAAGAGCTGGTTCTGTTCCGAATGCACCATAGCCTAGATTATTATATGTAAACAGAGACACGAAACTGAGAGGACTCTCTACCAAACTATTCGGGAGTTTATAATTATGACTGCATGCTACCGTAGACACAACCTACCGGACCAGCAGAGGGGCAAGAGGGGAATGTCGAACGTGTTTGCTTATGGTCCGGACGGATGAGCACAGACTGAGATATATTTTAGTGCCGCCTAGGGTGAATGAATTGGTATGCGTTCCGAGGTGATTTGTTGCTAGATGAGAGATTACGGTTGTGGGTGAGACTGAGTCGTAAATTTCGTGAAATGTCCAATAATTTCTGGAAAATCCATAAAAACAACTTATGATGCCCAGGGATTTGTGCTTGCCTTGAAACAAAGGTAAGATTAGATGAGTGTTCATAATTGTTTGATTATAATTGATTGCGGTGAAATTAGGATTGTGGCTCTCATTCTTTGGACGAACAATTTGGCAGCTAATTTGATCCATTAGATTACGATGTGAGTGGAGGTAAAACAGAAAACGCCTAGAAAAATTTCGGATAATCCTATATCTATGGTTGGTAGTGGTATTTAAGCACTTTTTCGACTGAAATGTTACCAAGAGGCATTTTTAATCGATATATTATTCTTCAATTATGGGATTGCAAAATTTGTGTGCTTAATAAAAACTACTTAAAAAATATAATATTTTTTTTTTTAACACATCCTATGTTCAGTCTGTAAAGGCCGCAAGGTCGAAGACGGTGCAAATGTGTTTTTTTTATTGTTGCGGTATAGTGTTCCTAGCCTCCAAATTACTATATGAATTCAATGGGATGCCGCAATAGGACAACAACAACAACAACAATAGGAACCAAAATTAAATTTTACCTCCATAATAGGAACAGTATGCCTAATTTTGGTGCAAGCGATGTATTATCAAAAACAGTGAAAAACGATAGTTTTCATATTTTTCCAAGCAAATTTGGATTGAAAACTACCGACTAACGTTTTGAAATCCTTCTTTAGGGGGTACGATCAATTTAAACAAATAATAATAATAATTCGCACTAATACCCCAACGATGGGCACACTTACCCTATACCAAATGTTTTGGTAATTGAGAGAGGTACAGAGCCACCTAGCGGTATACAAGATTTCTGTATATAATTGGCCAACTTTTTCCATACAAACTTAGAGCTCGTTGAGCGCCCCCTTGATCTTAACCGATTTCGCTCAAATTTTGAACGTAGCTTCTGAGAGTGCAAAAGCTTATTATGAATTTGTAATAGCCTTCCCCAGGTAACAAAGAATGCTGAACAATGAAAGTATTAGCTGAACATTGGCTGGTTAATGGGCACGGTAAAGGCTGGGTATGCTGCGCAATTCAGATCCCATTGTGATCCACTAGCCTCTGCCCAGCAACTCCTATCCCTACCTCCACGCGGTACCGGCCGGAAACTATGAGCAACCTTAGGGAAGATCGGGTAACCAACCCCGGTGGGACCTTTGGTCGTAGGCTGACAGGGAAGGGGGGGTTTGCTTCGGCAAACCTGAGCGTCTGTTCTCCAGGAGGAGCGGCTCACAACAGCGTCTGATCCCCATGTTAGGGGCGGCTGATCTACGTCCGAGTGCCAGGGAAGGACTCTAAGCTCAACTGTGCACTATGGTCCTCCGGAAAGTAGGGGGTTGGTGTCAGGCCCTACGAGCCAGCCGTAAAAACCCATTGTAACGGAAAATCAGCAACAGAATAATACGAACCGAGACCAACGGCAACGACCCCAGCGAACAAAAAGGACTTGCGATTGGAAACTCGGTACGTGGAACTGCCGATCTCTCAACTTCATTGGGAGCACCCGCATACTCGCCGATCTACTGAAGGACCGCGGGTTCGGCATCGTAGCGCTGCAGGAGGTGTGTTGGACAGGATCCATGGTGCGAACGTTTAGAGGTAATCATACCATCTACCAGAGCTGCGGCAACACACGCGAGCTGGGAACAGCTTTCATCGTGATGGGTAATATGCAGAGGCGCGTGATCGGTTGGTGGCCGATCGACGAAAGAATGTGCAGGTTGAGGATCAAGGGCCGATTCTTCAACTTCAGCATAATAAACGTGCACAGCCCACACTCCGGAAGTACTGATGATGACAAGGACGCATTTTACGCGCAGCTCGAACGCGAGTACGATCGCTGCCCAAGCCACGACGTCAAGATCATCATAGGAGATTTGAACGCTCAGGTAGGCCAGGAGGAGGAATTCAGACCGACGATTGGTAAGTTTAGCGCCCACCAGCAAACGAACGAAAACGGCCTACGACTCATTGATTTCGCCGCCTCCAAAAATATGGCCATACGTAGCACCTTTTTCCAACACAGCCTCCCTTATCGTTACACCTGGAGATCACCACAGCAGACGGAATCTCAAATCGACCACGTTCTGATTGACGGACGGCACTTCTTCGACATTATCGACGTCAGGACCTATCGTGGCGCCAACATTGACTCCGACCACTATCTGGTAATGGTCAAACTGCGCCCAAAACTCTCCGTCATCAACAATGTACGGTACCGGCGACCGCCACGGTACAACCTAGAGCGACTGAAGCAACCGGATGTCGCCTCAGCATACGCGCAGAATCTCGAAGCCGCGTTGCCAGACGAGGGCGAGCTCGATGAGGCCCCTCTAGAGGACTGCTGGAGTACAGTGAAAGCAGCCATCAACGACGCAGCCGAGAGCACCATCGGGTACGTGGAACGGAATCGACGAAACGAATGGTTCGACGAAGAGTGCAGAACGGTTTTGGAGGAGAAGAACGCAGCGAGGGCGGTAATGCTGCAGCAAGGGACTCGACAGAACGTGGAACGTTACAAACAGAAGCGGAAACAGCAGACCCGCCTCTTTCGGGAGAAAAAGCGCCGCCTGGAAGAAGCGGAGTGTGAAGAAATGGAACTGCTGTGCCGTTCCCAAGAAACACGGAAGTTCTATCAGAAACTCAACGCATCCCGCAACGGCTTCGTGCCGCGAGCCGAAATATGCAGGGATAAAGACGGAGGCCTCTTGACGGACGGACGTGAGGTGATCGAAAGGTGGAAGCAGCACTTCGATCAGCACCTGAACGGCGTGGAGAGCGTAGGCACGGGAGCCCACGGCAACGGAGGAAATGACGACGCCAATGCAGCGGAGGACGGAAATGAACCAACTCCCACGCTGAGGGAAGTTAAGGATGCCATTCACCAGCTCAAAACCAACAAAGCAGCTGGTAAGGATGGTATCGCAGCTGAACTCATCAAGATGGGCCCAGAAAAGTTGGCCATCTGTCTGCATCGGCTGATAGTCAGGATCTGGGAAACCGAACAGCTACCGGAGGAGTGGAAGGAAGGGGTAATCTGCCCCATTCACAAGAAAGGCGACCATTTGGAATGTGAGAACTTCAGGGCGATCACTATTTTGAATGCTGCCTACAAAGTGCTATCCCAGATCATCTTCCGTCGTCTGTCACCTAAAACAAATGAGTTCGTGGGAAGTTATCAAGCCGGCTTCATCGACGGCCGGTCGACAACGGACCAGATCTTTACCGTACGGCAAATCCTCCAGAAATGCCGTGAATACCAGGTCCCAACGCACCACCTGTTCATCGACTTCAAAGCGGCATACGATAGTATCGACCGCGCAGAGCTATGGAGAATCATGGACGAAAACGGCTTTCCTGGGAAGCTGACTAGACTGATTAAAGCAACGATGAACGGTGTGCAAAACTGCGTAAGGGTTTCGGGTGAACTATCCAGTTCATTCGTATCTCGCCGGGAACTGCGACAAGGTGACGGACTCTCATGTCTACTTTTCAACATCGCGCTGGAAGGTGTGATGCGACGAGCCGGGCTCAACAGCCGGGGAACGATTTTCACAAAATCCGGTCAATTTGTGTGCTTTGCGGACGACATGGACATTATCGCTAGAACATTTGGAACGGTGGCAGAACTGTACACCCGCCTGAAACGCGAAGCAGCAAAGGTCGGACTGGTGGTGAATGCCTCAAAAACAAAGTACATGCTGGTAGGCGGAACCGAACACGACCGGATCCGTCTGGGTAGTAATGTTACGATAGACGGGGATACTTTCGAGGTGGTGGAGGAATTCGTCTACCTCGGATCCTTACTGACGGCTGACAACAACGTGAACCGTGAAATTCGAAGGCGCATCATCAGTGGAAGTCGGGCCTACTACGGGCTCCAGAAGAAACTGCGGTCGAAAAAGATTCACCCACGCACCAAATGCACCATGTACAAAACGCTAATAAGACCGGTGATCCTCTACGGGCACGAGACATGGACCATGCTCGAGGAGGACCTACAAGCACTCGGAGTTTTCGAGCGACGCGTGCTAAGAACGATCTTCGGCGGTGTGCAGGAGAACGGTGTGTGGCGGAGAAGAATGAACCACGAGCTCGCTGCACTTTACGGCGAACCCAGCATCCAGAAGGTGGCCAAAGCCGGAAGGATACGATGGGCAGGGCATGTTGCAAGAATGCCGGACAACAACCCAGCAAAGCTGGTGTTTGCAACGGATCCGGTTGGCACAAGAAGGCGTGGAGCGCAGAGAGCACGATGGGCGGACCAGGTGGAGCGTGACTCTGCGAGCATTGGGCGCGACCGAGGATGGAGAGCGGCAGCCACAAACCGAGTATTGTGGCGTACTATTGTTGATTATGTCTTGTCTTAATGATGTGGAACAAATAAATGTATGTATGTATGTATGTATGTATGGCTGGTTAATGGTGTCAGTAACTGAATACAATGACAGCTGAATATTTGTTTTTAAAAATTGCTTGTTCAACCTCTTTAATCAGCAATACATAGATAGCTGAATATCAATTTGAATAGAATATTATGCATCTCTGTAACCAGCTTCGAAACGTACACCAATATACAGAATAAATCATCTGTCGTTCAACCTTTAATCAGATAATTTTTGCAGCTGTCCCAAGTAGTGTTTTCACAGTGTCCACATAGCTTCTTCAGCCTCAATACAGTTTCAATTAAATTTATGTTCTTGATTATTCAGACACAACAAGAATTGCTCTCGTTTTCGAGGATGTGTATACATTTGTGTGTGGTGTAGGTGATAAGGTGAGTGACTATAAATCAGGAGTTCCGAGTTCAATTTTCAGTTTTCCCATTGATTAATTTATATATTCCGAAGCATCTCTTCTGGAAATGGAAAGCCGCAAATGGTAAAAATAAGTTTAAAAATGTTTTTTTTTTAATTTTTAACCAAATTCAATCAATTTGGTTGATTGCTGACTAAGCACATATTTACCCTTAAATCAGCCTTTCAATGAACCTCAATCCAGCTGAAGGTAGGATAAAATCATCAAAATTAGATGCTTAGGGGCTGAATAGTGTGCTCACCCGAGCAGTGGGGAATATCAAATTAATAACTACGAAATCACAAAACCTGTTTTTATATCTTGTTGTGTTATTATTGAATTATAATTCATCATATATATAATTATCAAGGTAATACGTTTCCATAACATGTTTTGTTGGGCAATCTTATTTTGTTATGGTCAAGCTATTGGTATACAGTAATTAAATAACATTTCAATATTACATTTTGTTGTGGAACAAGTTTAGTTATTATTGTATTATTGAGAGTGTACAAATACTTTATGATATTGCCATCAAAACCAAAACAAGTTTTGAAATAAAACCTACGTCATTCTACAATGCTATTTACAGCATTTCGTGAATGAAGGGAGCAACTACATATTCTCACATCAATTTGTTTTTCTCTTCCATTTTTTATTACATCCTTACTGATTCAGAGTGCAAGCAAACTTTTTCCTACGGAATACTAGCTAGTGATAGTATTCCGTGGGAAAAAGTTTGCATAATGCACCAGCAAAATTGTTGAACAATTTTTTGAAAAGTGCGGAAAGTTAGGCCCTAGGTGCGCAAAGTATGTTACGCTTACGGTATCACATTTGATAGGAGGTGGGGTGTATTACGTGACATGGAGGTGCTGTAATGTGTACAAAACCAAGTCCCTGCTGGGCGGCGCGAGGTTTGAAATTGACTGAGTTGTAACATAAAAGTACCCTACATACATAAAAACGAGAACATAGTAAATGATATTGAAGGTGGGGTTTGAAAGGGGCGTTCCAGATTCCGCCTTTGGCATGAAAATTTCTATGATAAAAATGTCAAACTTATTGAGTAAACTTGTTCAAACAAATCTAATACAGACAGCTGAATCCAAAATTATAGATGGTTTTGAATGGGATTTTTCAGAAATAAATATGTGTAGCATTCTCAGCCAACACGAAGTCAAATATGATGTAGAATAGGATGCTAAAATGGAGGCCCTATGCGTAAATACTTCCATTTAACCACGGGTAAAGTGTACGCATATCGCCTCCACTTTAGCATCCTATTCAACAGCATATGCGATCGTTTGATATCATAAATAATTTTGATTTCGGAATGTTCTCAATAACTCTTTAATATCAAAATTTGTTATTGAAACATTTCCGAAATTCACTGTTATTAAGTTGTTATTGACACTAATAAAACATGCTATTGAATTGATTTTCCAGGAACAAATTTTTGTTATGTGACTTGTTATTTTGCCGCTTATGACAGACAAGTTTAAAACTCAATATGTTATGTTAAAAACATAAAAATTACAAATTCCTTTATGCAGCTATTTTACCTAAATAACACATTTTGTTATGCTGTCGTTATTCTCTTCTGCTCGGGCAGCCCTTGTTCAAATAAAGGCTGCTTTAAAATGGTTGGAAAAACTATTATTCAGTAGCAAATTGTTACCTTGGACATCACTTCGGAGAATGGTTCAGGATTGAACATTGTTTTATTTAGGATTGCAGATTGAAAATTCAAGTAGCTCATGATTCTATAGATTAACGACTACGCAGTCATAGGCTTCAAAAAATAAGTTTTATTATTCACCCGGCGTTTCGACACGGGGATAGTGTCTTCCTCAGGGGGAAGACGTTAATATTTTTTCTTCCTGAGGAAGACACTATCGAAACGTCGGGTGAATAATAAAACTCGTTTTTATTAGACTCAAGATTACAGTCGATTTCCAACAGCAGTGATTTCAGGAAACTCTAACTCATTTTTGGGCAATGATGCACCATTAAAATTGATATTATATAAATATGTCTCCTTCCGAAGGTGTTCAAAAAAGTTACGTTTAAGGAGTTTGGGTCATATTGACCCGGGTTTGGCACAACCATTTTACAGTCATTTCACAATAAAATTTAAAGTGTTTGTACTTAAAATTATCGTTAGGGCGTAAATTGTGTGGATCCGGCTCTAAACTAAGGTTTGGTCAGATGTGGCCACTTGGAACCGAAGCCAATTTGAAATTTGGCGAATTTTGATGTGCCACACTGCATTATCATACACAATGTGAGAATTGGTCACATTCCAGGGGTCCAGTGAACCGGTTCTTGAACCTTCTAGTCTAGAGGCCAATCCTGTTATTTTGGTATATGACATGGCCACTGATGTTTTCGCCTCAAAGTTCTGCAAATTTCGATACATTGCATGACATGATCATGGATAATGCGAGAATTGATCACATCTCCGAGGTCCTGGGAAACTGTTCCAGGAACCGATTCCAGAACCACAATCTGGATAATGTTGTTTCCGCTGGCTTGAAAACTGATGAATTCATAACAAAATTCTGCTAATTTTGATTTATTGGGCGGTACGGGATATTGAAAGCCTGAGAATTGGCCACATTCCAGGAGTTCAGGGAACCGACTCTGGAACCGTGTTTTGGCCAACTCTACATCATTTGACATGGCCAATGATGTAGTCGCCCCATAAAATCTACAATTTTAGATATATCGGCATGATTATCGAAAATGTGAAAATTGACAAAATTTCCAGGGTCCTGGAAACTTGTTCAGGGACCACCAGGTGGAAAATACTGTTTCCAGTACCAGGCTTGTAAACGGATGAATTCTCTATAGAATACTGAAAATGCTGATTTGTGATACAGTTATGCAAAATGCAAGAATTGGCCACATTTCCAGGCCAATCTCGATTTATTGGATCATCGAAAATGGGAGAATTGACCGCATTTCAAACTAGTCCCATTAACCAGTTTTGGGACCACCAGGTGGACAAAGTTGTTTCCAGTTGTTGGCTTGATAACTGATGAATTAACTATGAAATTCTGCGGGTTTTGATTTTGTATGGTCATACAAAATGCCTAGTGGTCAATAACAGTTTTTGGCATTTGACATGCCACTGATGTATTCGCACCAAAATTTTGCAAATTTGGATATATTGCACGGCATTATCGACAATGTGAGAATTGATCACGTTTCCAGGGTCCCAAGGATTAAGTGGCCTGAACAACACAGAAAAGTTACAGCAAGGATTGCGAGATGAATCCCATCAAGAGTTTCTAAAAAAAAAATCATAAAAAAAATTTATAAAAATTGCTGGAAAAATCTCTGAAGAATCCACATGTAGAATTTCCGAAGAAACTCCAGTCAGCAGGTATTCTTGGAGCATTTAAGAATAAGATAAGATAAGAATTGGATGATGAATCTTTTTTTTAATCTTCGTACAATTTACAGAATGTTTTTTACCCTTATTCGAAAACTTATTGAATTTTCAATCAAATGACTTCTTTGATTCGATTGGTTTAGTTAAATAACTAAGTTTACTAGAGCTAATAGCTTAAAAGTAGTGTGTCAGGGTGTCTACTATCTGTAAAAAAACCTGGAAAACCGGGAATCCTCAGGAAATTTTATTAAACAGGGAAAAACCTGGAATACTCAGGGAATATCTTTTACATTTTTAACAAAATTTACACCGATAAAAAAAATAAAACATTAGGCCAATTTCTGCTGGAATTTTTCACGAGGATCCTACATAATTTCCTTCCACAATTTCTTCCTGAAGATTTTCCGGTATTGCTCTCGGAACCCGTCGTGGGATTTTTTTTCGGAATTCCTCCTGAGATTCACGCCAACCTCCACAAGAGTTTCTCTTAGGATATATCTGGGGAACTTCCCCAGGAGATCTTCCTGAAATTTTTCCCAGAGTTGTTCCTTATCCCTTATCCTTATCCTTATCCCTTATCCTTATTCCTACGATTTCTAATAGAGATTTTCCAAGGATTTCTTAAAGACTTCCTCCCGAGATTTCTTCCGAAATATTATCCGAATTCTGTATTTTTTTCAAGAAGTTTCCAAGAGCTTTCTGCCAGAGATTCTCCCTGGATTTCTACTGGAGTGTCAACAAGTCCTGGGATATCTCTTAGAGTTTTTTTCTGAATTCACCCTGGAATTTCACTTCTTCTCTTTTGGATTTGATACCGGAGAGACTTTTGGGATATCTGCAGGAGCTGTAGCTAATATTTATCATGAAGTTCTTCTGGGATTTCTTCCAGAGCTTTTCCTCGTAATTGCTTAATAGATTTCTTGCAGTAATCCACCTGGGATTTATTTTACAGATTTTCCCGGGATTACTATTGGAGCTCCTCTCGGAGCCCCCACCAGAAATCCTCCTGAAATTCTGGATGCTCCTTTTGGGATTACTTTGATAGTTGCTCCCGGTGTTCTTGCAGATTGCTCTTCGGAATGTCTTCTAGAACTGCTGAAGAAATTGAAGTGAAATGTAACAAAATCTTCGCTAAGTTTTATTGAAGAAATCACGTGAAGAACTTCTGAAGAAATCCTGAGAAAAATTGGGACATCTTGGTAAAAAGTTCTGGAAATAATCCCGTTAGAAAATTTTAAGGAAGTTGCAGAAGAAACTATGAAAAACTCCAAGAGAGATCCCGGGAGAAACTACGGGTGAAAAATCCAAGAAATATTTCAGAAAATTCTGGAAATGCTTCTACAGAAACCTTACAAAAATCACGTGAAAAACTATCATACTAAGAAAAATTACTGAATACATTTTGGAAGGATTCCTGATAGGAATCCAGCTAGAAACTGTGGAAGTATATCGGGAAAACCTCTGGAGCAAATCCCAGGAGGTAATGCTACAGAAACCCCGTGAAAAACTCCTGCTGAAATTCAGGGAGGAACTCTGATAGAAATCTCAGAGACACGTCAATCCCGATAAAGCACCGTAAAAATCTTGGAAGAAGCTATTAATGGAAGCAAATACGTAAAGAAATATTAGATGAATATTTGGAAAAACTGGAGAAGGCCAGTCTGGCAAACATAAAAAAAAAAAGATCAATTCAACGAAGATTTGGCGGGAAGAATTCTGTGGCCAGCTGCGAAAGCAGGAATTGCGATAGAAATTCAAGAAATAACCCCGGAAAGAATCCAAAGAAGACTCATGGATAAAATTTGGAAATATGGGCCTGTCCGTAAAATACGCAGACGCTGAGGGGGGGACGGGGGGTCTGGTCAAAGTCTACTGTCCTTACAAATTTCGAAAATTTTGTATGGACGAAAGTCTACGAGGGGGGAGGAAGGGGGGGTCTGAGATTGCCAAAATTGAGTCTACATAGTTTATGGACAGCGCCTATCAACATTACTACACCACCAGCACAGAGAACAGACATCAAAGTTCCAGTTTCAAAACTGTGTATTAAATTTAATGGTCATATAGTCTGTGGGATTGCTCCTGAATGTTTTTACTTGATATTTTGAGCTTGTGAAAGTCGATTTTTTTTAATCAGGGGAAATATCAAAGCAATTGCCTTAAAAGAACACTAACTAAAAAAGTTCTTGGAAGAATTCAGCGATATAAAATAAGGGGTTGTTTTTGAATTATTATCTTTTGAAATTCTTCCTGGAAAAACCTGGAAAACTCAGGGAATTTTATTTTGACTAATGAGTAGACACCCTGTGTGTTTTAATTTGTTTTTGTCAATTATCTTTGAAACATGCGTAATAAGTTAAAATCCTTTCTTTCCGTTGTGGCCCCTGTTTCACTCTACAATTCGTTCTCTGACATCAAACTTCTATCTCTTATCGTTTTCTTGCCATTTCGATTTAAATGCGATGTTTTCACATCATACATTTGCAACTGTCAAGGTAAGCACTTTTTTGCGCACTGTGCCGCACTTTTAAATCGAAATTGCAAGAAAACAATAAGAGCTAGGTTTGGTGTCAGAGAACGAATTGTAGAGTGAAACACAATTTGCCGAAGAAAGAATTTTAATTTATTACGCATGTTTCAAAGATAATTGACGAAAACAAATTAAGATACACTACTTTTGAGCTATTTGCTCTAGTAAACTTAGTTATTTAACTAAACCAATCGATTCAAAGAAGTCATTTGATAGAAAATTTAATAATATTTCGAATAAGGGTAAAAAAATTGCGATAAAATTGGCCATTTTAAAGTTATAGCCAGTTAAGGCAATAATAATCAAAACATGGAAAGTTCAATTGGCTTCTTAAGCGGTGTTGAGATAATTCCATATTCTGAATCTGCATGCAAAACTGAGCCGAAATCCAAATTTTCATGAATTTTGGTGCCCGGGAACCTATTCAAAAATCAGTTTGAAGGTTTGTATGGGAGCGATTTGTCGAATCACCCCTAGTCGCTTTTTGTACTGGGCAGAGCTGTCAAGCAGTTGCCCAGCTGTCAAAAGGTGATTTCGAAAAATCTCTTCGAAATTGATTTTAGGTACCAAGATAAAGTTCTAAAAATCTGAATAAAATCATAGTGGTTCAAAAAAAGTTGCTCTTTCGTATAGAATCAAAAAATCAATACTTTTTTCTTAATTTAAAAACCCAATAACTGCGTAACGGTTGCGATTTGACCATATGCGTTAGGGTGGCTCAAGCTTGTATGGCAAAACCACATGTCAAAAAGTTCGATGGGCCCCCTTCTCATTTCGTTCTACATGACGCCACGATGCTCTGGTCAAATTTTCAGCTAAATCCGTTAACATTAGAGCGGTGCTAAACTCGTTTGAAGTTTGTATGGGAGTTTATATGGGAAAACATCGTTTTATGCAATTTTCTTCTGAGGGGCTCGAATTTTCCTTAAAACACGTAATCGATCCTATAGAAATATAGCCTGGGATATGTCAAAAAACTTTGCCGAAGACTGCAACGTAATCAGACACTTGCGAAAAAAGATATAGCCTGGACAGTACGGACCCATTCAATGAGATTTTATTGCTATTGTTATTCCTTTACATGTTAAAGGTTAAGCACCACCAGATGGTCTGCATGTAATATCTTTTCTCACAAGCTTCGGATGACTTTGTGGTCTCCGACAAAGTTTTTCGATACATATAAAACTATAGTTCTATATAATCGGTAATGTGTTTTAAGTAAAAATAGTGCCCTCATGAGAAAAATGCTAAAAACGATGTTTTTCCATATAAACTCCCATACAAACTTCAAATGAGTTTAGCACCACCCTAATGTTAACGGATTTAGCTGAAAATTTGACCAGAGCATCGTAGCGTCATATAGAACGAAATGAGAAGGGGGATCAACGCCGTGTTATCATCGAACTTTTTGACATGTGGTATTTTGAGCCACGCTAATATGCGTAGAACATTTTTTTTACCATTTAAAGTCCTCTACCATCCTTCAAATAGTTTGCACTCACGAACCTTACATCCTATATTGTTGATAAACGTTCAAAATTTCATTCAATTCGGTTCAATGGTCTCCGATATATGACAGTTCAAAAATCAGTTGCTAAAAATAGTGTTTAACGAGGTCGGTTCCAATTTCGCGAAAGACTAACCAATACAGCTCAAATTTGTACCAACGATGCACATATAATAGTTTGGCAAACAGTCAGAATTTGAGAATTTTTGATGCACTCTACGAAATGTTACAGCATGTTGAACTTTTTTGTGAGAGAAAAAGAAGTTGCCTATCCCACACATTTTGGCCACCCCCTGTACGTTTTTTTGTTTCCATCGAATGAGTTAACCTTCTTCGTGCATTAGCTTGCGCTCACCTCGCTGACCTAGTGCACGTATAGGGGTCATAATGACCCCAATGCACGACGAGGGTTAAAGGTAAGTTGGGATACCTTTAATAATTGACCATTTTCCATCTGATATGACAGAATTTAGCGTATGTGACGAAGTAAATATCTACCCTACCTGCTACATAGGCGATTTGGCTTTATGGGCCATATAATTGGGAATGGTACTTACAAATTACGGGATGCCGCATTCTTCTTCTTCTTCTTCTTCTTCTTCTTCTTCTTCTTCTTCTTCTTCTTCTTCTTCTTCTTCTTCTTCTTCTTCTTCTTCTTCTTCTTCTTCTTTATGGCTCTAAAAAAATAAGACACGGACAACGTCTTCAGCTTTCGGCTGTACAGACTGTTTTAAACTTAACATGAGACAACGGGCCCATATAGCCGAGGCGGTAAACGCACGGGTATTCAGCATGACCATGCTGAGGGTGACGGGTTCGATTCCCGGTCGGTCCAGGATCTTTTCGTAAAGGAAATTTCCTTGACTTCCTTGGGCATAGAGTATCTTCGTGCCTGCCACACGATATACACATGCAAAATGGTCATTGGCAGAGGAAGCTCTCAGTTAATAACTGTGGAAGTGCTCATAGAACACTAAGCTGAGAAGCAGGCTTTGTCCCAGTGAGGATGTTACGCCAAGAAAAGGAGAGAGGATGAGACAACGGACAACGGAGCATGCAGCAGTGGAAACGGGGAAGAAACTATTCTCACGAAAAGTTTCAACGCCCGAAACGGGAATCGAACCCTCACCCCATAGCATGGTGCGATTATAAGCTTGCTGACCCTAACCGCACGGCTAGGAGCCTACGTTCCCACTGGAACTTGGCCTGCCTCGCTTCAACTTAGTGTTCTATGAGCACTTCCACATTTATTAATTGAAGGGCATTCTTTGCCTGCCATTGCATGAATTTTTATATTGTGAGACAAGTACAATGATACACTATGCCCAGGGATTCGAGAAAATTTTCCCGACTGGAACGGGAATCGAACCCGCCGTCTCCGCATTGGCGATCCATAACCTTAACCACTAGGCTATCTGGAGACCCCATGTCGCATACATTGTTTATATTTACATAGCAATGCAGCAGGCATTCTATCGTTAAGAAATGTACATCATTTAAAAGATGTGTTAATAATATCCATGCGTAACACTTAATACCGGTACTCAATCTGACCTTCAACAATAAACCCTGTTTTGTAAATAAACTTCATCAGCCTCCGAAAGCATTTATTATCTTCTACGAAAAAAAATATCCATGACAGCTGGAAACAAGGCACAGGACCTACCTACTGTTGGTGCATCCTGAAGGGCCAACACCAGATATGTACCTCATTCAATACACCATCATCACATCGAACCTTTGTATGTAGAATCCAAAATCGTCCACACACGCCCTCGGTGAGCCGTCAACACAAAAACATTATTGGGTGGAACGAGATTAGGTCGAGGATGTCGGTCTCCGTATATGTTGTTGTGCACACCTTCAGCCAGGCCCAGGGCATAATCGATTTTGTACCTCTAGCTCAAATTTCTCCGCTCGGATGCAACCAAATGTTACGGATGGCGAGATTTAGATGCACCACCGAAAACGGAATCACCATTACCTATATGTACCATGCAGTAAGGTGTGCCTGATGGAATGAGATAAGGTGCTCCCTCGCTGCGCGAGGACGACGTGTCTCTTCATCAAAATACGATACGATCGACCGGATTGTTTACTATGCTGTTCTGGAATTGGGACCCCGATAGACGGCCAGCAGAGCAGATCACACATTGTTGCCCACGTCGTCTATAGGTAGTAGGTGCTTGATGACGCCAGCGACGATGATTTCGGTGTTCAATTAATTATTCCTGGTTTTCAAGCACCTGAGAAGGGCATTTGGGAGGATTCGAAAATAACAGAGGCATCAAAATAGGGGCTGTTCATAAACCACGTGGTAATTTTTTTGGGACTTTTTAACCCCCCCCCCACCCCGGGTGTTCATTGGTCCATACAATTTTTTTTTTGTCCTTACAAAATGGTCATTGGCCGAGCCCCCCCTCATGACCACGTGATTTATGGACAGCCCCATTATTTTTATTCCTTGTTGGGTATATAAGTCACTGCGACCAGTTTTTAGATCTATTGTGACAAATGCCCCAGTTTTATTTAGCTATGTCAAGTTGACGTATCACCATTGGTATTAGCAATAATCAAACCTTGACTGTAAGCGTGATCCCAACACGGTGATACAGTTCGGATGAACTGCACTACCGCATTGGGGTTTGTTCTCCAGACATCTAAGGGTTCAATCAGCCCCTTGTCGAAGAACCTAATTCTTTTAGCTATAATTGCCGGGCAATGGCATAGCAAATGTTCCGAGTCTTCTGTATCTATGCCGCAGAAGCGACATACATCATCTTGAAGTTTTCCAATTAGCTTCAGATGATACCGGCTCGGACAATGACCTGTTATAAGGCCAGTAAACGAACTAAGATCTTTTTTAGAAAGTTCTAGAATTTTGCGAGTGTTTGAAATGTCCGGCTTTATGAAACGTTTCGACTGCCTCGCAAAAGTGATGTTTTCCCAGTTGGATTTTATTTTCTCATGTTCCCATGTTTTAAACTCCATTCTGAGAGAACAACCAGACACACCACAAAATGGTTCTGGCCCTATGAATTGATGAGACGATCCAAGTCTTGCTAGCATATCGGCTTGTTCGTTTCCTTCAATTCCACAGTGCCCTGGAACCCAAAATAGCTTCACCTGATTACGGCAAGCTAACTGTTGAAGTGACTGAATACACTCCCATACAAGTTTAGAAGAGCATGTTGCTGATTTCAAAGCATTTAGAGCTGCTTGGCTATCAGACATCATGCAAATTGTTGAATGTCTGTAGTTTCTGCGAAGGCAAATATTACTGCATTCTAAAATCGCCTGGATTTCAGCTTGAAAAACTGTAGGCCATTTGCCCATAGGAATTGATACGTTGATCCCGGGGCCAGTCACTCCTGCACCTACTTGATCGTTCAATTTCGAACCATCAGTGTAAAATACGATTGATCCTGGGTGTAGTTCTGGGCCACCATTTGTCCACAGATTTCGCCCAGGATTAATCACTTCAAAAGAGCGTTCAAAATTGTATCTTTTGCTCATCCAATCACTATTATGTAAGATTAGAGAGCCGATACTAATTGTTTTCAGAATACTGAGATGCCCTCTCAGGTCACCCTCAAAGAGTTGTGTAGTTCTTTTGAGCTTAAAAGCACTCTTTGCAGCTTCTAATTGAACAAATTGATGCAGTGGAAGTAGATGAAGTAAAGTGTCAAGCGCTTTAGACGGTGTACTTCGCATTGCACCGGTAATTGAAAGAGTAGCTAATCTTTGAAGTTTTTCCAGCTTCTTTTGTGCTAATCTTTCATTTGTTTTAGGCCACCATACCAGTGACGCATAGGTAATTCTGGGTCTCACAATTGCCGAGTAAATCCAGTGGATCATTTTCGGTTTCAATCCCCATTTTTTACCAAAAGTTTTCTTACTGATCCATAGAGCACTTGTAGCTTTACTAAGTACCTGCTCGAGATGTAAGTTCCAATTTAGTTTACTGTCAAGATATACTCCAAGATACTTGACTGTATTTGAAAGTTCCAAAAAAGTTCCTTTCAATTTTAAGTTTGTAATTGCTATTTTTCTCCGTCGTGTAAATGGTACGATCGTGGTTTTAGAAGGATTTATGTTCAACCCTTCTTTATCGCACCACGAGGAGACCAAATTTAAGGCAGTTTGCATTCTGTTAGTGATAACGTTGTCATATTTACCACGAACTAGTATGACTAAGTCATCAGCGAAGCCAATTACTTCGAAGCCTTGTGCTTCCAGTTTTTTGAGGAGATCATCAACTATTAAAGACCATAATAGAGGTGATAGCACGCCCCCTTGTGGACACCCTTTTACTGCTCTGACGGTAATAAATGAGCTGCCAAGGTTAGATGAAATCTCTCTTTTAGATAACATTTCTCCAATCCAATCAACAATGCATCTGTCAAAATCACGTCTTGACATAGCCCCATAGTGCTACCTGGGACTCAAAATAATACAAAAATGAAAAAGAGTTAGGTAAGGTGCCCCTCTATGTGTGAAAAACAAATCTTAATTCGAACACGAAGTGGCTTTTCGTAACACAATAATATAATGAATACTTGCTGTAAATGTATATAGTCTGTATTTGCTTAAGACGTCGGCATATTCCAAGAGGTTTTAACTCTAGCTTCTGTAGGAACTTTACTATCAGACAATTTCACACATTGAATCACAGCAAAGCCATTTCAAATCATCTATATGTAGTTACAATATCGGTTCTACCAGCCAGTACCCGAGCAGAAGAAAATAACAAATAAATAACATATCAAGGTATTTATTTTAAATACTACCATATCTTGATATGCCTTTCATTAGGTGGTAATAAGAGGCAAAATAACAAAAACTAATACCAAAATTTTGTATGAATAACACCTAGAAAATAACAAGTCTTGTTATTTCAATAATAAATACATACCTAAAATTTCAATTGCTGTATTTGTTATTCCAAAGTTATTGAATAACAAACTCATAACAGTTCTTGTTATTAAATGTTTCATATGTTCGATGACTTCATGATGTAATAGCAAATCTTGTTCATCGGTTATTTTCACTGCTAAACTAGCAAATACTACATCAATACCAAACTCTGCTCAAATACCTCCAACTGTTATTGTGATGGTCTCATAACATTTCGCACAATAACGCTGCAATAACAATTTTAGGTATTAGAGCACATGTTGCTCTTCGCATGGTATTTGTAAGGTATGCTCTTCTGCTCGGGTACCCAGCAATACAGCAAGTTCTGCGGTTGAATTAAATGCAAATGAGCTGATGATTGCCGGTGATGATTTATGTGTTCGGGCTCAGCGAGTGGCTTGAACCTGAAGCACATGGTGCGTACCCTTCGCCAATAGCTGAATCATCCTTCTGTCCACTACGCAATTCTGGCCAGCCAACCGGCAGGCCCGGCGGAGCAGTTTGTAAGAAACACTCTCGCAGTCACCGCAACTTTCCGATTCGGGAACCTCCCGAAGCAACAACAACGATTTGCGGCGGTTTATCACAAACCGCGAACGACGACGACGACGACAACGTGTGCGGTACCTTTTACAAGTCTCAACGTTCAACGTTCGAGTTGATTTAATGATGTTCTCAGAAGTGTTTTCGAGATAAGTAAGCAAGCGAGAGATGCAACTCGATGGCGCGGCGGAGTGCACGAGTTTCGTCCGCACGGTTATTATTGTTATTGCTTCATTTCGGGAATTCGTAAACGTCGATTAAATTAATGAGTTTTGATGTTTCGCCGTGTTTGAGGCATTCGCTCAGCTTGTTGGGTAGGTGAGCACTTCGACTTCGCGCACTGCATTACTCGGTGAGCACGAATGAACAGCTGATCGCACGGGGCTACAGTTGGGCAGATAAGCCTGGTGCTAACACGTCAGTTAAACAGCTGTTATACACATAGCATAAACTGTAACAGCCAGCCAGCGCGGTGGAATGTTGGATCTTGATACAGTCAAGTCGAAGCAAATGAAGTAGGGGTCGGTTGGTTTGTTACATTTTTCAGCGGATATCAGATACGCATGAGTTATATAATCATGGTTTAATCATTGATGAGCTTGGGAAATTTCCATGGACCGAAGGGCCAGTACTGATTCATAAAATTACTCGATGCATATTTTCGCTTGTTTCCGCTTGAAGTTAAATATATGTAAGATGTTTCAATCCGATCCAATCATACAGCGATGTAGATAGTTTTGCCTATACACGATTCAGGAAAATCCATCACAAAATTCATGGAAGATTCTTTTAGCAAATCATCCCAAACTTATTGAGTATGTTTCCGAAAGCTTTCTTGGATAAGGACAATAAAACTGTAGTCAAAGCAACATTATCCGCATTGCTTCTACCCAGGGTACGAAAAACGGATCACGCCGAAAAACAAACGCTTTGTCCTAAGCGGTACATGTCGGTAACAAAGGCGCTTCGTAACAAACGCATGTCAAGCGATGAGAGCAATAAAACAAATATCGCTTACCGTGCGTGTGCCGATATTTCAGCTTTTCTGCTGAAATTTTTGACCCACATCATCGAATTCATGAGCATTTGGACGAATTAAGACTCTTGCCATCCTCAGAGTCGAGTTTCAGTTGTAAAACAATGCGAAAATGACGATGTGAATAGAACGAGACAAATATTCCTACCGTTTTTGTTGTGAACAAACTCGGGAGCGATTTTGTTATTATCTGCTAACGAAAAAAACAAAGCGTTGTTGCCGTGCCGTCTTTGTTGCTTATTTTTCGCTTGCGGTGCCATATTCTGCGTACCGTCTACCCCCGTTCGTTTGAACGGCACCTCATGCAAACCAACGGGGTTCATTTTTAATTTGAACGTCTAGTAACTCTGTTAGCATCAAAAAACACACTACTGGCAACCTGATTTGGTGTTTTGTTTTGGTTCTGCGTTTCGTTTCACACCGTTCTATTAGCAGAATGACGTTTGAACCATTTTTAGTTTGAACGATGTGCAGATTAGAGGGGGTCAAACTAAAAAGTGTTCAGATTACATGCGGTCAAACGAACGAGGGTAGACGGTACACTGCTTCTACCATAACCTCAGGAAGAATACAATTCTGCTAATTGGCCCATCCTGGAGAAGGTTTTGAAGTGTATAGTGCACACTTCAATAAAAGTAATCCGGCATTTGTGGCAACCTTTTTTAGAGAACTTTACCTAGTTAAATGCAATCCCCACTAACCATGGCTTTCATCATGACTATCCAGAATTTATAAATTGTGATTAGTTTTGATAAATTCTTCTTGAAAATGAAAACAAAACTGTCAGAGAAATAATGTAAATAATAAAAAAATCTCTAATTTGCATTGCAATTTTTTTACCATGTAGTGCTCTCAAACCAATTGCCCGATGAAATTTAATGTCAAATATGTCACTAAAAATGCGAAAAAACAAGCGCCCCCTTCGAAATCGTTATTTAAACGAGACAATTGGTTTTCTAGTCTACACATACACAGCCATTCATTGAAAGAATCCTGGAAAATGATAGGATCAACTACTCCTCTAATTTTTCTTGTCATTATTAATGGGTTATTTAAACGAGACAATTGGTTTTAAATCAAAACTGTAATGTTTCGTCAAAAATCTCATTTTTAAGAAAATACATAACTTTAGCATTTCAGAAGTTTCCCTCATTGCAAAACATCATATATTCTCATATTTGAGATGATTTTTCATGAATTTCTCAGAGAAAAGCCACTTTCAAAATATCATGATACAGGAAAAATCAGTAAACCAATATGTCGGCGGCGAAAAAATACATATTTTTTATCATCGCCAGTTGCCTTCATAAAAGCATCATTAAATGCATAGTGGCTAAAGATTGCATTTGTGATGATAACCTGTATGCTAAACAGTTCTGTTAAAAGCCGATCTAATGCCGTTTTGTTATTTTTCTTATTACATATATGAAGATTAAACAGCAAATTAATAATTTGGCAGCTGGATTGTTTTGTTTATAATTGAATCATCGTTCGAGTCAATATCTCGCATTGTGGCTATTTTCTTATTAAAATGCTCCAAAACTTCAGCAACATCGTATGATGGCTCTTCTCGTAACGTAATAAATCATTGGGAACCGAATGGTAAGTATTTGAATATGAAGTGTAGTGTGGCATACTCCATTGCACCAATTCGCCGTACAAGTTTTCTGGGAATACCGTTCATGAATTTTGTGATGTAGCACGGGTGATTCAAAAAGTGCTTGATAAAGTGGCCGTTTATTCATCCGGTGTTGCGCATTTTCCACGGCCAGGAGAAGTCCTTGATAAACTTTCTACGCTCAAGTATGTGTCAAATGCTAGGTTCTTGGTGGTGCCCTTGCAATACAAATTACGGGTACACAACAATGATGGCGTTCGGTCACCAGCTTGGTCAGCAGGCAATCGATGCTCTGCTGGTTTAAATGCTATTTGATCTTAGATAGAACCGTTTGGCTTATTTACGACTTTTATTACACAAAGTACATTTATAGCATCTTTTATCACAATATTCATAAGCAAATGTTTGCATAATTAAATTAATTAATTATCGATTTTTGCGGCTTAACCAGCCGAATGGAAGTTTTACTTTATTCCAAAAGCTAGACTTTACATATACTGGCGTGAGTGAGAAATGGACAAATTGAGGTGAAATTTGCGAAAAAGTTACTCGTCCTCTCGGTGAGACTCGAACTCACGACTCCTACTAGGAGTCGTGAGTTCGAGTCTCACCGAGAGGACGAGTAACTTTTCGCAAATTTAGCGAAGCTTTCCGCTCACCGCGCGATCTCTTCGACACAGTCGTCGATGAGAGGTGTGTGGACTTCCAACACACAAAAACAATGCGCTCTCGCCTAGGCTTTACATATACAATATATGCGTAGTGTGGATGTACATCTCATTCCATCCGAAAGGGGTGCAATCTGTGGAAAAGATAACCTCGGAATTTTGTGTTGAACTTGAATTCAGGTTAGCAGCTTCGTCTTCGAGTCTTCTCGTGGCGTAGCGGCAACGCGCCTGTCTAGTAGTAGGAGTCGTGAGTTCGAGTCTCACCGAGAGGACGAGTAACTTTTTCGCAAATTTCACCTCAATTTGTCCATTTCTCACTCACGCCAGTATATGTAAAGTCTAGCTTTTGGAAATGTTTGCAGTTTTAAACGAGCGGTTCTTAAGAGGTGCAGAATGCTTTGATAAACTTATTTTAAAGGCTCTGTCATATTGGTTTTTAGATCTGACTATAGAAGGTAATGAAAAGAATTAGAAGTATAATTTTGATCTGTCATAATTTTGCAACATTAAATGCTATTCGTAGACAACACAGCTGGTTTGCTGCTATAATAAAACCTTTATAAACTATCACGCACCAAATGCACCATGTACAAAACGCTAATAAGACCGGTGATCCTCTACGGGCACGAGACATGGACCATGCTCGAGGAGGACCTGCAAGCACTCGGAGTTTTCGAGCGACGCGTGCTAAGGACGATCTTCGGCGGTGTGCAGGAGAACGGTGTGTGGCGGAGAAGAATGAACCACGAGCTCGCTGCACTTTACGGCGAACCCAGCATCCAGAAGGTGGCCAAAGCCGGAAGGATACGGTGGGCAGGGCATGTTGCAAGAATGCCGGACAACAACCCTACAAAGCTGGTGTTTACAACTGATCCGGTTGGCACAAGAAGGCGTGGAGCGCAGAGAGCACGATGGGCGGACCAGGTGGAGCGTGACTTGGCGAGCATCGGGCGCGACCGAGGATGGAGAGCGGCAGCCACGAACCGTGTATTATGGAGAAATATTGTTGATTCAGTTTTATCTTGAATTTGATGTAATACTAAATAAATGAAATGAAATAAACTATCACGAAAGCTGAACGGTTGTCAAATTGTTTCTTGGGTTTATATGGATTTATAATACTCTTCTAGTTTTTCATAAAACTGAAAATGTTACTTGAGTAGAATCCTTTCTGTTAAAATTCAGTAAAAACCGAATTGAGCTAGTATGCCCACAACAATAAGCCGAAAAGAGAGATGAGTTTGTGAAATAGGAGTGTTCACGGTGCGGCTTCGGAGTTAGTTTGGCTTTCTATTCCGCAGAACCATTACCTGTTCTGTGGCTTAGTTGGTTAAAGCGCCGGTCTAGCGAATACGGAGTCGTGGGTTCGAATCCCACCAGAACGCGATTTTTTTCACAAATTTCATCTCTCAATTTGCCAATTAGCAACATTTCGTGCCTTCTAATTACAAGTTTTTCCAGTATTTTTCAGACATACCAGCTAACCTGGTAAAATGCCAGTAAAATGGGCAATATGTATCATTGAATTATTATAATGAACTTTGTTATTTCATATTTTTTCTGTGATTTATCGCGGAAGGGGCATTCTTGGAGGAATTTCTTTTATGAGTTCAACAAGAATACATGTAAAGATTCCCCTGGAAATTCTTCTAAAATGTACAATGGAACCTCTTTTTATGCACATGCCTGAGGCTGCATAAATTGAAAAGGGCATAAAAAGAGGGCAATTTGTGCATAATTTAAGTTTGGGCTTCAATGAGAAAATTTAGATCGCTCCTGGCCATTTGGAGTGGGGTTAAGGGGATTTCCAGACAGTTCCCTGCGAGCCCAAAAAAAAGGGGGCTCCAAGGGGCATCAGTGGCGTTTCAGGGGGGTTTTCCATATTATTCTTTCTTTCTTTCAGCTGATTTCATGAGCCTTTTAACCCTCTAATACCCAACTCCGCCTTTAGACGGGGTATAGTTTGAGCATTTTTGTAATTTTTGTTTCGTGGAAAATATTTTTTTTTATATTATTGACTGATATTTAGGACTGTTTTGTATATCTCAAAATGGTTTTTGGTGTATTTTAAAGCGCATTTACATTTTTTTAAATCATTGAAAAATTGATGTTTTAGTCACCTTCTAGAAGTCATTGTTTATTTTGTATTGAATCGCTACAAATAACATATTTTAAATTTTTCCCAAATCATTCTATCCTATTTTTATAGTTTAAGGGAATCGAATATACTCTAAAATTATTTTTCTGAAAATTACACGGAACATAATTTTTTCTATGAAAAAAAAATAAAAATAAAAATATTTTAACAATCATAAAATCTCAAAATGTTTTCATCTCAAAAAATCCGTACCCCAAATAGGCTTTCAGAAAAAGTATAAAACTGTGGAGATGTTCAAAAATAAAAATTAGAAAAATCATAAACTGAAATTCACGAAATCGAGAAACAAGTTTAAATCGATTTTAGATGACGAAAAATGATATTTAGATCAAAATCAAAAATTTGGGTATTAGAGGGTTAAGGGTGTTCTGTCAGGTTTTGTTGGCGATGTAATAGGATAACGGGAAATTCAGGAGCATTCCACTAATATTAAAGGGGTTTCAGGCACGTTTCGAGAGGCTTCAGGGCCTCAAGAGCCTTTAAAGGGCGTTATCAGGGCACTTCAGAGAGTTTCACGGGGTTCCAGGAACATTCAATATTCCTAGAGGTTTCAAGAGGCGTTTCAAGAGGTTTTCAGGTGCGTTACAGGGGATTTCTGGAACCTTTTAAATGCAAATGTTTCAAAGGTACTTCGATAGGATTACGATCATTTCGAGGGCGTTGCAATGGGATTACGGAGGTTCCCGAGACGTTTCGAGGCATTTCAGGTCAGGGTCGTATCCGGGGATTTTCAAGAACACCTTTATTCAAAGGGCATTTCAGTGGCGTCTCAAAAAATATTGTGATGGGGTCCCTGAGAATGCTCTGAAACTTCCTGAAATGTCTCAAAAATCCCCGTTAAGGAAAAACGTCTTGAAATCCCGCTTCAACAGAGTATGAGCACTTCAGACGCATAAATCTCAAGAAGCAAGCTTCATACAACAGTACATTTGTTTATTTTGGTGCGCTCACTTGTAATAAGCTTAAAATAAAAAGATCAATCAGGTATTCTGGTTTTGATTACAAAGAGATTTGTGCGCTCAAATTTGTGAGTAGGTGCCGAAGTCGGCCATTTGTGGCGGCCATTTTGGGATTCTAACAAGTTTGTCCTTAAATCACCTTGGACCCTATTTAACGCACCTGGAACTCTCTGCAACCCCCAAAAACGTCTCCACAACGCTTCTGAAACTCCAAAATGCTTTGAGACTTCCTGAAATGCCTCCAAAACTGCCTTATGTTCCACTCGGACCCCATGTATCGCACGTGAGACCCTCGGAAACCCCCGAAAGCGTACCTGTAACATCTCCAAAACCCGTCGAAAATCCTCTGAAACTCTCTGCACAAAAGCCCCTCAGACCCCCAATCCCCTTGAGATCTCATGGCACCCCGCTGAAACCCCTTGAGACCCTCTGAAACACTCCTCCAACCTCCCTTTGCACTTCCATATAAACACCCCCTGACCGCCGTTGCAATAGTTATCACCGTTGTCAAACACAATATTGGCTCTGAGTAGCTTTCTCTCTTTTTATACAGGGCAATCAAAAGAGCATAAAAAAGCATGCATTAAAAGAGATTTACTGTATTTCTTCTAATCAATTTCAAAAGATTTTTTTCCATGGTTATATTCAGGGACACCGGCAACATTTTTTTTACCGATTCTTTCATACTTTATCTACATTTTTCGGAATCCATGTCCAAAATTTCTGCAGAGATTATTTCAGAAATTTCTACAGGAATTTTCCTTAGGTCTTCTTCAGAAGTTTCCCAAGAAATTTTTTAAATGATTCATCTTGAAACTAGTCTATGGTTGTTTTCTTCAGAAATGCATCCTGGGATTTTTTTGGAGATTCTTTAAAAATTTATCCAAAACATTTCTACAGATATTCGTGCATGTATCCAGGAATATTGTCAGAAGGTTTTCCTGATTTTTTTTTCTGGGGATTCATACTGGAACATATTTAGAAGTTTCTCAATAAAAAAAAACTTCTGGGAATTTCTCCAGGGGTTTCTCCAACAATTTCTCTAAAGAATTCTTCAAAAAAAAAAATGCAGTTCAGGATATTCTTTCAGAGTGATTCGGTGATTACTTCAGAAATTCCCCTAGTGTTTTCCTTTTGAAATCAGATTTTTTTAAAGAAATCTTTCAGAAATTACACCAGACGTTCCTTCAGGTATTACTCCATATTTTCAGGGGTTCTCTCAGGCATTCATTTAGACATTCCTCCAGAAAACTCTAAAAAAAAATTGGAAGTTAATCCAGAAGTTTCACCAGAAGTTCCTGCTGGTATTCATTTAGTGATTGCTTAGAATTGATTCAGTCCCAATGTCCCTCGACAGTGTTTGGCAGCCGAAGTGATAATTGAATCACTCAGCTGTTTTTCTTCCCTTTTGTTGGTTCTGTTTCAATTACCAAGCGTGTCTATGTTCTCTCGTCGAGTCATATGGTTCACGAACGAATACAGAGAAAATACGCTAATATAGACAATAGGCCTGTCCAGCATTTCAAAAATGTTCTCTGATTCTCAAGTCCACCCCCATATTTTGATTGGCATCCTGAAAGAAGCAACTGGTCAAAATTTCAGCCAAATCCATTGAAATTAAGAGGTGCATCAAATCAATTTTGTGTTTTTCGACTATTTTTGAACTTCAAAAAATCATAACTACGCTCAAACATGTCAAAACTTAATTCTATTGGCAGAAATTGAAAGCTATACTTGTTTGCTACAACTTCTCCAAACAACATGTACCAATAAAATTGAAGGAAACATGTGTAATTATCACATTTGTAATCAGAAAAACCTTAAAAAGTTGATTTTTTAATAGATTTCGTTCTGGAACACCCTAATATACGTAATAAGTTTGATATTTTAAAACGGCATCATATTCTCTCATGTTTTTGGGTTATTTGCTTCTTTGACACCAATGCTGTAGGAGTTGAGCAAAAAATATTAAAATTCGGGAAAGCCAAATGTGGCCTAAAAACTAGCTTTTCGGAGGCAATCACGTTGTGGCGCGAAATTGTACTGAACGTAGTAGCTTTGCTTCCTTGTAGTTTGCCTAGGCTACCCCCTACTACGGGTGATAACAAACAAGCGTGATGACAGGTGTTGGCTATCATATCAGTGCTGACGCGATGCCACTTTTTGCGCGCCAAAGCGTGATTGCACCCGAAAAGCTAGTTTTTAGGCCACATTTGGCTTTCACGAATTTTAGTAATTTTTGCTCAACTCCTACAGCATTAGTGTCAAAGAAGCAAATAACCAAAAAACATTGGAGAATATGATGCCGTTTTGAAAAATCCAACTTATTACGTATATTAGAGTGTTCCAGAACGAAATCTATCAAAAAATCAACTTTTTAAGGTTTTTCTGATTACAAATGTGATAATTACACATGTTTCCTTCAATTTTATAGGTACACGTTGTTCGGAGAAGTTGTAGCAAACAAGTACAGCTTTTAATTTCTGTCAAAAGAATTAAGTTTTGACATGTTTTAGTGTAGTTATGATTTTTTGAAGTTAAAAAATAATCGAAAAACACAAAATTGATTTGATGCACCTCTTAATTTCAATGGATTTGGCTGAAATTTTGACCAGTTACTTCTTTCAGGATGCCAATCAAAATATGGGGGTGGACTTGAGAATCAGAGAATATTTTTGAAAAGCTGGACAGGCCTAATAGACAAGCTGCAGCGACGAGCGGGCATCGCTAAGGGTAATACTTTTTAATGGTCTCTCATCGCTGGCTTTAAACAACTGTGAACACGTTATTTTCATCATTATTTAACGAATTTTCGCTTTTAAGCGTAACATACTATTTAATTTAATTGCATTTGTGATGTTGTAGGTGGTGTTGCCATAATGATCACGAGTTATGACAATCTAATGTTCATGCCGAATGCATCACTTCCATTAGCGTCGCTGAGCTTCTTTCTTGATTGCGCTCTCGTATTGAACCGCAAGCACATTTAGAAAAGCGTTCCCGAGCACGTCGCTCCACGATGTGTTATACTGGTCGAGTGTAGCACAAGCTGAGTCACTCAGTGACTCGCGATGAAAATCCAAACTCTGTCCCTCGAAGAACCTTCAGGTATTATTTCAGATTTTTTTTTCCGGTGCTTCATAAATTTTGCCAAACATTCACCCCCAAGTTTTAGCAGAAATCGCTCCAGAATCTATTCCATGGCATTTTTTAGAAATTTCTCATGAAATTATTCTTTGAAAATCCGCAGGTATTCTTTCGAATGTTTCTTTGAAAAAGAATTTCTCCAGGACTTTTTGGCTTCCACCAGAACATTTGCTGTAATTTCTGCAGTTATTTCTGCAGACATTTTTAAATGATTCCTTCTTAAGTTCATTTATGGATTTCTCCAGGAATTTCTCCACAAAAATAACGAGTAAGTTTTACTTTGGAATTACTTCTAGAATGCCTCCAAAAGTTTCTCATATTTTTCTGAGAATTGAGAATGTATTTTAGGTATTTTCAAGTAGTCCCCTAGGCATTTATTCAGAAATTCCTCCAGAATTTTTTCTCAGAAATCTTTTTCTATTCTGGCAATCCTCCAGAGATTTGTTAAAAAATCCTTCAAGTAATCTTTCAATTATTCTTTCTGTAATTGTTTGTCCAACTTCTGAAAAAATTTCTGACAACTCTCAGGAGGAATTTCTGAAACAATTTCTGCAGGAGTCTCTGAAGGAGCTCCAGGAGATATATCTAATGGAACCGGAACAGGAACAGTTAGAAAAGACCTGTAGGTATTTCTGCAGGAATCTCTGAAGATTTTTTTTTTAGAAAATCTTAGAGAAACCCTTGAAAAAAGTTTCGAAGAAATCTCTAGAGGAATTTTACTTACCTTACCGGTCAGGCTAAGGCCGGGGTGGCCTCTGCTGTACATAGTAGCCGCCTCCATTCCACTCGGTCCATGGCTGTTTGTCTCCAGTTCCGCACTCTGCGTAGGGTCCGCACCCAAGTAACAATTCAGAACCATTAATAAGCATGCCAGTTTAATAAACATTCTACAAAAGCGCCGACAGTTGAACAAGAGCATGCGTTGATCAAAGTGACGAACAAACATTACAAACTGTTAAAATAGAACTTTTGTTCATCATATAGATGTTAATTTAATAACTAGTCGAACAAAAGTTTAAAGAAAGTTGTTTAGGAATTACCGTCAATAGCATAATAATGTTGTAACAATATCAGAAGAGAAGCTGCTTCTATCTCATTAGATGTCGTTGTTCCACATATGATTCTCAGTGGAACAAGTAGCTTAAGTATAGTTTAATAATACTTGCTTAGTCATTTTATTCAGTTGCTGATTAGTAGTGTAATAGTATCACTTCATAGTCATTGTTCGCCATGTTCACAATTATAAATCTGATCACTGTTTTTAAGCCCGCACTGGATTAAACATTAACCAAGAGAGTTGCAGCAGCAAATAATTATAAACCGAACTCTTAAAAACATCACAACTTACCTTTAAAACTACAATTATGAACGATTGCGAAACCACTGAGCTTCAAAAACGGCAGCTGAAGCCCCTCTAACTACCATCGGCAGAAAGTTCCCCAGTGGCTCGTTTCTTCTGCATGACACGACGCGGATTGAACACTGTTTTCATTAGGCTCGAGATCCACTTTTTTCTTCCATGCTTTTCACTGAAATCACACACTTCCGATACGAAAAATGTTAAAAACTATATAAACACAGCTCAATTGACTGGATGTTCAAAATGGTTAAAAAGTGTTTGACAGCTGGCAATTTTGCAAAACAACAACATCAGCTACACACAGCTACTGTTAAGCTCCAGTAGCACTGGACCTTGCTAAAAGGTTTATAAGCATGAACAAACGTTGCGGTAATGATTAATCAAACATTGTTCAGCTTTAATGTTGATCTAGACAATTAGTCGAATAATATTACTCAAGCGATGTTTATTCAACGCATGAAAGGAAACGTCGTCGACCTAATATTTAAATACTGCAATTTTTTTTTCGAATCTTGTATCCCGGATTGGAGCAGAGCAGATGCAGACGACAGTGAAGCAGTAGGTCCCGAGTTCGAGTCTTGTCATTGTTGAAAGTTTTCCATAAACATGTAATTAAAATGCACAGCTGTAAGTAGTTTAAAGTTGTTTCAAGTTTAATATATGTAAAAAAAATGAAAAATGGCAATTTATTTTATTCAATTAATTGGTACAGTAATATTGAAGAAACGTTTTACAAACATGTTTGCAGCATTTGTTCTATCAAATCTTTAAATAGACATGATATCCATGTTTTGATTGTATTGTGATGGAATGATTGTGGTAGAAATCTTGTTTTTATGAACTTAGCAGCTAATTGGTAAAAATGGTTTCCATGATCTTTATTAGACGATTATACAAAAAAACATCATACAACTTGGTTTAATCAACGTTGAAGAAACGCTTCTAATATTTTTGTAAATAGCTGATGATTTTGACGTTGAACAACAGTTGCATAACCAAGGAACAATCATTGAAAAAACATGCATTTCTCAATGCTTATACAACGGTCGTTGTTGAACAGATTCTCCATTTCTGGGCTAACAAGAGTTGAACAAAAGTTTCAGTTCCAGTAAACCAAATATTATTCCACATATGGTTTAATAACAATGGTTTGAGAAACCTTTCTTAAATTAATAATTGTTTCTTGGGCAGATCGTCCTCCACTTGATCGACCCACCTAGCTCGCTGCGCTCCACGTCTTCTTGTACAGGTCGGATGACTCTCGAGAACCATTTTAGTCGGGTTGCTATCCGACATCCTGATGACGTGACCCGCCCACCGTAGCCTCCCGATTTTCGCGGTATGGACGATGGTTGGTTCTCTCAGCAGCTGATGCAGCTCGTGGTTCATTCGCCTTCTCCAAGTCCCGTCTTCCATCTGCACTCCGCCGTAGATGGTACGCAACACCTTCCGTTCGAAAACTCCAAGGGCGCGTTGGTCCTCTGCACGTAGGGTCCATGTTTCGTGCCCATAGAGGACGACCGGTCTAATCAACGTTTTGTAGATGGTTAACTTCGTGTTACGGCGAACTTTATTCGATCGCAGAGTTCTGCGGAGTCCAAAGTAGGCACGATTTCCTGCCACAATGCGCCTCTGAATTTCTCTGCTGGTGTCGTTGTCGTCGGTCACCAGTGAGCCCAAGTACACGAATTCTTCAACCGCCTCGATATCATCACCGTCGATATGAATTCGGGGTGGCGGGCGCGGTGATTCCTCCCTGGAGCCCTTTGCCATCATGTACTTTGTCTTCGACACATTAATGACTAATCCGATTCGCCTGGCTTCCCTCTTTAGTCGGATGTACGTTTCCGCCATCGTCTCAAATTTACGAGCAATAATATCAATATCATCGGCGAAACCAAGCAGCTGAACGGACCTCGTGAAAATCGTCCCACTCGTGTTTATCCCCGCTCTTCTTATTACACCCTCCAAAGCAATGTTGAACAGCAAGCACGAAAGACCATCACCTTGCCGTAACCCTCTGCGAGATTCGAAGGGACTCGAGAGTGTCCCTGATACTCGAACTACGCACATCACTCGATCCATCGTCGCCTTGATCAACCGTATCAGTTTATCTGGGAATCCGTATTCGTGCATAATCTGCCATAGCTGTTCTCGATCGATTGTATCATACGCCGATTTGAAATCGATGAACAAGTGATGTGTGGGCACGTTGTATTCGCGGCATTTCTGCAACACCTGGCGGATGGCGAACATCTGGTCCGTTGTAGCGCGTTCACCCATGAATCCAGCCTGATATTGCCCCACGAACTCTCTTGCAATCGGTGATAGACGGCGGCATAAAATTTGGGAGAGTATCTTGTAGGCAGCGCTCAGTAGTGTGATCGCGCGGTAGTTTCCGCAATCCAACTTGTCGCCCTTTTTGTAGATGGGACACACGATACCTTCCATCCATTCCTTCGGTAATACTTCCTCCTCCCAAATCTTGGTAATGACCCAGTGTAGTGCTCTCACCAGTGCTTCTCCACCGTATTTTAGAAGCTCGCTTGGTAGTTGATCTGCTCCAGCGGCTTTGTTGTTTTTCAATCGGCCAACCTCCTCCTCAATCTCTTGAAGGTCAGGGGCCGGAAGTCTTTCGTCCTGTGCACATACTCCTAGATCTGTTACCACGCCACCTTCGGTACTTGCAACGTCGCCATTGAGGTGCTCATCGTAATGCTGCCGCCACCTCTCGACCACCTCACGCTCGCTCGTGAGAATATTCCCGTGATTATCTCGGCACATGTCGGCTTGTGGCACAAAGCCTCTGCGCGAGCGGTTCAGCTTCTCGTAGAACTTTCGTGTGTCCTTAGCACGGTACAGCTCTTCCATCGCTTCGCGATCTCGTTCTTCCTGCTGGCGCTTCTTCATCCGGAAGACTGAGTTCTGCCTGTTCCGCGCCTGTTTGTAACGTGCCTCATTCGCTCTCGTACGGTGTTGCAGCATTCTCGCCCATGCTGCATTCTTCTCGTTTTTCAACTGTTCACATTCGCCGTCGTACCAGTCGTTTCTGTGATTCGGAGTCGCGAAGCCTAGTGCTGTAGCCGAGGTACTACCTATGGCGGATCGGATGTCCCTCCAGCCATCTTCAAGTGTAGCTGCGCCAAGCTGCTCTTCCGTTGGTAGGGCCACTGCTAACTGCTGCGCGTAGTCTTGAGCCACTTCTACGTTACGAAGTTGCTCGATGTTGAGCCGCGGCGTTCGACTTCGACGCGTGGTGATAACTGTCGAAAGTTTTGAGCGCATGCATACAGCGACTAAGTAGTGATCCGAATCTATATTCGCACTGCGGTATGTGCGGACGTTGGTTATATTCGAGAAGAATTTACCGTCGATTAGAACGTGGTCGATTTGGTTTTCTGTTTGGTGGTCGGGTGATCTCCAGGTGGCTTTGTGGATATCTTTGCGGGGGAAGAAGGTGCTTCGGACTACCATACCACGGGAGGCTGCAAAGTTTACGCATCGCTGGCCGTTATCATTCGATACGGCGTGCAGGCTGTTTCGCCCGATTACCGGTCTGTACATTTCCTCCCTTCCTACCTGCGCGTTCATGTCGCCGACAACGATTTTCACGTCACGCGGCGAGCAACCATCGTATGTTTGCTCTAACTGCGCGTAGAACGCTTCTTTCTCGTCATCGGGTCTCCCTTCGTGTGGGCAGTGGACGTTGATGATGCTGTAGTTGAAGAAACGGCCCTTAACTCTCAACATGCACATCCTTGCGTTGATCGGCTGCCACCCGATCACACGTTGTCGCATCTTGCCCAACACTATAAATCCTGTTCCCAGTTCATTGGTGGTGCCACAGCTTTGGTAGAAGGTAGCCGCTCGATGCCCGCTTTTCCACACTTTCTGTCCAGTCCAACAAAGTTCCTGCAACGCCACGATGTCGAAGTTGCGGGGATGTAGTTCGTCGTAGATTATCCTGTCACATCCTGCGAAACCTAGTGACTTGCAATTCCATGTTCCAAGTTTCCAATCGTAGTCCTTATTTCGTCGCGTGGGTCTTTGCCGATTGTATCGAGTCGTATTTTCTCCTATGTTATTCGCAATGGGGATTTTTACGGGTGGCTTATTGGGCCTACGCCAACACTCCTGTCTCGCCGGAGGGCCATCGTGCCAGTTCTGTTTAACGTCCCAACCAACACTGGGACGACCACGCTGATGGGGCTACCACCTTGGATCTAGCTGGGCGTAGTGCAGCGTTTCTTACTCAGCCGCTGGATACCAGAACAGACGCTGTTTGAGCCGCACCTCCTTGGTGAACAGACACTCGGATCGTACCTCCTCAATCTAGCTGAAGTCAGAAGGACAACAGTGCCCAGGCTGCGCTACCAGCTAAGCACACAACTCTTAGCTGGCGGTCTTTGTCATCATTTGACCCGTGGAAGCATGAGGTAGGAACTTGTGAGGACCAGAGCTATATTGGACGCTCTCCTTATCGACTCACCGTTTTGCAGCCCAAGAAGGAATAGAGGAATTTTAGGGAATCTTTTAGAGAATTTTTTTTCCATGGAAGAACTTTAAAAAACATCCTTTGCAGAAATTTTTGAGATTTTTGAGATTTTTGAAGAAATTTCTTAGGAAATCCCCAGTAGAATCCCTGTAGAAATCTTAAAAAATACTCTTGAATAAATCTCTAGAGGAATATCTGAAGAAATCCTAGGAAAATTCTTAAAGGAATCCTTGCAAGATAAGCTTTAGAACTTCCTGGAAACCTTTGGAGGAGTTCCTATAAATGTTTATTAATGAATTTTAAGGAATAATAAAAGAGAAATCCTCTAAATGTATATGGAAGATCTTCTGAAAGTACGCGTGGAGCAATTTGTGGACGTATTTCTGAAAGAATTTCTTTTGAAACTCCTAGAAAATATTACATAATAAATTCCTTAAAGAATCCGACGCCGCAATTAGTTCGAGGCAGAAGCTCACAACAGTGTGAGCAAAAGTTCCATGCGCGTTCGTTCTCCTTCTTTTTTGTGGCCCGAAATTGACTGTGACGACGACGACTTAGCCAGTTCGCGACAGAAGTTCGGAACAGTGCGAGCAAAAGTTCCGTGAGCGTTCGTTTGTTTGTGTTTTATTTTTTTTTCTTGCGGTCCGTAATAAACGATAGGTCTATAAGCTTGTCAATAGAGATTTAGTGGCTTTTTTGAGTTTTGATTACGAATTTGTGCTTCGTTTGATGGTGAGAAACTCAGGCAAACAACGATGGAGAAATTGATAGAGGTACATCAATGGGTGAGCTCGTTTCATCCTATTGTTTACTGTTAAAAAAATTTAAGAGTTCATTTTTTAATATCATAATAATTAAATATTTCTACAATGATCGTAGACGTTTCAATTGTTGCTTTTTTGTCTGTTTAGTTTTGATTAGTCCGTCACTTCAAGTAACGGTAATAAGGGGTTATATATGTTGGAGAATGATGTGGCCCCTTTAATCGAGCTCCCTGTCTTTTGGCAACGCTCAGCCACTTGTCATCCGATTACTACCCCACAGTAAAAAAGCGAGCCAACATCTCTGACCCCCATTATGCGTTGAACCCCATTTTGACAGCAAAAGTTTGTAAACAGTAAAATTTTCTGGACCAACACTTGAAAAGCGCGTAACATGTTCCACAACAAAAAAAAAAAATTCGAAAATACTAGAAAAAATATGAAAAAATGTAATTCTCTTAGCTGAAATATGTTAAAATAAATGAAAACGTGTTCAAATCAGGCCGCAATTGGAAATGTAAAGAACTTTTTTTTATTAAAGAAAAGATATCACTCGTAAACTACGCCTAAATAAAATGTTTGACCTGAAACAGATGATGACTTCAAAAACATGGCGAAATCGCAGCCGGTTGGCAACGCTGCACAGTGGGGAAAAAGCGACCCAAAAAGGCACCTATTTATTGCGGCTGATTGCGATCTTTGAAGTCCATCTTTTCCAAATGGAAAAATGTCAAGGAATCGATTGGTGATAGTTTCATTCACCGGAATTGAGTGTAAGTGTCCATTTTGCCCCATTGTCCCCTAAAAAACACTGTTTTCTGAATTAAATAATGGTTTCAACTGATTGCGGCCAACCAACCAATTTTTTATTGATGTAGAATTGACAGGTGTATTCTATGGGACACACCTTGTTTTGTGCCATTGACTGGAAGTGCCCGTTTTGCCTCATTTTCCCCTAAAAATACTGTTTTTCTGAATTAAAAATTAGTATCAACTGATTGCTGCTTACCTACCATTTTTTTTCTTGATGTAGAATTGACAGGTACATTTCATGAGGCTCACCTCGATCCGTGTCATTGACTGGAAGTGCCCATTTTGCCCCATTTTCTCCTATAAATACTGTTTTTTCTGGTTTAAAAAAATAGTTGTAACTGATTGCGGCTAACCAACCAATTTTTATCTGATGTAGAATTAACCGGCGCATACTTTGGGACACACCTTGATCTGTGTCATTGACTGCAGTACCCATTTTGCCTTATTTTCCCCTGAAAATTCTATTTTCTCAATTAAACAATTGTATCAACTGATTGCGGCTAATCAATCAATTTTTACTTGATGTAGAATTAACCGGCGCATACTTTAAGGCGCACCTCGTTCTGTGTCTTTGGGTGGTGGTGCCCATTTTGCTCCATTTTCCCTTAAACTACGGATTATCTGGATTTAAACATAGTTTAAATTGATTGCAGCTAACCAATAATTTTTTTCCTGATGTAGAAACGACCTATGTATACTATGGAATACACCTCGCACTATGCGTTAGTCTAAAATTGCCCGTTTTCCCCATTTTCCCCTAAATAGTTGCGGTTAACCAAGCAATTTTTTTCCTAATTTGAAGGCACAACTCGTTCTGAGTCATTGACTAGAAGTGCACATTTTTCTCCTTAAAACATTGTTTTTCTCGTTTGAGAATAATTTCCACTAATTCAAGCTAACAAAACAAGTTTTTCCTCATGTAGAATTGATCAGTGCATCTTGTCAGATAAACTTTGTGTCATTGACTGAAAGTGGTCATTTTGTTCTATTTTCCCCTAAAACACTGTTGGTTGAAGTTAGTTGGAACAAACTTTTTAACCCAGATAAACAGTATTTTAGGAGAAAATGGGGCGAAACAAGCAATTTCAGACTAACGCATAGCGGAATATACCCCCATAGCAGAGGTTCCCAAACTTTTTGCTACCGCGGCGCCCTTTGAGATTTCCAAAAATGTCACGGCGCACCAAAGTTTTTAACAAAGTTTTTTTTTTAATTTTGGGAAAATTTTACTTTACAGTGTGCAGGACAAAATCGTGAAACACTTCTCTGATATCTTGTTTTCAGAAATCAATATTTGGAAAACCAACTATTTTTTTAAATTTACTTCTCAAAGATAGTTTAAATATTTGTAAGATTCCAAAAATCATGTTAATTTCATCATAGAAGTTTTAAAAATAAGAAGAAACTCAGATGTGAAGGTAAAACAAGCTGCTAAATTTCATCAATTCAGCCAAAAATTCTAAAGTGTTTTCAATAATTAAAGAATTCTTATTGAATGAAAATAACTACGCAGAACTTGACCAAAGTTTTAACTTTTTGCGGAAATTGCAAAGCAACACTTTTATTTATTTCGGAAAATTTCGGCAAACTGGGACACATGAAGAGATTGTAAAGACCTGCCAGAAGGGCTTTCATTGAATTTATTTTCATAAATTTCAACTTAACCCTTTGGGCCTGGATTGGCCATATATAACCCTATTGATGAAACCGAGCATAACAAACTTATTCTAGTTCAGCGATGTTGCGGCAGTACTGATGAAACAGTCCGGTTCAAAAAGGTCATAGCTAGCTCTTCACACTACCAGATCCGCAAACCTGCATGCCACTAAGCTGTTCCGAAGACCTTGTAATTATTCTGAAAAGAACGTCAATAATGTTCTTGAGATTAAAATCTTTGGACAAATTATAGTAAAATCAAAAGCTAAGCTGAAGCTTAAGAATTCCAGAAACAATTTTAAAAATTTGACATTTTGAAATGTGGTTTCAATTGATATGTTTAAAAAAAGGATACCAGAAATCCTATGGAACAATCGAAGAGTCAGGAAAGATTTTAAAAAATGTGAGCGACACTAGTTTCACTAATATAAAAAAAAAGAATAAAGGTGTTCCGCAATACAAATAAAGAGTTTGTTTCTTTTTGTTTCGTCACAAAAGCCAAAATCCTGCGGCGCACCTGGGAAAGTTCGCGGCGCACAGTTTGGGAAGCACTGCCCCATAGTATACATAGGTCGATTCTACATCAGGAAAAAAAAATGGTTAGTTGCAATCAATTGAAACTATTTTTAAATCCAGAAAATCCGTAGTTTGGAGGAAAATGGAGCAAAATAGGCACCACTACCCAAAGACACAGAACGAGGTGTGCCCCAAAATATGCGCCGGTTAATTCTACATCAAGTAAAAATTGATTGGTTAGCCGCAATCAGTTGAATCATTTCTTTAATTCAAAATAATATTATTTTAGTGGAAAATGGGGCAAAATGGGTACTTCCAGTCAAAGACACAGATCTAGGTGTGTCCCAAAGTATGCGCCGGTTAATTCTACATCAGATTGAAAATGGTTGGTTAGCCGCAGTCAGTTAAAACTATTTTTTAATCCAGAAAAAAACAGTATTTATAGGGGAAAATGGTGCAAAATGAGCACTTCCAGTCAATGACACGGGTCGAGGTGTACCTCATGAAATATACCTGTCAATTCTTCATCAAGAAAAAATGGTAGGTAAGCCGCAATCAGATGATTCTAATTTTTAATTCAGAAAAACAGCATTTTTAGGGAAAATGAGGCAAAATGGGCACTTTCAGTCAATGACACAAATCAAGGTGTGTCCCATAGAATGCACCTGTCAATTCTACATCAAGAAAAAAAATGGTTAGTTAGCCGCAATGAGTTAAAACTATTTTTTAATCCAGAAAAACAGTATTTTAAGGGGGAAATGAGGCAAAATGGGCACTTCCAATCAAAGACACAGATCGAGGTATGCCCCATAGAATGCACCTCTGAAATCTACATCAATAAAACATTGGTTGGTTAGCCGCAAATTGTTGAGTTAGTTGGTTAGCCGCAATCAGTTAATACCATTATTTAATTCAGAAAACAGTGTTTTTTAGGGGAAAATGGGGCAAAATGGACACTTACACTCAATTCCGGTGAATGAAACTATCACCAATCGATTCCTTGACATTTTTCCATTTGGAAAAGATGGACTTCAAAGATCGCAATCAGCCGCAATAATTAGGTGCCTTTTTGGGTCGGTTTTTCCCCACTGTGCGCTGCCTCGAGATTCTGCACATATGCTGAAGTGACATCTGGTTGCTTCAGTTGATCTAGGTTGCCTCGTGGTGGCGTACATTCAAAAATGGGTTTCAGGCTCAGCTTGACCATCACCATGTAGTGATCAGGCACGATGTTAGTGGAGTATTGTAGCGGGGTATTTAGCAGCTATTTAGATGTTAAACTGTAGTAAATGAGATAATTAATGGTCGACGTCCAGACGTTGATATTCTATCTACCTATTATAAGATTTCGCCAAAACGTCTAAATTTCTCTGTTTTTTGCATCACGACCGGTCGTCTACAGCAATAATTACTCATCCATTTCAGCCAAAGCTGCTGGCTACTTTTGCCCAGTTGCCAGCCGAGACGTGTCGTACATGTTCGTATTTATACTATCACATCGGGGCTCCTTCCGCCCGGAACAGTGAACTTCTTCAATGTCATTTGATGCATTCCAGACGAGCCAGAGGCAGCGCAGCACAAAATACACATGCTCTTGCCCCATTCGCTCCTCAAGCAAAAAAAAAAAAAAATATTACGGTGGATGGACGTCTTGCAGTCGCGGAAAAATGGATTGTGTAAACAGAGTCAGCCACTATAGTGAGCCGTTTCCTATCGTCCGCCGCGGTTTCCCATTCATATATCTTGCATCCACAACCGCGATGTGATGGTACTGACTGACTAAGGTGCCGGCCAGAGTGGACGCGTCACGCGGCGCGGCGCGGTGCAATGCGGCATTTGGCATTTAACTCCGTTCATTAGAATACAGGGAAAACAATCATAACATGCCAGAGTGCGCGCGGAACGATGCGAAGCGGAAAGCGTTTAGCCGCGCGACGCACGACAAAACAGTGCATGCACTGTTTTTGATGCGGAAGTAACGCGGTTCGCGCGGAGAATTTTGTATTTTTGTGTGGATTTCGTCCGTTTTTACCAAATCATGGCGCTAATTTTACGAAATTGTTTTTCAAATGCATTCAAATGTGAATGTAAAAATATAAACATGAATAATACCACATGTTTATTATCCGGTGGCGTCTCGTAACCTCACTTTTCACCTATTCTGCGAAACAAAATCAGTAATTCCTTCAAATTTATGACTAAAGACTTAACGGAAATAATCGAAATATCTGTCATTCTACATTCATTACAAGCAGAGCTTTCACATTACCCCTACCCATGTTTCATGCACAAAAACGGTTGGCACCCTCTCGTTTATTTTACTATCTCGAAGTATTCTACTAGGGCTGTAGGCTTAAAAAATTGTTTCAAAATAAAAATATACTATTTTTGAGTTAACAAATTTGTTCCATTGCATTGCTGTTTAAAAATAAACGAAGGGGTGCCATTTTATACGTATACAACCCTGTGGTAGCTCTGACTAAAGAGGTTAGACACGTATTATTCGGCGATTAATATATTATGGTATACTAATATTTTTGTAGAAATCACAGTAACCTTTGATCATATGGTCGACCATCAATAATTATTGACAAGTCTGGAAACATCAGTTGTTGTTTCGTCGTCAATTTCATCCAAATAAAAAGAAGTAATTAATTATAAATTTTGCTTTTATAGATCTGAAAATATATTTGGGATTCTAGGAACAGCACTCAAGGATGATTGGGCAAATAACAGCACGGCCACGAGAAACATCCAAATTCGAATTGATTATTAGTCAAACCTGGATCATGACTTCTACGAGATATATGGCAGCTGTGAATGTCCTGTAACCTGATAAACTTAACGATGATCAAGAAATAATCTCAAATCGCTCGTTATTAACAATTGTTAACGTTGTTTAATTTCTGATTTTTTTCTTTTTGTTGTTGAGATCAATTGGTGTCGATTCCAGAACATAATTTCCTCATATAGAATCCCAAGACGAGTGATTTTCAAATATGTATTCGACCGCATTGTGTGAACCCGTTCACAGAAAGGGCGCATTTCAAATTGGCGACCGCTTGTATACTACATATGAATTTATTTACTAATACTGAAAACCACGTCACCGGTACCGGCAGCAGTAAACTTATCAGACCAAGTAGGATTCCGTTTATCATTCACGCCGTCGCCTCCATTATCATGACACCAAACGACAGACGAAGCAAATTTTACATCTTATCTATTCACCATCTCTCACTTCTATTCATCATAACTGATCAAATAACATGTCAAAATATTAAAAACCCACTAACATACCTACTTCGATATTTTTTTATAAAAAACCGTTAGTATACTAATATATTGCTTAGTATACTAAATACATTAATAGTGTCTGGCCCCTTGCTCTGACTACAAGCACACTTGTTCATAAAATTTCAAAATTTGTGCCTGTAGGACGGGTAGATTTGAGGTTAGGGAATCACCATTGTCCCAAATGTATACCTCTTCTGAATCATCTGAAATAAATAGCAGTTGAAGGTAAATTTAGATAAATTATTCATTTTTAATTTTAGGTTGAGCACAAGAATCACATATCTCCTGGAAATTTTTCATTAGATAACTCTAGAAAACTGTTGAAATGCTATGGCTTTTAAACCGATAGAGAGGAGACAGCTCGCTTTGATTGTGTGCTACTGGTTGTCAAGGCGAACCTGTCACAAACTGTCTCTGCAACCCGAGTTGGAAATTATACATTGATGGTGTGAAGTGATCCAATATCCAAAAAATCTTAACAAAACTTCTCACCGTTTGTTGTAATTTGAAAGATAAAATAACTATGGTGAGTTTAATAAAATATTTATTAAATAAAATAGTTATGGTCAGTATTCATGTGTAAAGGTTGAGGAAATTATGAAAACTTTTCAGTTTGCTTTACGAACAGACGCGTTGCACCGCGTTCACTGTGGCTATCAAGTCGCGTTGGAAGCCGCGTCAAAAACGCGCCGCACCGCGTCGTAAAATTAACGTCATGGTTTGGTAAAAACGGACGAAATCCACACAAAAATAAAAAATTCTCCGCGCGAACCGCGTGACTTCCGCATCAAAAACAGTGCATGCACTGTTTTGTCGTGCGTCGCGCGGCTAAACGCTTTCCGCTTCGCATCGTTCCGCGCGCACTCTGGCATGTTATGATTGTTTTCCTTGTATTCCAATGAACGGAGTTCTGCCGCGCGTCGACGCGCGACCTGTCAAATGCCGCATTGCACCGCGTCGCGCCGCGTGACGCGTCCACTCTGGCCGGCACCTAACCGGCGGCGGCGCGGCAGCGAGAATCGTTCGCAACAGCCAAGCTATGTTTACTCAGGTGCCCATTCTATAGTGATAAACCTGGATGTTTTGCTGCTGGCATGCTGACTGGACCTTTGTAGCGGCGATACTATCTCCTGCTATTTAAAGGGTACAGTGCACTCTTCAACCAGCTAGCAGGCCAACACTCAGTCCGAACGCAGAAATATCAATATATTAAATCGATTGCGCATCAGCACACGTGTAGGAATGGCTGTTGGCGATGAGACAGAAGACAGAATGTTCCAGTTCACGGCGACTAGCGTATAGATGTGATTGGCCGACAGGGTTTTGACCGGCCGTGTATGTTTGCGTATTGAATGAAGGCGATACTGTACGTGCTTAGATTTTTGTTTGGTTTTATTATAGGACCAGTAAGTTGACTCAGTTTTGGAATTACGCAGCCTACATGCTGTCGCTGTGGAAAACAAGGGTATGAGCTGATACATACGCAGGTACATGTATTGGCAATCGTATTTTCACTTCACAAAATCTCTCATGATGATTAATCGTTATGAAATGGTGATACGTAGATGCAGATAAGGTTTTCGGTGCCAATCAGTGGCGTAGCAAGGGGGGGTCTAGATGGTGCGGTCCGCACCGGGCCCCCGAGTTTAGAGAGCCTCCAAATCTGGGAAGGTATCTAACAATAGTTTGAATATAGTTTTTTGAATAGCGAAGGCTTCCTGTATGTAGAAGTTCAATACTTCGCAGATCTGCTCATAGCAACTGTTACGATTAGTGTTGGTAGCATAGATTTTTGTTCAAAATTAAGATCTGAATACATGTCACGTCAAAACTGTAATAACAATAATTTGTCTATTATTTTTGTTATTGCGGCATGAAAAATGAGTGCAATCCATGATGCAATCAACGTATTGCAATGATTTGATCAAGTATTGCTTTCCAAGTATTTCTTGAAGAATTTCGGCGAAAATTTATCTGGGGCTATCTTTCACGGTTTATTTAGCAGTTACTTCAAGGATTTATTTTTATTTATTTTTTTGACGTACAAGAAGTTCATTCCGAGCAGGAATGAATAACTGCCACATAAGTGGAGCATACCAAAATCAGGTATCTTAGCAAGACAAGGTATTGGTTGGTTATCCAGGTATTGATAATAACTTATTTTGGTATTTGGTAGGCATTGATACAATACCTCAACGAGTTACTGGTTTGGTGTTGAGGATGGTTTGAGGTATTAATTAAGGAAAAATCCCTATTTGTATGGAAAAATCGCCGATTATTATTTAGGTATTGCCATACCTGACGTCATCATTCACGCGTTATGCATAGAATGCACACCAGTTATTATTTTAGGTATTTTACCTTTTATGCAGGGCTACTTAATACCTCATTCAGGTTGTAAGTATTTGGTTTTCCATACTTGAGTTAGTTATTCTTCAGCTATTTCCTCTTGCTTGGGATGGGTCCAAGTCTCCGAAGCAAGTGCAAGAACTCACATCGTCCATAATACACCGTTTGGAGTGGGATTTGCAACCTCTTTAGCCTGGCGGCTTTTCAGTTTTGCGTAGCCTCAAGGATTAGGAAAGGTGGGAGATTGACATGATGTAGGATAACCAGGGGTAATACGCACCCCGGGGCAAAACGCCTCCATGCTATTTCATTATATAAGTAAAGTTTCATTCGATGCAAGCAAACAAAACGTAAAACTGAGCCGGACAAGCCCAAGAATGGAAAGAATATTCGAATGAAAAGCGTGGAAAACGATGGTTTTCCACATTTGGAAAGATTGTCTAATTTGGGCTGCAAAACGGTGAGTCGATAAGGAGAGCGTCCAATATAGCTCTGGTCCTCACAAGTTCCTACCTCATACTTCCACGGGTCAAGCGATGACAAAGACCGCCAGCTAAGAGTTGTGTGCTTAGCTGGTAGTGCAGCCTGAGCACTGTTGTCCTTCTGACTTCAGCTAGATTGAGGAGGTACGATCCGAGTGTCTGTTCACCAAGGAGGTGCGGCTCAAACAGCGTCTGTTCTGGCATCCAGAGGCTGAGTAAGAAACGCTGCACCACGCCCAGCTAGATCCAAGGTGGTAGCCCCATCAGCGTGGTCGTCCCAGTGTTGGTTGGGACGTTAAACAGAACTGGCACGATGGCCCTCCGGCGAGACAGGAGTGTTGGCGTAGGCCCAATAAGCCACCCGTAAAAATCCCCATTGCGAATAACATAGGAGAAAATACGACTCGATACAATAGGCAAAGACCCACGCGACGAAACAAGGACTACGATTGGAAACTTGGAACATGGAATTGCAAGTCACTAGGTTTCGCAGGATGTGACAGGATAATCTACGACGAACTACATCCCCGCAACTTCGACATCGTGGCGTTGCAGGAACTTGGTTGGACTGGACAGAAAGTGTGGAAAAGCGGGCATCGAGCGGCTACCTTCTACCAAAGCTGTGGCACCACCAATGAACTGGGAACAGGATTTATAGTGTTGGGCAAGATGCGACAACGTGTGATCGGGTGGCAGCCGATCAACGCAAGGATGTGCACGTTGAGAGTTAAGGGCCGTTTCTTCAACTACCGCATCATCAACTTCCACTGCCCACACGAAGGGAGACCCGATGACGAGAAAGAAGCGTTCTACGCGCAGTGAGAGCAAACATACGATGGTTGCTCGCCGCGTGACGTGAAAATCGTTGTCGGCGACATGAACGCGCAGGTAGGAAGGGAGGAAATGTACAGACTGGTAATCGGGCGAAACAGCCTGCACGCCGTATCGAATGATAACGGACAGCGATGCGTAAACTTTGCAGCCTCCCGTGATATGGTAGTCCGAAGCACCTTCTTCGCCCGCAAAGATATCCACAAAGCCACCTGGAGATCACCCGACCATCAAACAGAAAACCAAATCGACCACGTTCTTATCGACGGTAAATTCTTCTCAGATATAACCAACGTCCGCACATACCGCAGTGCGAATATAGATTCGGATCACTACTTAGTCGCTGTATGCATGCGCTCAAAACATTCGACAGTTATCACCACGCGTCGAAGTCGAACGCCGCGGCTCAACATCGAGCAACTTCGTAACGTAGAAGTGGCTCAAGACTACGCGCAGCAGTTAGCAGTGGCCCTACCAACGGAAGAGCAGCTTGGCGCAGCTACACTTGAAGATGGCTGGAGGGACATCCGATCCGCCATAGGTAATACCTCGACTACAGCACTAGGCTTCGCGACTCCGAATCACAGAAACGACTGGTACGACGGCGAATGTGAACAGTTGAAAAACGAGAAGAATGCAGCATGGGCGAGGATGCTGTAACACCGTACGAGAGCGAATGAGGCACGTTACAAACAGGCGCGGAACAGGCAGAACTCAGTCTTCCGGATGAAGAAGCGCCAGCAGGAAGAACGAGATCGCGAAGCGATGGAAGAGCTGTACCGCGCTATGGGAAACACGAAAGTTCTACGAGAAGCTGAACCGCTCGCGCAGAGGCTTTGTGCCACAAGCCGACATGTGCCGAGAAAATCACGGGAATATTCTCACGAGCGAGTGTGAGGTGGTCGATAGGTGGCGGCAGCATTACGATGAGCACCTCAATGGCGACGTTGCAAGTACCGAAGGTGGCGTGGTAACAGATCTAGGAGTATGTGCACAGGACGGAAGACTTCCGGCCCCTGACCTTCAAGAGATTGAGGAGGAGGTTGGCCGGTTGAAAAACAACAAAGCCGCTGGAGCAGACCAGCTACCAAGCGAGCTTCTAAAATACGGTGGAGAAGCACTGGTGAGAGCACTACACTGGGCCATTACCAAGATTTGGGAGGAGGAAGTATTACCGGAGGAATGGATGGAAGGTATCGTGTGTACCATCTACAAAAAGGGCGACAAGTTGGATTGCGGGAACTACCGCGCGATCACACTACTGAGCGCTGCCTACAAGATACTCTCTCAAATTTTATGCCGCCGTCTATCATCGATTGCAAGAGAGTTCGTGGGGCAATATCAGGCTGGATTTATGGGTGAACGCGCTACAACGGACCAGATGTTCGCCATCCGCCAGGTGTTGCAGAAATGCCGCGAATACAACGTGCCCACACATCACTTGTTCATCGATTTAAAATCGGCGTATGATACAATCGATCGAGAACAGCTATGGCAGATTATGCACGAATACGGATTCCCGGGTAAACAGATACGGTTGATCAAGGCGACGATGGATCGAGTGATGTGCGTAGTTCGAGTATCAGGGACACTCTCGAGTCCCTTTGAATCTCGCAGAGGGTTACGGCAAGGTGATGGTCTTTCGTGCTTGCTGTTCAACATTGCTTTGGAGGGTGTAATAAGAAGAGCGGGGATAAACACGAGTGGGACGGTTTTCACGAAGTCCGTTCAGCTGCTTGGTTTTGCCGATGATATTGATATTATTGCTCGTTAATTTGAGACGATACTGATTGCGGCTAACCAACAAATTTTTTATTAATGCAGAATTGACAGGTGCATTCTATGGGGCATACCTAGTTCTATGTGTCTTTGACTGGAAGTGCCCATTTTGCCCCATTTTCCCCTAAAATACTGTTTTTCTGGACTAAAAAATAGTTTCAACTGATTGCGGCTAACCAACCATTTTTTTTCTTGATGTAGAATTGACAGGTGCATTCTATGGGGCATACCTCGTTCTGTGTCTTTGACTGGAAGTACCCATTTTGCCCCATTTTCCCCTAAAAATACTGTTTTTCTGGACTAAAAAATAGTTTCAACTGATTGCGGCTAACCAACCATTTTTTTCTTGATGTAGAATTGTCAGGTGCATTCTATGGGGCATACCTTGATTCGTGTCATTGACTGAAAGTGCCCATTTTGCCTCACTTTCCCCTAAAATACTGTTTTTCTGAATAAAAAAATAGTTTCAACTGATTGCGGCCAACCAACCAATGTTTACCTGATGTAGAATTAACCAGCCCATTCTTTGGGGTGTACCTCGATCTATGTCATTGACTGGAAGTGCCCATTTTTCTCCATTTTCCCCTAAAAATACTGTTATTCTGAATCTTCTATGTAAATAAAAATGGAATGGTGTTTGCATGTCACGAATAGGCTCGGGAATGGGTCAACAGATCGACATGGTTCTTTCACCGTTGCATTCCCCCTGGGCTCCGACGTGTTCGTACGAAAAAATAATTAGAAAAAGTGACCGGGAAGGCAAGAAAAACAGGAAAATCTGAAATTACATTTTGAGGGGCATTTCTGCATGGAACCGGGTGTCAAAAACCAGAGTAGGAAGGCAGGACGACGTTTGCCGGGACTGCTAGTTAAAAATAAGAATCAACTGATTGCGGCTTACCTACCGCAGTTTTTCTTGATGTAGAATTGACAGGTACATTTCATGAGGCACACCTTGACCCGTGTAATTGACTGGAAGTGCTCATTTTGCCCCATTTTCCCCTATAAATACTTTTTTCTGGATTAAAAAATAGTTTTAACTGATTGTAACATACCAACCATTTTCAATCTGATGTAGAATTAACCAACGCATACTTTGGGACGCACCTCAATCTGTGTCTTTGACCGTACCCATTTTGCCCCATTTTCCCCTAAAAATACTCTTTTTCTGAATCAAAGAAATGTTTCAGCTGATTGCGGCTAAACAATCAATCTTTACTTGATGTAGAATTAGCCGGCGCATATTTTGGGGCTAACCTCGTTCTGTGTCTTTGGGTGGTGGTGCCCATTTTGCTCCATTTTTCCCTAAACTATGCATTTTCTGGATTTAAAAATAGTTTCAATTGATTGCAACTAACCAATATTTTTTCCTGATGTAGAATCGACCTATGCATACTATGGGATACACCTCGCGCTATGCGTTAGTCTGAAATTGCCCGCTCCGCCCCATTTTCCCCTAAAATACTGTTTTACTAGATTAAAATGTTTGTTCCATCTAACTTAAACAGTGTTTGAGGGCAAAATAGGACAAAATTGCCACGTTCAGTCAATGACACAAAGTATGTCTCACAATATGCACCTATCAATTCTACATGAGGAAAAACTTGTTTTGTTAGCTTAAATTAGTTGAAATTGTTTCTCAAACGAGAAAAACAGTGTTTTAGGGGGAAAATGGGCACTTCTAGTCAATGACTCATAACAAGTTGTGCCTAATATAATGCATCGATTAATTACACATTAGGAAATTGCTTGGTTAACCGCAACTAGTTTTAACTAATTAGGGGAAAATGGGGCAAAACGGGCAATTTCAGACTAACGCATAGCGCGAGGTGTATCCCATAGTGTGCATAGGTCGATTCTACATCAGGAAAAAATATTGGTTAGCTGCAATCAATTGAAACTATTTTTAAATCCAGAAAATCCATAGTTTAGGGGAAAATGGAGAAAAATGGGCACCACTACCCAAATACACAGAACGAGGTTTGCCCCAAAATATGCGCCGGCTAATTCTACATCAAATAAAGATTGATTGTTTAGCCGCAATCAGTTGATACAATTGTTTAATTCAGAAAAATAGTATTTTTAGGGGAAGATAAGGCAAAATGGGCACTTCTAGTCAATGACATATATCGAGGTGCACCCTAAAGTATGCGCCAGTTAGTTCTACATCAGGTAAAAATTGGTTGGTTGGCCGCAGTCAGTTGAAGCTATATTTTAATTCAGAAAAACAGTATTTTAGGGGAAAGTGAGGCAAAATGGGCACTTTCAGTCAATGACTTGAATCAAGGTATGCCCCATAGAATGCACCTGACAATTCTACATCAAGAAAAAAATGGTTGGTTAGCCGCAATCAGTTGAAACTATTTTTTAGTCCAGAAAAACAGTATGTTTAGGGGAAAATGGGGCAAAATGGGCACTTCCAGTCAAAGACACAGAACGAGGTATGCCCCATAGAATGAACCTGTCAATTCTGCATCAATAAACAATTTGTTGGTTAGCCGCAATCAGTTGAAACCTTTATTTAATTCAGAAAAACAGTGTTTTTCAGGAGAAAATGGGGTAAAATGGACACTTACACTCAATTCCGGTGAATGAAACTATCACCAATCGATTCCTTGACATTTTTCCATTCGGAAAAGATGGACTTCAAAGATCGCAATCAGCCGCAATAATTAGGTGCCTTTTTGGGTCGGTTTTTTCCCACTGTGGATGGCGGAAACGTACATCCGACTAAAGAGTGAAGCCAGGCGAATCGGATTAGTCATTAATGTGTCGAAGACAAAGTACATGATGGTAAAGGGCTCCAGGGAGGAATCACCGCACCCGCCACCCCGAATTCATATCGACGGTGATGAAATCGAGGTTGAAGAATTCGTGTACTTGGGCTCACTGGTGACCGACGACAACGACACCAGCAGAGAAATTCAGAGGCGCATTGTGGCAGGAAATCGTGCCTACTTTGGACTCCGCAGAATTCTACGATCGAATAAAGTTCGCCGTAAAACGAAGTTAACCATCTACAAAACGTTGATTAGACCGGTCGTCCTCTATGGGCACGAAACATGGACCCTACGTGCAGAGGACCAACGCGCCCTTGGAGTTTGCGAACGGAAGGTGTTGCGTACCATCTACGGCGGAGTGCAGATGGAAGACGGGACTTGGAGAAGGCGAATGAACCACGAGCTGCATCAGCTGCTGGGAGAACAAACCATCGTCCATACCGCGAAAATCGGGAGGCTACGGTGGGCGGGTCACGTCATCAGGATGTCGGACTGATCATGATGTGCGACTAAAATGGTTCTCGAGAGTCATCCGACCGGTTCAAGAAGACGTGGAGCGCAGCGAGCTAGGTGGGTCGACCAAGTGGAGGACGATCTGCGGACCCTACGCAGAGTGCGGAACTGGAGACAAACAGCCATGGACCGAGTGGAATGGAGGCGGCTACAATGTACAGCAGAGGCCACCCCGGCCTTAGCCTGACCGGTAAGGTAAGTAAGCAATTTAAGCAATTGTGCGCTGATTATATGGAATCAACCTTAACTACCATCCGCCTAATACACTTTCCATTTGCTGCCGTAAATAGTAAGATGGAGCCGCTTGGTATCTCATTAGAATTCAAACCGAAAAATGCCAGAGGTTGTATTGCCTCATCTCAAGGTGCGTTTTGCCCCCAACCGTTTTTTAGCACCCAAAACGTAAAACCTTTTTAAATTGTTAATTTGATTCGGTGAAATTGATATCACGCAGACCAAAAATTGGCGTCTCTTAGTCAAATAATTAAACTAATTTTAAAAACGCAAGACACCCATAAAATCATCTTAATCTTAGCTATAGGGCCACGTTTGCTTAGGGGGTGCATATTACCCCACCTTCACCTATTGAGCTGTGAAAGAATGTGTTGTTAGTTAAATGGTCAATGTGATTTACATTTGCGTAGTTTGTGTCGGTTAAGAATACAGATATTTAACAAAACAATAAGACCAGCATTCGATTTCATACAAAATGGCCATGTTTGATGAATTGCTGTTTGAGTTCTAGTAAACCGATTGGGCTATTTCTTCCCTGTTTTTTTTTTTTATCTGTATTAACGAGATTTTTAGCCCTAGGCTAGTTCATCTCGGGACCCACCGCTTCACTTCCCTTCCGAAGGAAGAACTCACATTTTTCGAGTTTGTCGGGAGTGGGATTCGATCCCAGGTCCTCGGCGTGATAGTCAAGTGTTCTAACTGTCACACCAGGTCCGCTCCACTATTCTTCCTTCCTTCCCTGTTCTTCTTGTGCTCAAAGTTCTTATGTGTGTCTTCAATACTATGAAGCTTGGTAAATAATGACAACAAAACAGAGAAGTAGAAGGGCAAATTGTATATCAACTTTCTCTCTGCAAATAGAAAAAATATATCAAAACCAACATACAAGTACCGCATATGCATCGCTTCTTTATCTAATCATGAACAGTATCGATTCTTTGTGGCACCACGAGCGTACATCTTTCTCTGTAGAGTAAATATGCATTCAAACCTCGGGACCTGACAGCAATCAAGTTGATCATAAGGTTGTGCCATTGCCCAGGGGTTCTAGCAGTTACTTCAAGGAATTCCAGGGTGGCCACACAAAATCAAAATTGAAATTCCCGCATTTTTCCCGACTTTTTCCCGCATTGATTTTGAAATTTCCCGACTTTTCTTTATCTACAGTGTGGGGAAAAATTATCCGTGTAAAATGTTTTTGAAATATCTTCATTTCCATTTAAAATATTTTCAGAACATTTTACAGTGATGGAAGGTACAATCATAAGCTTCATAAATTTTACAAAGTGATTTCGAAATATCCCTCATTTGCTTTCACACACGCCTTCAACCACTTAGGAAATTTATCGACTATGTTCGGTAGCTCTTCCAAAGAAATTGCGTCCTAGGCTCTGGTCAAGTATATTTCAAACGATTTCACGTACTATGCCATGTAGCACAGCCGTGGGCTCAAGAATAGGCCACACAGATTTTTTTTTTAAATTGAGATCCGGAGAGTTTGAAAATCAGTGATCTTTTGTTGAATATCTCGGTAAAAGCACGGCGCACATCTTCAAAGTCTTCTTAGCTCCGTGCGATAGAGTCCAGTAAAACTGAAATGTTCAGCCGTTATCCCGAAATATTCACGTGCTCATGGTGCTACAGTATCCTTCAGAAGGTGGATGTACGCTTAATTCAGCAACTGCCAATAGAAAATTACACTGAAAAAAAACACGGATAATTTTTCCTCACCCTGTACCTGTGTAGCATGTAAAACATCCAAGAATCCAAGCTTCTAGTGGATCTGTAAAACTTACTGAAATATTTACAATGTCATTGTGATGCTGTGACAGTTTTACAATATTTTGGAGACGTTAACATCGAAAAAAATTTACATGTAACATATGCTTGAGATTTGCTTCTAATTCTGGATGTCTTGTAACGTAAACCTATACTTGAAAAAATGTGTGTCTGAATTACCAAAAGATTTTTGAAAAATCTGAAAGAAATCCTTGATGAAGTTCCAATAAAAATCTAGTTGACTAGCTGAAACACTCTTTGGTGAATTCTTTAAAGGAGGTTGTAACGCTTTCTCAGGAATTATGAAGGAATGAAGGACGGCATTATTGACGTAATTCTGTTTTGATTCCTATAGCCAAAATTATGGGAGTGTTTTCTGGTGAAATTCTTCCAGGAATTTGCTAACAAATTTCCTGGAAGAAGCTTATTGCAAAAATACCGAATAAATGTCTGTGAAATTTTCTCACATACTCTGCTAGTGGCAAATCAGGAAATCTATTCAAAAATTGAGTAAACAAATACAGTCGACTTTCCACATGTCGATGTTCTACATCTCGATATCTCTCCCTATCTCGATGGTTTGGTCGGTCCCTTCAATCTGCATACATTTCACCTTTCTACATGTCGATATCTCCTTATCTCGATATCTCTCTATCTCGATGCGATCTCGTTCGTTTTTGTTCTAGATTTTCTCTCCATATGTCGATATGCCCGTTTTTACAGGTTGCTAGATCTAATTTCTAAGGTGCAAAACATTCTGGGAAGGCGAAGTGACATCTGTTTGTTGACGGTTTTTCCTAGTTACGGACAATTTTTCAATCTAGTGTGCATTACAAATTGGTTTTTGATTTCGATCTCTCCGTATCTCGATGGTCCCTTCAAAATCGAGATGTAAATAGAGAGTCAACTGTAATTCTAGATTGAGTTTAAATAAGGGCGAAAGTAACATGAGAGAGTTCTCTTCATCGACTCTCTCTTCTTCAAATTAAATTGACAAGATGCAAGTAAGGTTGCACTTTTTGGTCATAAATCGCTAGGTTGCGATGCAATCTAGCGTCTAAGTGTCAAAAAGTTCGATTGAATTTGCATCTTGTCATTTTAATTTGCAGAAGAGAGAACCGATGAAGAGAACCCTCTCATGTTACTTTCGCCCTTATTCAAACTCAATCTAGAATTATTAAGAAATTTAGATAAAAAAAATGCACAACTCAGAACAATTCCTGTAAAAAAAATCCTGTTTAGTGGGAATTGGAAATTTTTAAAAAAGAAAATATGAGTTTTGCTATGAGAGCACTAGCGATGAATTCCTTAATTTTTTTCAAAATTTGAAAATACCTGGGGATTGCCATAAAAGGTTTTCTATTCATAAACAATTTCTAGCTGAATTTGTAGAGAAATGTTCAAACCCTGAAAAACAAAACTTTGACATTTCTGACGAATTTTGTAAGACTCTTTTTAGATATTCCAGGAAAAATTCGATATTCTGGGCTTGATTACTAATCCCATTTTAAAAGAACTCACTTGGAAACTCGTGAATATTTTCTTATGGAAACTGTTGCGTAGAGTGTACATCCTTTAAAAAAAAATGAATTTGTCCAATTTTAATCTAATTTCTCTAGGATATGAAAATGAATTTACGATTTAAAAAATCATAAGATGTAGGTTCATGGGCTTAAATTTATTTCAGTATAAGATGTTTTTTTCTTTCTTTTGATATTCAAAATTTCAGAACAATGTTTTGTCACCAAACCCTGAAGAACCCCAAGAAGCACATAGAGCAATTCCTCCGATTTGCATTAGGAACTATGGTTAAAAACTCTTATACATACTATTATGTTCATATGTTTGCCCTAAGGAATTCGTGCAAGATGCTTTTCATGTTTACCATTGGTAACGCCAGGAATTCTTTAAGTTAGCAGGCCATACATTAAAAGATTTCATAAAAAAAAATCTAGAGAATCATGTCTTCTGGTTATCAACTTGCAATTTCGCTTCCGTTTCAATGTCATGAATAGGTAGCAAGGATTCTAGGTATTTATTTATAAATTAATCCAGTAATTCTACAAATCGTTACGCAGAAATCACTATAAGAATTCCTCCCAGAATTTCGTCATCAATTCATGATTCCATGAAAAGTCCACCAGAAATTCTTCCGTGATGACTGAATTTTCAATGTTTTTAGAAATTGTTCAAACAAATAAAAAAAGGTCACAATACGAAACTGTTAGTATGATGACTTTGGTGATTGCAGAAAGCTTTTCTATGAACTCATTAAGAAATTTCTAGAAATACCGTTAAATACTCCTGCAAAGCAATAATTTCAGGAAGTCCTTCACTAGTAAATTTAATTTTGAAGTTTCAATGAAAACATTAATTGAAACTTGTCCCAAAGCTCAGCCAGATATTTCGGCAAAAAAACTAAAGTGCCCCACACAATGCATACGTTTGCGTGTGCGTGACAGTAATTTGACAGATTTGCCATGGGGAAACTGTCAGAAAAACGCAAACCTCGACGGAACGGACGCTACGTGTTCCAGGCTTAACTATTACAAGGAACTACTGCAGAAAAAATCAGGACAGAATTTCTGAAATTATGTAAATAATTTCTCCATTGACTCAATCAGAAAATCCTTTTCAAAGTTCGTCAACATACAAAATTTCATCTCATCTCATCATTTGGTTTTTGAGATTCCTAAGTGAAACTTTCGAAACTGGGTAAGAATCTGGATTTAAAGTGAGTCAAGTGCTAAATCTAGGGTTGAGTTTACATTCTGGAGGCGTTACACATCATTTTGAAAATTCCCGATCATAAACAAAATTCCCGACTTATTCCCGCATATTTCCCGATGGATTTCAATTCCCGACTTTTTCCCGCATTTCCCGAATTTCCCGAGTCTGTGGCCACCCTGGAATTCCACATAAATTCCTCTAATATTTACTTTAGAACTTTTCAGGGATTGCTTCAGAAATTCTCCCAAGCATTTATTTACGAATATGTTTAATGATTCCTTCAGGAATACCTAAATATATATTAAAGTACATTTCGTCATGTTACACTCATTGATGGAACTCCGGGATGTATCCTTGCAGAAATCTCCGAAGAAATTCATAAAGTAATACAGAAAATAATTGTTAACCTTCCACGAGTCAGTTGGCCACCACCGCCAGCACCACGCAAATGCTGAGTACAAAAAGCGAGATTTTTCCAATGTGTTGTACAAAATACAACGGCGCGATCACTCAAGAGATATAAAAGTGCAGATTTATATTATAAAATATGTACATCCGTAATTTTCATGGAGGGCCACTAATTTGGTTCCGCACTGGGTTCCCAAATTCCTAGCTACGTCACTGTTTCCAATTTTTAATTTTAATGCGTGCCCCACCTCACAAGTTATAAAGAGCATTATGATGTCAATACATATTGTGCAATAATAGAAAGCTGAACAAAAAGGCTTGTCACAGGAAAAAATATTGCGTAGAACACTGTCGTGGTACGCATGATATGGGATTGAAACCCTTGTCTATATCTGAAAATTATGCGTAGAATGACAGAAAAAAGTCCAGAAAATTCCGCATGTAGTAGTTAAAAAACAATTCATAATATGATGTCAACTCTATCGTATGCTTTAGTACATCGTATCCACAAATTTGGATCATAATCAAATCGTGCCTGCAAGTTGGTAGGGATTCAATCCAAAGGAGGAAGCTGAATTCGACACAGTTGATATGGAAAATGTTCTATAATTTCTGATCCGTCTTAAAATCGTAAGAAGAAGACAATTTCAACGATCTTTAGAAGGAATTAAACAAATTCATAAAATAGAGAAAACGAACTTTGAATGAAAGCAGCATAATAAACCTTTTGTGAACTCTGGTTTGCTTAATTCCTCAAAATGTAACCTGTACAGAATGCCATTTCACTGCTTCTTTCTAAAATCTGAATAAGCTTGAATATGTCCTCCATCTAAAGATTCAAGCTTGATGGATTCTCAAATTTGTTCAAATTGAAATTATCTGCTGCTTGCATGTGTGCTCCAGTTGAATAATACTTCGAATTAGTTATTTCATTTAATAATCAATCATTTAATACACTGACTTGACGCTCCATTGTAGCTCCCGAACCACGCACCATTAGCCGCACGCACGATAAACTCGGAAGTCCTCCGACTCATCCATAAATCATTAAGGTGTTTAACACGCAAAAAATAATTCCACCTTGTGCCATGCCATCGTTGTCTCGGATTTGGGTTGGGTGATTGCCGCCACTGGCTATCTCTCGCGTCAGCCTGTCGAGACTTGTCCGTGCTGAATCCATCTATGATGTCGTCCCGCTTCACGAAAAAGGAACAGATAGGTGGACGAAAAATCAAAAAATTGCTTCAGAACCGTTCCTACACACGCTGAAGTTAGGCAAATCTCGTATCTCTGAAGCCAGTCATACACCCGTCCGTTCCGTACCCAAATCCCAGACCAGAAACGGAAAGAAAAAAACTTGTTTTATTTTATTTACTTGTGCTCCACCGTCAGCCAGCCAGCAGGCAGCGCCCAGAGTCCATGGTTGCGGAGAGAGGCAGTGGCGAAGGGGATGCGCGTGAGCCCCGAGAATTGTATACGAAACTAACAAAAAAAAACCCTAATTAATCTACCTAGCGGTGATGGCGCCTTTCTCGTGCCTTCGAAACCCCATTTCAATAAAACTCAAGCGAAATATTGATGTATATCGCACTGCCATACAATTAACAGAAATCCATTTCATGATACCAGAAATCATATCGTTTATCTGGCTTTTAAAGTTTGAGCCTCAAACTCTTACGAAAAAGACGCTATCTTGAATTTGAAGCCGCCATTTAGGATTTAAGATTGCCATCTTGGATGTTCTGATCGCCATTTTTGGCGTCCAGGCAACTTCCCTACGAAAAATATACTTTATTAAACAGCCGCCATCTTGAATTTGGAGCCGCCTTCTTGGATTTTGGACCAACATCTTGGATATTCTAGTCGTAATTTTTGGAATCCAGACATCTTCCCCATATCAAATATTCCCATATAACATGCTTTAAGAGCCTTAATCTCTATTAACCATCTTGAATTTTGGGCCGACATCGTGGAGCTTCTGGTCTCCAGTATTGATTTCCGCACAAAATTCATCACCCGTGCTGAAGGTAACAAAAATCGCCGCAGTTTGATGTATCGCAGGATGGGACTAGTTCGGTTTTATATACGGCCAGTTCTACCGGTGCTGATCCGGATCACTGAAATGGCCATAACTCTGGACCGCCTTGGCCGATCTGGACCGTTTTTGATAGCAAACAATTCTGGTTCGAATCAAGCTATAATCCGAAAAATCGGCCAATGGGAAGTGCCTTAAAAGTGAGTGAACTTATTTTGCGCACATACATACATACATATATACACACATACAGACATAATCACAATTTGTTGAACTGAGTTAATTGGTATATGTGACTTGATCCTCCGAGCCTTTTTCCGAAAAATCGTTTTTTGAGTGAACATATAGTACTAAAAAACACTAAGTGTACGAGAAAGGCAAAACAGTACTTTCGAGCTTTTTTGCTTTAGTTAGCTAACTAAACCAATAGATTCCAAGATCTTTTTTGGTAGCAAATTCAATAATATTTCAAATGCGATAAGTTTGACCATTTTCAAGTTATGCCAGTTTGAGACAAGAAAAGTCAAAAACATGTAAAGTTCAATTACTACGTAACGGTTGAGATTTGCGACAATATGCGTAAAACATTTTTTTCACCGGTCTGAACCTGTTTGCTTGCTAACGTTCATAAGATTATCAAAAATCCTAGCTTTACTGTGTCGCATACATAGGTTCAGTTCAATTTTATATTAAGCCGCTCTCGGAGGGACACCCGGAACTGGTTACGGCACTACCGGCTGTCCCTAATGTGGTCCTAACCTATTTATTTGATAACCAGTCATCAGGTTATCAGAAAAGCCGTTATTTGTTGTATCGCATGCAAGGGTTTGGTACTCTTTTATATTTAGCCACATCCGGTGGGACATTCGGAACCGATTCCGGAACACTACCGGTTCAGATATGGTCTTATACTGTTTTCCTGCTTACCGTTCATAATATTATCGAAAATGCCGCTGTTTGATGTGTCGCATGCATCGGTTTGGTACTCTTTTATATTTGGCCACTTCCGGCGGAACTTCCAGAACCGGTTCCGGAACACTACCGGTTCAGATATGATCTGATATTGTTTTCCTGCTTACCGTTCATCAGGTTATCGAAAATGCCGCTGTTTGATGTGTCGCATGCATGGGTTTGGTACTCTTTTACATTTGGCCACTTCCGGGGGGCATCCGGAATCGGTTCCGGAACACTACCGGTTCAGATATGGTCTTATACTGTTTTCCTGCTTACCGTTCATAAGATTCTCGAAAATGCCGCTGTTTGATGTGTCGCATGCATCGGTTTGGTACTCGTTTATATTTGGCCACTTCCGGCGGAACTTCCGGAACCGGTTCCGGAACACTACCGGTTCAGATATCACCTGATACTGTTTTCCTGCTTACCGTTCATCAGGTTATCGAAAATGCCGCTGTTTGATGTGTCGCATGCATGGGTTTGGTACTCTTTTACATTTGGCCACTTCCGGGGGGACATCCCGAACCGGTTCCGGAACACTACCGGATCAGATGTGGTCTGATATTGCTTTCCTGCTATCCGTTTACCAGGTTATCGAAAATGCCGTTGTTTGATGTGTCGCATGCATGAGTTATGTTCAATTTGATATTTGGCCACTTCCGGCGGGATACCCAGAACCGGTTCCGGAACACTACCGGTTCAGATATGGTCTGAGACTATTTTCCTGCTTACCGTTCATCAGATAATCGTAAATGCCGTGGTTTGATTGGTCGCATGCATGGGTTTGGCGCATTTTCATGTCTGGCTTCTTCCAGGGGTACCGATCCGGAACACCTAAATGGCCATAACTCCGGAACGGCTGGACCGATCCGAACCATTTTCAATAGGAAACAATGGGTCCAGATTCCGCGTCGAATGAGCCGTCGGTCGTTGAAATCGGTTGATATTTACTATCTAAAAGTGAGGTGACCTTTTTTGTACACATACACACACACATACATACACACACACACACATACACACACACAGACATCATCTCAACTCGTCGAGCTGAGTCGATTGGTATATGAAACTTGCCCCTCCGGGGGCTCTTTCAAAATTTTATTTTTGGAGTGAACATATAGCCTTTCGGTACACCTTGGTGTACGAGAAAGGCAAAAACAACAAAAAGCAAAACACCCAAACCAAAACGAAATAAGCAAAAAATAAGCGCACCCGACGAGAAAGAGCACCAACAACAGCAACAGGAGAGACAGAAAAGAAGAAGAAAAACCATAACAAACTGCGAAAGAAAAATGCATCGACACAAACACAGCGCCGACTCGATCAGATGTTTTGTTTTTTTATTTGCTGTGTGGTTCTCACGTCGAGCGTTCAAGGAAGAGAGAGAGAGCGAGCGAGCGCGATTCGCCTCCACGGAGTGCCTTTGCTTTCTGTTGTTGTTGCAGCAAACAGAACTGAGAGCATTCAATCGATTTTCTGTGCAATGATTCCTCATCAGGGAAATGCGGTGTGCGAAGGTATTGAGGCATGCATGCACCAGCAATTGCGTGAATTGATGCGAGAGAGACCAACTCAATACATGTGAAAGAATGCACTTTTCTCTGTGGGAGATGGTGTGTTTGTGAGAGATATTGTGCAACGACTAACGTTCACTTGTGGTGGAATTCTCCCCGCACAGGTATGCGTATTTGAGAGTTGAATTGGTGGGAAGTATTGCGAGTGGAGAAATGTGGCAGCGGTAGGTGCTGCCATCTATACCATGTTGCGGAGAGTTGTTCAACTATCCGTATAGAAAAATGAGAAAAATACATTTCATGGTATCATCACTATTATTTTAGTAACACATGTTGAAAACGACGTATAATCAATGGTGCAGCATTGATTATACGTCGTTTTCAAAATTTGTTACTGATTTGATGTTTATCGGTCCTATGATAAGTATTAAGTAATGCTCATTTTATGATAAAAAGTTTATCTATGAAAATAATTCAATTATTCAATTTTTTAAGTATCATACAGTTTATAATAATTTTACATTTAATAATACGGGAACAATTTTTAATCATTAGATTTTAGGTACATGAATTTAATGACAATAGCTATGCATGAATCGAAGCTATAAGCAATTTGCCACTGTATTGAGGGTTTATGGATAGAATTAGAATTAGGACGTCATCATTAAGGTCAATGGAAGTTCGAGATTTCATGGAATTATGGATTTTTATTGCAAATGAAATTAATTACACTAAAAATATTTTCTGTAAAAGTTTCAATCTCGTTAACTGATCAAAAACCCATGGTCGTATCGTCTACCCCCTGTTATAAACAATCTAGTCTCGGCCACGGAAGTTTTACTGGGCGGGCAACAAACACTTCTTTTCCCAGGGCCGGCTGTTCACTGTAATACTGCTCAGGGAACAAAGAAACACCGCACACAATTTTCCTTCTCAGATAACTACACAGCTACCGCTTCTCGGAACTTGCAGAAATTGTAGGTTCTGATACAATGTGGTAAAATCACTCTAGTTTATTGGACACGATGTCATCACTCTGAACGTCCGATCAGAGAAGAAAAATCAACTTCGAAAGACCTTGCTCCAAACCCACTTAGAACATACCAATATCCTCTTCCTCTTCCCGAAGCTCCCACTTGTCCATCCCCTGCATCTACATCCTTTTCCTCTTTCCAATGCCCACTTTACCCTTCTGTCATTCCGAAATTTCCCATTTCATATATGTCATAGGTGTCATATGTGAATATGTGGAGTAAGTTCACAAGACATTTCCCTAGTTCAATTTGGCGGTTGCTTTACTGGAAAGGGCTTACCTATAGACTTAAAAAACACGGACACGTTTAACGCTTCCAGTGAGCTATTTGCTCTTTGAAGGAAGCACGACACTAGACAACGGCCTAGCATGCAACGCCCAGTGGCGCAGCCGAAAACTTTTCCTGACAGCTGCGGCAGGAATCGAACCCGCGCTCCTCAGCACGATGCGACTAAGTGCTTGGAGACACTAGCCGCACGACCACGAAGCCACTTAATTCTATTTCAAACTGATAACTGTTATACGTACCCTATTGGGTGACTATTCATGACGAACTCTAGTATAGATAGCATAGCAGTATAGCAGAGATATAGTTCTCATATTTAAATTACTCGCTACCTCTGGATTGGCTTATAGGGTAAATGTAGCAGAATGGTAACACCTCACTGGTTTGACCTCATCTAATATGAACACTTTTTAATTTGACCCCCGCTTCAAACTAAAAATGTTTCAAACGTCATTCTTCATATAGACAGGATGAAACGGAACGCAGAATCAAAACAAAACATCAATAAAAGTTACCATTAGTGTGTTTATTTGATACCCACAGGGTTACTGGAAGTTTAAACTAGAAATGAATGCCGTTGGTTTGCATTAGGTGTCGTTCAAACCAACAGAGGGAGGAGGTTCTTGTTTTAAAGCATCAAGTTTGATAATATCGTTTAATCTCTTTTAATCCTCGAGTGATCGCGTGAAACTATGAAAAATGAACAATTTAACCCGAAATCACGGTAACTCTTTAACAAACAGATCCTCTATTTGATTTCTTTCGTTTATAACTAATTCACTTATTTAGTCAATTTCACTTTTATTTGCATAAATCTTCGGCCAAATATATTGAAAGTACGTGAAATTTCAAATTGTTCATTTTAGTTTTTTTTTGTATTCATAAACATTAGTTTCAACACACATAGAAATATACAAACATAATATAATGTTTTGAGCTAAAGATATAAGTGTTTTAAGTTTATATCTGTATTAGCGAGATTTTTGGGCTAGGCTAGTTCATCTCGGGGCCCATGTTTACTTCCGTTCCGAAAGAACAACACACATCTCAACTTGGTCGGGAGTGGTATTCAATCCCAGCTCTTCGGCTTTAACCGTCACCTCAGGTCTGCTATCGGAAATATTCTAATTCAGCCATGCCATAGAAAAACGATATAATGCAACTCCGATTATTGTGAAACTTGGTGGGGTTGTAGTTCATCTAAAATAATAAAATCCGTGTTTTTTTATTTCGTCATTAGGGTGACCAATTTTCCTGATTAGTCCTAAAAATCAAGGTTTTTTTAAATAAAAAAAATACAAAAAAATCATAACTTTTAAACCAGTAAACGATTTTAAACTTCTTTTTTTTTGTTTAAAATACGTTGAATGGTCAAATTGCGTTTTAGTGCAAAACATATGTATTAGTTTTTTTTGCACGTTTTTATGGTCTCGGTACCCTGTTTTAATATTTGGAAATTTGGCGTAACATATTAACAAATCGGAGATGTATACTTATTCAAGTTTTTGAGATATGATTTTCCTAAACAAAACATTTTTTTAATTCGATTATATTTTGGATCCTTATACATTTATGGCTGCCAAAAAGACCTGGAATCACTCAAAAAAGCAATACAAGGCATAGTTTTATGAAGATGTACAGTAGCATGCAACCTATGAGCAGCTAGTATTAAAATATGTGACTCTCGGTATTAAAAAAAAACATATCTCAAAAAACTAAAAACATACATCTCTGATTTTTTGATATGTTTGCATACTTTTTGCACAAAAATACAATTTAGTCCAATCAACGTGTTTTCCTGAATTTTGTTTTCGATTAATTTCGAACCCACCAAGTTTCACGATAATCTGAGTTGCACTATATCATTTTCTTTGAAATGGCTGAATTTTAAATAGTGTATCATATTCTTTCATTTTCATCTGTCACTCAAAAGTTATTCTGCTTATTTTTTTAGGACTAGCGTACTGACTGTCTACTATGTTTCTTGACATGCAGTTCTGGAGAGAAATGGCCCGTAAAATGGGATTTCAAATTTTCCCGTTTTTGTTGCTTTCTCGGTCGATTTTTACAATTATTTTTCCGTACGGACAAACTGCGCCCAAAACTCTCCGTCATCAACAATGTACGGTACCGGCGACCGCCACGGTACAATCTAGAGCAACTGAAACAACCGGATGTCGCCTCAGCATACGCGCAGAATCTCGAGGCCGCGTTGCCAGACGAGGGCGAGCTCGATGAGGCCCCTCTAGAGGACTGCTGGAGTACAGTGAACGATGTAGCCAAGAGCACCATCGGATACGTGGAACGGAATCGACGGAACGAATGGTTGGACGAAGAGTGCAGAACGGTTTTGGAGGAGAAGAACGCAGCGAGAGCGGTAATGCTGCAGCAAGGGATCCGACAGAAGCGGAAACAGCAGACCCGCCTCTTTCGGGAGAAAAAGCGCCGCCTGGTAGAAGCGGAGTGTAAAGAAATGGAACTGCTGTGCCGTTCCCAAGAAACACGGAAGTTCTACCAGAAGCTTAACGCATCCCGCAACGGCTTCGTGCCGCGAGCCGAAATATGCAGGGATAAAGACGGAGGCCTCTTGACGGACGGACGTGAGGTGATCGAAAGGTGGAAGCAGCACTTCGATCAGCACCTGAACGGCGTGGAGAACGTAGGCACGGGAGCCCACGGCGACGGAGGAAACGACGACGCCAGTGCAGCGGAGGACGGAAATGAACCAACTCCCACGCTGAGGGAAGTTAAGGATGCCATTCACCAGCTCAAAACCAACAAAGCAGCTGGTAAGGATGATATCGCAGCTGAACTCATCAAGATGGGCTCAGAAAAGGTCTGCATCGGCTGATAGTCATGATCTGGGAAGCCGAACAGCTACCGGAGGAATGGAAGGAAGGGGCAATCTGCCCCATTCACAAGAAAGGCGACCATTTGGAATGTGAGAACTTCAGGGCGATCACTATTTTGAATGCTGCCTACAAAGTGCTATCCCAGATCATCTTCCGTCGTCTGTCACCTAAAACGAATGAGTTCGTGGGAAGTTATCAAACCGGCTTCATTGACGGATGGTCGACAACGGACCAGATCTTCACCGTACGGCAAATCCTCCAGAAATGCCGTGAATACCAGGTCCCAACACATCACCTGTTCATCGACTTCAAAGCGGCATACGACAGTATCGACCGTGCAGGGCTATGGTGAATCATGGACGAAAACGGCTTTCCTGGGAAGCTGACTAGACTGATTAAAGCAACGATGGACGGCCCAAGTAACACAGTTGTCACGGAAGAGTCACGGCGGCGCAGGTGTTTGTTGCGCAGGAGTCATGGTTACTTCTAACCAGGCTTGATAATCCTCCTCGAAATCAAAAGAGTTTTGCAACATGCTCCAGAGCGGTGTTTTGCTTTTGCCTCGTCGCGAGGGAGCGAACGAACCCCAAACAGAGAGGCAATAAAAACTGAGCGAGGAAGAGGGAAACGAAAAAAGAGCCGATGATTATTTCGGGTTTTTGAGTGCGATTTTCGCCTCGAGAGTCTTTCTTTGTATGGGAGTGGAACTCGCGAGAGCTTTTTGAGTGTGAGTGGACGTGAGAAACACAACAAGCAATTATGAGTGTTGGACGAACTCCTCGCTGCGCGGCAAGCTCACGCTCGGTGCTGTTGAGGATTTGTGTTGTGATTTCTGAGTTTTATTTTCACTCCTCAGAAAATCGCCAAAATCGCTTCCTCATTTTCTCGCGAGGGAGTTTCTGTCAAGCCTGCTTCTAACAAATAAACAGTTATCTGCTAGAAGTAAGTCACAGTGACTTCTGCGCAACAAAATTCTGCGCCGCCGTGACTCTTCGGTGACAAGTGTGTTACTTGGGGGTGTGCCAAACTGCGTAAGGGTTTCGGGTGAACTATCCAGTTCATTCGAATCTCGCCGGGGGCTGCGACAAATACACCATTTACAAAACGCTAATAAGACCGGTGGTCCTCTACGGGCACGTGACATGGACCATGCTCGAGGAGGACCTGCAAGCACTCGGAGTTTTCGAGCGACGCGTGCTAAGGACGATCTTCGGCGGCGTGCAGGAGAACGATGTGTGGTGGAGAAGGATGAACCACGAGCACGCTGCACTCTACGGCGAACCCAGCATCCACAAGGTGGCCAGAGCCGGAAGGATACGGAGGGCAGGGCATGTTGCAAGAATGCCGGACAACAACCCTGCAAAGCTGGTGTTTGCAGCTAATCCGGTGTGCACAAGAAGGCGTGGAGCGCAGAGAGCACGATGGGCGAACCAGGTGGAGCGTGACCTGGCGAGCATTGGGCGCGACCGAGGATGGAGAGTGGCAGCCACAAACCGAGTATTGTGGCGTACTATTGTTGATTATGTCTTGTCTTAATGATGATGAACAAATAAATGTATGTATGTATGCGTCGACTGATCTGGTTGTTTTTCCATACATTTCTTTAACTCGAAAAAGCAGCCCTCGCCTTCTGGATCCGTGCACCTATGTCGATTTTGGTGCCGCCATCGGCCACCATTTGGTTACCAAGTGTTATGTGGAGTAAAAGGATCAATAAAAGCCATCTTTCAAGCCGTGAAATAACAAGACCGTTTAGGTTCATGGTCTACAAACAACTCATTGTATTTCTCCTTATCATTACATTTTCTGTCGTAAGTCCCTTTAGGAGTTCTAGGCACTCATCTGTGAGTAGCGCATTTATATCAAGCGTGGAGTCACTACAACTCCTTTCCCCTTATGATTATTTCTATCATTCAGAAATGTAGACTACTTGTATAATATTAATCCTTTAACAGTATGCCTCAGAATGCAAACCTTCATTTGCCACTCTTGAATTCGAACGAGCTAAACCTCTTTAACACGATTTACACATATAATGTAGAAATGTTATAATAGATGTTTAGAACTAATCGATACTGCATAATAATGAGGAATTAAAAGCTACAATATTCTCCTTCCCAAAAAAATAGTACATGACTAACAAAACCACTTTTATCCATGTCAAAATTTGTCTCTCGATTATTATCTAACACAAAAAAATCACTTGGAAGGGAAAAACTTAATAGAATAACGAGCTAAACACACAGACTTAAAAAAAAAACTATAAAAATATAATTTAAAAAGAACTAACCAGCCCTGTCGCACTAAATGATTCATAACTGCTCAAAAGCAATTGATTATCAAAACACCAACCAAAAACTCGTCGCTCAGCTATCCTCTATGCTGTCCACATCCACAACACGATAGGGAAATCCATCACGGTGGGTCGGTCGATAGTGTCATCAGCAGATAATCGATCGATGAAGCTTCCAACGGCGCGGACAGGTCACAAAATTAGCAGCAAAACGTCACACAATTAAAAGAAGGTAGCCATAGCTACTCCAAAGGTGTACACACAAGTGCCAAAAATTGTGTATTGTTTATCATCCACGGTGTTGCTAGCTTATTCACCGACATAGCTGCGCATGCATCACCACATTCAAGGCAGAAAGTAGTGCAAAATGGGTGCTGAGCTACCACAGTTGATAGATGTGGTACTCGTTTGAGTTACGCTGAAGAAATAAAAAAGGTACTTAATAACACTAGTTTACAGCATTTTTGAACTCGGTAAGCTGATGATCATTTTTGGTGTAGAATCAGGCCCTGATTTCGAAAACGCGAAGGAAAAAAATTACAGTAGAGCGGAAATTTTTTCGACTTTTCATACAAGGGTGATGATTTGAAATCGATTTTTGTTCTATTTTTAAGCAACGTCACTCACTTCACACATATCATTCACCGTAGTCAATGCTCCGATTGAGCTGATTTTTTTACTGTATCTCGCCTATATATGATATGTCAAATAAACGTTGAGAAAGAATTTTTATATTGTTTTATTCTTATTGAAAAAAATACATTTCTTCATATATTTTCGGAAATTTGCCTAAAATTTAAGGAGATCGTCCCTAAAACTCGCCAATATATTGAATTTCATCAATCTGATGCAAAACCTGCATTCAGATGATCGAATGGTATTGTATTCAGCTTTTAATTTATGGCAAAAGATTTGTAATTGGTTGAACAAAACGCAAGATATTTGAATTTTAGTAAATTCCATATTTTTAAAAGTGGTAAAACTTGATATTGAGCTAAAACTCAAAAATCGCTCTACTTAAAATTTTTTGAAGCACGGTTTCGAAATCAGTGCCAAATTGTACTGCAAAAACTTTGGTCGTTGAAAGAAGTTCACGACTTTCGTTTTATTTTGTAAACTTGTGTAATCGACCATACAAAAAATGAAATGGAGGGCCACTAAATGCTCTTTAATATTGATTTGATCTAAAAATCGGCACGACTCCTATCCACTAACAAAAATGTTGCTGGTCAATGTACACAGAAATAAAAATAATAACACCACGCAACACAGTGGAATTAAAAGAAATTAAACCAATGAACCGAAAAAAAACGATCTAAAACACTTGGCTAATTGATCACAAAATGCACGCAAAAACTACAACAAAAATCCATTTTCCGCACCAAAGTTACTCCATAAAACATACAAAAAAAACACCAAAAGATCAAACAATCACTGGCGGGCGCAATAAAAACGGAATAATTCGACACAAAAAAAAAAACACAACATAAATTAAAACTCACTACTGCCATAGTAGATTTTTTATGAATTATTCGCACAAAAAGCAGTTAACAAAAGCACTGAACAACAGTCACTAAAAAGATGTTAACCAAAAAATCACGCCAAAAGCAAAAAAGCAAACCAGCGGTCGTGAAAAGTACGAAATAAAAAAAACGTTACATGGACGTTTTACGCGGTAAAAAAAACACACCAAAAATACACAATAAAAGGTTGTGAACTGCACAATATGTTAAAAAAAAACACTACAGCACGCTTATCACAAAACATGTACTGAAAAATTCACGTCAAAAGTGAGCAATCACAGGTCATCCTGAAGGCACAGTACAAGTTGAAATATCATTTTCTCCTCGTCGGCACTGTTATGTGGAGTAAAAGGACCAATAAAAGCCATCTTTCAAGCCGTGAAATAACAAGCCCGTTTAGGTTCATGGTCTACAAACAACTCATTGTATTTCTCCTTATCATTACATTTTCTGTCGTAAGTCCCTTTAGGAGTTCTAAGCACTCATCTGTGAGTAGCGCATTTATATCAAGCGTGGAGTCACTACACCAAGATATTGGAGGCTTTCAATATTCTTCACTGCTTTCCCAGCTACCGTAGAGCTGGAAGGGTTGACCGTGTTAATATCCAGCGTTTTGGTCTTGTTGACGTTGATGGTAAGAGCTGCCGTAAGACCGGGATCTCGTCAATTACGATGAGGAACAGTAGCGGTAATAGTATACATCCTTGCCTCATTCCAGCAATGACCTAAGTGAGATCGGACAATACACCGTTGTGCAGTACTCTGCACGAAAATGCCCTGTAATGTGCTTCAATGAGGCCTATGATTTTCTCAGGAAGACCCTTGCGCCTGATGACTTCCCACATGTCTCCGCGATTGGGACGGTCGAAAGCTTTTTCGTAATCAATGAACACCAGGTAGAGAGACTCTTGGAACTCATTAACCCTCTAATACCCAAATTTTGATTTTGATCTAAATATCATTTTTCGTCATCTAAAATCGATTTAAACATGTTTTGGAAGATGATTCTTTTTAATTCTCGATTTCGGAATTTCCAGTTTTTGATTTTTCTTATTTTTATTTTTGAACATTCCCACACTTTTATATTTTTCCTGGAAGCCAATTTGGGGAACGGATTTTTTTAGATGAAAACATTTTGAGATTTTATGATTATTGTTGAAATATTATTATTTTTAATTTTTTTCACAGAAAAATTTATTTCCCGTGTAATTTTAAGGAAATTGATTGATTGATTGATTTATCTTTATTTGAGAGACTTTCAGCCCTTGGCTGGTTCGTCTCTCTTTTAAGGAAAATAATTTTAGAGTGTATTCAATTCCCTTAAACTATTAAACAAGGATAGAATGATTTGGGAAAAATTTTAAATATGTTAATTGTGGCGATTCAATACAAAATAAACAATGACTTCTAAAAGGTGACTAAAACATCAATTTTTCAATATTTTTTAAAAAATGTAAATACGCTTTAAAATGCACCAAAAACCATTTTGAGATACACAGAATAGTCCTAAATATCAGCCAAAAATATAAAAAAATGAGTTTTCACGAAACAAAAATTACAAAAATGCTCAAACTATACCCCGTCTAAAGGCGGGATTGGGTATTAGAGGGTTAACAATTGTTGTGTAATACCGTTTTATTCGGGAGATTTTTCTTTTCGATCAGCCAATGAAGGACGTAAAGCGGTTGAAGTGTACATATTCGAAAGTTATTTATTCTATTACCTATCTCCAAACAAATCTCACATGTTTATGTGAATCAACACAATTGTAACGAAAGCTTTTCGCACGTAACAGCTGCAGTTTTAGCGCCACTCTCCTTTGGAGAGACTGCAGTTGCCTTTTTATGAAGGCCCGGCTTGAGACACTCGTTTGGGCGGGTCAATAGGGCTCAAACAGTCGTCCACCTCAGCGTAACCAACAGACCAACAAAAATATTTGTGAAACTATTGAAACTAATATGAATGAAAAAATAGAAAACTCAATATCGTAGCAAATATTCAGCAAAAAGATCCCAAACACCCAGAGTGAAGGCGTTAAAAGTCCATCTCGTTCAACTAAACCTTTAAAACGTACTTTTTAACATTATTCTATATTCTAGCTTATCGATTTCCCTATGTGACGTCACTTTCTACATCGAGTTCTTCGAGCTCATTGGGTTTAGAAAAAAAAAACAGTTTAGATCTGACCTGGTATCCTTTTTGGCGTAGAGAACCGGAAGCAGCAACCGGGGTGGTGTAGCACGTTGATGCTGAGCAGCATGAAGCGGTGGTGAGAACGTTGCAGATGGCGTTGGGATCGAGAACGCCGCGGCCAATAACGATGATAGCGTGGCGGCAAAGCTGGCAGATGGTGGTGGATCTCGATCTGCAGTCGGGCATCGATCAGCGGGCACCATACATCCGACTGAACGAGCGTGGCACGTGCCCTCACGTACGGGCGACGATTTCTAGACGGCCGTCGCCGTATCTGTGCCGCGGTGGCAAAAGCAGTGTGAACCCCTGGTTGACGATGCGGGCAGTCACAACTGGCGAGTGGAGCAGTGGAACACGTGGCGCTGGCAGGTATGCAACCTGCACGACGAAACGAGCTGCGGAATGCTGTGGGATAACTCCGTTTCCTATGTTGACCACCAGAGGCGTGGTAGTCGCTTATGATTCGGGCGCGCGCTATGCTCCCAAACGCTTCCACTCAAGATTTCCCAAGGTGGGTGAGGGGTGGCTTACCGGGCGGAAAAGCGAATAGGGTAGTCCCGCTGAATCGTCTAGTCGGATTTCTCACCGGATCCGAAGAACTTTCCGGCCCCAGACGTGCACCCACGTTGAACGGTGGGAAGTTATACCTGTTCAACGTGCAAATTAATGAAAAATCCACTATTTCTACCACCATATTAGCAAATCTTACCGGAAACCACGGTTGTAGCGAGCGCGTCCTGCCTTTCAAGGACCGCTACCTTCCGTGTGGAGTATGTAGACCTAAATTATTGGTATTTTATGCTAATCACCACATTTTCAAGAACAAATTAAAGCAGTTCTCACCTATGAACTAGACTTTAGCCAACACGTTCTAGTTTTCTAAGACGGCCTAATTTAGTTCACTTTTAAATTCTTCTGGTGTATTCACTAATTGGGCTAGCAGGCTCACAATATTACTTGGTGGCACTTCGATTAAAGAGTAATTAGTAGCACGATGTGAACTTGTTCACGATCTCCACTCGATTAAATGGTTAAACCCCATGCCAATAATTTTCTGCCTTCAAACAGTGTCCTTGAACACCGGACGCTATTGAAATTCCCATCTTTTCATACAAAATCTACCTAAAGTTGAGGCTGTCTCAGTCGATCATATATGTGGGTTGGGCTTATTGAAATTTATTTTCAAGTCTGTTTTCCACTGGTTTGTTTTTGAGTTCCAGCCTATCTTTTTTAAATATTTTTAGTGGTCTGCTGCGCACGTGATGAGATCGCAACGGTACTCACAACACACCCTCGATATCGAAGCTTTTACAGTTCTCCGTTTCATAGAGAGATGGCACTTCGCGCTTGTAAATTAGCAATAAGCTTTCGTGTAGAAAGCTGCTATGTACAGGGGTTCTTAATTTTGTTACACAATACTTAATTTTTATTGATGGATTTATAGTCATTCAAATGATTTTTGTGTTAGCATCTAAAGTCATATCTAAGCTGAACTGTACCAGACTAATTTACATTATAATTTTAAAAACAAGGATTTCTTATTACCCATGATAGACAACAACTGAGTCATGCCAAAGTCTTGAACCATTCACTATGTCTGCCGTTCAACAACATTCGCATTCGCACACTGTTGCGCTGGCACGCAACATGTCGTAGAGCATACACATGCATACACTCCCACAAACGTACCTGCTCGCTCACCGACCGACTAGCAGACAAGCCATCTGGAGAACCAATTGCAAGTGCATTATTGTACAGGGCTTGTGCAATGCTAATACTTAAGCATGATTGAATTAAATTTTTAGATTTTATATTGAGGTCCACTTTTACAATTCCAAAAATGAATATCGACGGGCGGAGAGTTACACGGGTACAAACAAAATTATCAATTTAAATTCCCGTCCGTTCGAAAAATCGACGCACGACTGTAGTTGCATAGACCCAAATATAGGGGACTGCATGGAATTCTCTCCTTCTCTTTCACTCTTACAGAAATGTTGTAAACAACAAGGCCAAGAAACTTCAAAATCCCATACAAAATCAAAACAATGAAGTGCCCTATTATACGGAAAGGTAAACGCGGAATCGCGGAGACTCGAATGCTCTTGGAAGAGACGAGTCGGAAAAGTTGCGGGCGGGTGGTTGGATGGTGGCTGAGGCACGAAGAGAGTACCTAGCGAACATCGAGAGGAGCGTGTCGTCATCGGAATCGGACGTTCGTCGTCGTCGTCGTCATTCTCAACTAAACTCAAACAAAACTGCAACACACTCGCTGCGAGAGAAGCGAATCGTCGTGCGTTTCGTTGGGTGAGAGGGTTTTCCGCGAGTGAGAGAGAGTGCGGTGGGTGGCCCGTGAGAATGGGGTGCGGAAAACAAGGGTAAGGTCTCTCAGCAACCAGCTGATCGGCGCTGCATCGCAGCGTGAGTGATGCACCTATCCGCTACCGACCGACCGACCGCGTCGCACCGCGCCATGCCTCTTCGGAGCGGGTGTGATTCACGCGCAAAACGGAGCCGTGGTGAATATGCTTGGGGGAGTGTGTGGTCGAGCAATCGAGTGAGGTGAATTTGTGCGGTTGTTGTTGGATCGGGAGAGTTTGAGCACGGGGCGCTCTCTTGCGTGCGGTGAGCTCGGAGCTCGCGGCAGCAGCAATTGGTTTCAAGTCGTGGTTCGGTTCGGTACGGACTCGCCGACAAGCCACAGTTCAGTTTCGAAGCAACAGTAAACACGATCGGACGGAAAAATAGGATTTTAGTTTTGAGCAATCAGAAACATCATATTGCAGTCCTCTCTTCTTGACTCTGTGTTTTGGTAGAACACTTCCCAGCAGAGTTGTTTGGTCCAATGGAAGGGAAAACATAACTTATGAAGTAGAAAGCATGTAAAACAGGATACAGTAGTTTTGATTAGCGCAGAAAATTGTGAACCAAGCAAGGAAGTGAAAAAGAACATTTTTGTAAATTGGTAAAAATGTGTGACTTGGTGAAGTGTTTCCATCCACAATCGATGCCAGCGAGGTATCCAGCCAACACTTTGTCGCTGGACGGGAAATCGTCCAACTAGAGATCCATCATACTTCCGGGCAGTAACTTAACCAATTGGTCCTGTGAGTGATAAAAGGATATTTTTTGTCAATTTGACCACATTAGTGATAGTGAAAAAAAATTGGAATTTTTACGGAAATTGTGGATGAAATTTCTGTTATCCTTGGGCAGTGAGTGAATAATTGGGAATTCCCCCCGTCAAAGCCAAGGTTGGAAAACGAAGAGAAAAACTGAAAATTCCTCGGTCTCGAAAGAGCAAAACAAACAAGCAAAGCAAAATACATCGCGCCTAAGCAGCTACTCCACACAGAGGGTGTGCTACACGATACGCACAATTTTCTTGTATTTTTCGTAGAAGACTTAGGTGATTAAACGCTTCGGGTGAAGTTTATTTGGAAGAAGTTGTGTAGATTTCAGTGTCGGTTCAGAGGGAGTTCTGAACTTTGGAACAACTTTGTTGGAAGTATATGAGTGAAACAAATGTTAAAGGTGTTTTTCGAAGTTCCTAGTGGGCTTTAGGTGAAAAAGTTGATGAGCTAAGTGTAATGCACCGACCTTAAAGTTTACAAAAAAGGCAGGAGATGACTTGAGCGGAAAAAGAAGGAAGAGAATGAATCAAAACGAATTACAAAATTAATAAATCATATTTGTGCGGAATTCACATCTTAAGCTTAAGACATCAAAGCGCAACAGTTCGCATTGGCCATCAGTGAAAAAGCAACAATCGAAGAAAAAAAACAAAAACCACCCGCAAAAACGGGCGAACAGCGAAGAATATCCGTGAAAGCAACCGGCCAGCAAAAGCACTAAACTAATGTCATTGGACTTGTAAATCAAATTATTTACGTTAGTATAAACGTGAAACTGGTGCTGAACCCCAAACGGTCGAATGTTTATTAAACACAACAGAGCAGAGCAGAGCCGCGGCGAAAAAGTGCAACGCAAAGCAAGTGAGAAGTGTGTTTTCGAGAGAAAAGTGCAGCTGCAGGCACAGCTAGCGACCGTTCTGGCGGCGGGTATGTTGATAAGTGGCTAAAAAAAGATTTTTTTTTCTTGCGCTCGCCCCAAACCAACCCCCACCAAACCAACTCAAAATAAGGTGCAAATGCCGCCGAATGCAGCGTGTGAAAAATTTATGAAGAAAAATTCGAAAAATTCCCGAAACACGTAAACTCCCCTGACGCGAGCGTTCGCGTCCTGCCGGGAAAATAAACGACATCTTGGTGACCCCCCGTGTCAAACAGTGCAAATTAGTGAGGGAACAAGTGGAAAAGCAAGTGCAGTCAGAGCCAGAAGAAAATAAAAGATATGGTACCCCAGCACAATCACGACTTGCATCTGGTAGTGTCCCAAAGTGGTGCCGAGATGATGGATACCGGTGCGGTGCAGGTGGAGATCGCCAACAATTCCGGAGTCCCGTTGACTTCGTTGCTCGTTGATGCCACTTTATTACAACAGCAGCAGCAGCAGCTAGTGAACGGTCAAACGGTCACCATGGTTCAGCAGCAGCAGCAATTGATTCCACCGGTGCTGTTCGGGTCCCAAATGGTGGACAAAAATTCGAGCACACCTTACACCGATGCAACACAGGTGAGTGACCTGAAGAATGCAATTTTCGTTTTTTTTTTCTCTTTTTGGGGATGATGTGAGACGCGAACGTTCCTGTACGTTTGTGTACTCAAGTGCCGTTCTGTGCGCGGGTGGGTGATGATAAGCCATATCTAGGCAAAGGTGGACGACGACGACGACGACGACGTGGACGAGAAATGGACTTCTTATTTGCGAATTCACAAAAACTCAAGTGAAATTCGGGGTGATGCCGGGTCTCGGGGTGACATCGACCGAGGTGTGACTAATTTTATTGCGGTGCACTAATAAACCGGATTTATGAGATGGGTCGACGAAGGGAAATTCGGGGCTAACGAATTGGAAAGTGTCCGTTCGCAACACGGGCGGTTATCGAGTTCGAGTTTCGTAGTTAATCAGCAGCAAACAGTTCGTTGGGTAGGTACGTCACTCGATGGCTATGGTTTCATTTCGTACGGTGGTGGTGTCAGTTGGAACGTTGATGCGTAATAGATTGACCTACTTTGGACGCACTCGTTCGGGTTGAGTTGGAAATGGTGATTACTTGTGGATTATGATTGCTGGGAAGTTATTGGAACTTGTGTTATCTTAATTAAATCTTGGTGTAAGCAACTCAAGATTTTTCTATCCGGAGTTTTTGAGAATTGTGACTAAAGTAAAGAATTTGATTTCATTTCTGGATATTCCTGATTCCTTTTTAATTTGTTTGTTTTTTTACGATCCATGCTATAACTAGAAATGTTGACCTTATGTTTTGATTACCATCTTTATGACTGGAAAAATTTAAATCTTGTTTGTAGCATCTAGATTTTCTTAGTAGACGAGCCAGCCTCGAGCAGAAAGACTTACTAATGAAGATAAACTAGTTGACAAAATAAAGCGACAGTAGTGAACTTTTATCACGCTTTAGGCGTGATTAGATTTTGATGAATTATTGTACGCTAATTTTGGGACCACGCTTCATAACTTTTTGAGAAGAAGGATTTTTATATTTCAACTGAAAATCGATATCTACTTTTTTTTTAAACATGAAATTTTCTAAAATTCAAATATCTTGCGTTGTAGTTAACCAATTTTCAATTTTTTTGCGTGAATAGAAAATTGAATAAAATATATTTCGATTATCTAAACATGGATAGAAGTCGAGATATTGATGAGTTTATGGAACGATCTCCTTTAAACTGTAGCCAAATTTTCAAAAATAATAAAGATTTTTTTTTTCAATGAGAAAAAAACAGTGTACATTTTTTTTGTTAGCGATTTTACAGTAAAATCGGAGTATTGGTTACAGACAATAAGATGTGTGAAGGTAGCAACTTTGCTTGAAAAAATAACAAATCGCTTTACTATAATTTCCTTCACGTTAACTCAGGGTTGATTTGACACTGCAATCTGAGAATTCCCCTATTGCATACATAAACACGTAATCAATTTTTTATGTCATGTTACAAACAATGTGTTTTTAAGATTTTCATGCTTATCTAAAAAAATGCCAGTTTTTGGACAAAAACTTTCCTGAGTTTTTGTGATGGTTCGGTGCCGTATAGTTAAGCAGTAGTGTACTTAGCACGATTTCTCAGTTAGTTGGGTATATTAAATGGCAAGGAGCTGTTAGGCTTTTATTTTATTCATGTGTTTTTTCACCATGAATCTTTACTTTCAAAAACATTTGTGATAAAACTAAGAGTGGTGTTACTTGTTGAGTGTAGTGGACTTGTTCTGGGTACTTTGACAATTAAAAAAAAAACCGATGTCTAACTCTGATCGCACTTTAAACATAAACCCCAAAGGCCCTTAAAATAAAAAAAAACATATCAATGCTTAACATACAATAAACTTTTTTAAGCTTTCATCAAGTCACTTGTTATTGCAAATCAATAATCCTTTCCTATTTTAGATGTTTCTAAATTTTGGAGATTTTTGTTAAATTTTTGAAGATATGTTTTTGGTAGGAGAATTCTTGGATTAAACTCAAGAGCTTGAGTTTGAGTTTTTTTTTCATCATATCATTTTTTTTTTGTCAAAGCTTTTTCAAATTGATCGAGTCGAAGTGTCAGATTTATCGTGTTTTGTGCTGAAAATGCTCTAATGAGAAATTATGAATGCTAAAGCTTGCGGTCTTTATACTTTTTGAGCAGTCATAATAAGTTTGGTAAACGCAAGTCAAGAATTATTATTTCAAGATCGATTGAAATCTAAAAAAAAAAAATATCCCATAATATTTTTTCACGCCCCATCATTAATCCATGAATCTTAACATTCTGGAACTTGAGCCGTTTTTGGCCTCCAGAATATTTAAAAAACCAAAGCAAATTATTTCAAATGCCAACCTGTGAATATTTTCTAAAATTGAGTAAAATTAAAAAAAAAGCATTGTACGCACCATCATATTATGATTAGTTAATCCAAAAGTTCTCATTATTGGTTCTTGCTAATCTTCTTGAAACTTGTAGAACTTCTAATTAATGACCAACCTTAGCATCTTGGAAAACTTTGAGACTGGAAAGCTAACTTAAGAAAAAAATATAAATCGATAAAAATATTTTTTTTTTAATTTTTTTTTCCTTAAGAACGAATTTTTTTTTCTAAGGAAATAAATAAAAGTTCGAAGAATAAACTGTTTTTTGAAAATTGAATTTGCCATCCAACTTAGGTCTGCGATAAGTATTACTCTCAGTGTATTTAAAGTCCCACAAATATCCTCAAACATCTTCTAAGCCATCATTTCAATTCAACAAACCATTTTTGAGTTATCATTTTTTGGAGAATATTTGGTTTTCTCATTCACCTTTTGAGTGTAGAATTATCTTTTGTTAAAATACACTAAAAAAAGTAAAAAAAATCTTACGCCCTTTACAAAAGCTAGGTAAAGTGAATTACAAGACAAAAAGCATGATAACACAAAAGGTTGCGTATAAGCAATTCGTGCGCTGAGTTAAAATTGTTCTGTACCTATATTAATAAATTTAGGCTGCTAAACGCTTTAATATATAAGAAGAAAACCGCGTCTTATTTTTTTTTTTCAAATTTTGACATTGATTTTTTTTTTCGGCAAGATCTTTGACCATCCTTCAATTTAGCGATAAAATTAAGTTAGGCTATAATAACACAAGTTTACAAAATAAAACGAAAGTCGTGAACTTCTGTCAACGACCAAAATTTTTGAAGCACAATTTAGTGCTGATCTTGAAACCGACCTTCAAAAAATTTTAAGTAGAACAGTTTTTGAGTTTTAGCTCAATATTGAGTTTTGCCTTTTCAAAATATGTAATTTACTAAAATTCAAATATATTGCGTTTTGTGCAACCAATTTTAAATCTTTTTCCATAAATTAAAAGCTGAATACAATACCATTCCATCATCTGAATACAGGTTTTGCGTCAGATTGATGAAATTCAAGACATTGGCGTGTTTTAGGGACGATCTTCTTAAATTTTAGCAAAATTTCCAACATTTTTTGGAGAAATGTATTTTTTTCAATAAGAAAAAAACAACTTAAAATTTCTTTCTCGACGTTTATTTGACATAGTATGTAGGCGAGTTACAGTAAAAATTTCAGCTCAATCGGAGCATTGATTACGGAGAATGAGATGTTTAAAGTGTGCTACTTTGCTTAAAAATAGAACAAAAATCGATTTCAAATCATCAACCATGTATGGAAAGTCGAAAAAACTTCCGCTCTACTGTAATTTTTTTCTTTCACGTTTTCGAGCTCAGGGCATGATTCTACACCAAAAATGATCATCAGCTTACCGAGTTCAAAAATGCTGTAAACTAGTGTAATTAAGTAGAGTTTCAGAAACTGTTGCCAACTTTAATCTCACGATAAACATAAATTTGAAGATCCTCAAAAATGCTGAATATGGAAAAATTTAAATATCTTAGCTTGAAACCACTAACTAATTTTTAAACTTTTTTTTAGCTTACTCTTTGGTTGTGTTTAAGAAATGAAGTAGCATGAGACCAAAAATCTCTTTAATAAAGAAGCATTTTTAATACGGAACATGTTTGGCTAAAGCTGTTTGGTATTTTTTTTTTCTTTTCTTCTTTTGAATGGTTTGTCAAATTTGGGAATAATACCCCTTGTAGCCTTTGTTTGTGAAAACCAAATCAGATTAATAAGGACAATCCTTTAACCACACACTCAATGGAGACGGTAAGAAAACATCTGACATAATGATACGTGGAAGTAAGAAAGTATCTTGAACTTCTTTCTATATTTTACCCTATACAGAAAGAGGCATTCACTGATGCGTATAACATATTATGACTTTTTTTTTTAATTCCAAAGGATTCACAGTGACTCAAGTTAAGGTTTAACTTAAGAAATTTTACTTAGAGTAAAAAAAAATCAATACAAAAACAAAAATATAAAATTAACACCATAATATAGAAGTATTAGTTTTATACTTTTGATGGAAGCGTTTTCGGATTGAAATTTTAATAAAAATTAAAATCTTGAGGATTTACCTGATCATGAAATCAAAATACTCGATATGGGATTCCCCACTTTTTGAGAATTCTTTGAGTTTCAAGAAAGCTTGAAGTGAATCATGTACGAGAACTTTTAGACCCACGAATACGCGGTATGATTGCAAATGAAAAATAAAAAATAATTGTTTTTTTTAAATTTTACTATATTTAAAAACAGAATTCTCAGATTCACATTTCACCTACTTGTTACGACTTCTCAATGATTCTGGGAGACTCGAAGTGATACTCTTCGAATACTCTAATTTAAGGTTGTTTGAATTGTAGGGATCAATGATGGTGCATGATAGAGAAATTTAATTTTGAGATTTTTATTTTTACCAATCTTACGATGAGGATTCTCGGACTGGCGATACAAAGGGCGATACCATACTTATTACGACGCTTTAAATGGTCATGAAAAAACTGACCGTAACTTGAAAATGCAGGTTTCTGTGCTCAGTGTTACTTTTGAAAGCATTCTTAGCTGTGCTTCTTAATTATAAAACAAATAAAAAATATGTCGATTTTTTGAGACATTTTTTTTTTTAATTTAGGAAGTTGTTCCTTAAACTTGAAATAACACGACTTCCATAATACTCACGTAAAAACTGCATTCAAGCGGTCGGGATATAATATTATTTGCAACATTAAAAGGGAAGTAAAGCGTGGGTTCCGAGATGAACTAGCCTACGGCTAAAAATCTCGTTAATACAGATAAAAAAAAGGCTAAATAGAAGAATAGTTTTACTACAATCCAAATTACTCGATTTTGTGTAATTTTTCAAATTTTAAATTGTGCCAAATATATATTTTTAAAAATAGGGTGACTGTTAGCACAGCTGCGTACCACACTTCGACAGCACAACCAGGGGGCAACATGCGGTCCACATTGGACCAGACAACTTCGGTGGGTGGATGAACCATGAGATGAGCATAGCTGTCAGCAGGTATGTTGGGAGAAAAAGGTAGAAGGTAAACAGAAACAAAAACAAGATTTCCAGAAGAGACGAACAAAATGGTTTGAAGTGAACTAAGAAATTAGCGAACCAGGAAAAGTTATTGAATTTCAATTCAAGTTCGTGAAATTATAAACAATAGAGTCGATAGTTGTTGCGGTAGAAGATTAGAGGTAGTTCTTGTGATTTTCCAAGGTGAGCTATAAATTGAGCAAATTTGTTTGATTTCATTATTTGAAAAGTTCAATACGTCTGCAGGATCCAATCGGCCTGAAACCGCGCTAGAAAAGCCGCCTGCAAGGGAAACAATAGAAAAACCATTAAATGTAAGTAATTTTAATATTAGAAATAAGCCGAAAAGAAAGGAATTAATTGTGCATTTGTTTTTGCTATCATTTGAATAATAACTGTAGTTTCAAGCTGCCATTACTAAAGTGCTGCTTTGAGAATTCGGTTTGATGAGGGTGGTCCGATTTCGAACAGTGACGATGGGTATTATCGGCAGGTTTGTTCTCTTCGTCATGGGGGGTTTTTGTCAGCCGAATTTCTTGAAACTTGGTCGTATAATTCAGCTTGTTGGGAAGGAGATCAAGAGCTTTACAAAAAAACCATGGCGAATAGAACAAAACTCCCGAAAATACACAATTTCCCCTATGTCAAAACTACTCTTTTTAAAAATCTACAGAGCTTAGTTTTTGAATCAGCACACGATTCTGCATAAAAAGTGTGAATGATTAGCTGTAGTTTAGGATTTCTTTTCCTTTCAAGAACGAATGAATTTCTTGGTAGGTCTACAAAGCAAATCAACGTGAAAACATAATTTGTTTACCTTGTATGCCGTAGATATCTTCGGTATGTTTTAAAATCTATTGTAATAGTCTGAATGCAATTTTTACAAGAATATTGCAGTTTTTTTGACACCTAGTATTATGCTCCGGAATCAAATCTGTTAAAATTAAGCAGTTGCTTCCGGAGCATTCGGTTTATTCTAAAACTTTTGGGTTTTGACAAAGTTTAAAAGTGCTAATAATAGAGTATTCCCAAGTAACAATTTCAATTCCTTTTAGATTTGAATATTTTTATGGAAGCTTTATCACAGCATGACCAATTCATGGAACATTTGTAATTGCTTTTATCAAGAGAAAACAATCTTCGTTCGTTTGCGGTTTTCAAGTTGTCCTCAAGTTAGTTTTGAAATTCGCGCATAAAACAACTGGATTCACAAGAGCATTTAATCTCATAATAAGTTTTAAGACGTATTTGAAGTAATTTTTAACACATAGCATCAACATATTTTATTAAAAGTTTATGATTCGTTTATTCAAGAGCATTTCATCTGACTAATCCTCCTTTAAAAACATCTTGAAACCTTCTATTCTTGAGCTAGAGCCATTACTCTGGAACAAGAACTATGCGAAATAATAAGACAACGTACTATTTTATCAACTCAAATAATGAATGCAACAAATTGGTTGAAAAATCACGTTCTCATGCAAATATAAACACTTACACATTTTTGCTCACTGATAATTTAGCTATTCTGGTTCTTAAAAGTAACCATATCAACGAAATAATGATTTTACAGCAAATCAAAAACGCGAGTAGCTGTCGTCCTGCCTTCAACCAGTTATTCACACAGGCCACAACTATACGAATCGAAAACTAAACGGATACTTACTGTGACTCTTCGCATGCTCATGCTAAATAGTGTTATTTTAGTAAATTGCACTTAATTATTTAACGCAAAAACACACAAAACTATAATATAATTACAGGATGTACGTGAAACGTACAGAAACAACTTTCTAGCTCCAAAAAGGTAAACAAACAATTGTCAAGGACTGTTACTCTTGAATAAAACGAATGAGTTTTATTTAAGACGAACAAATCTGCCTTAAGATCATCACTAGTAAAAACAATCTTCAATAAATGCTGTAGATTTCATGCAAGGCAACTTGGTTCCATCATTGTTTTGAGGTGGTTTGGATTAAAGGTAATAACAATTGATGGCGGCTGCATGAGTTTTGTTCGCTTGGAACGGCAGCCATGTTTAGAAAGAATTGAAAAAGTGGCGTAGCCTTTTGTTTTTATAGGAAATTCATGTCTTCGTATATTAATGATTGATATTATTTTTGAGGCGCTTTGTTATTTTTGTATGTTTTGGGTGGCATATCAACGAAAAAGTGGATATGGCACGGAATTTTGTGATTCCCTGTCATCAATGATCTGTCAGGCAATTGAGATATTTTAACCATTTCAATTTGATGAAAATTAGTTCGTAGTTCAATTAACATTTCATCTATGAAACAAAACTAGTTCGCATCTGCGTAATGCTTAGGTAAAAGATTTCATTTATTATGCACTTTTAGCAACTTGGGGAAGACAGCTAAAAGATCAACATGCCTCAAGCTATTCTTGATAAAGTTTTATGAAGTTCTTATAATGAATCATCAGTAAAACTTCATAAATACAACTAGTTTCAAAGCAGTCTTCAAAAGCAGCCTTGGAGATCTCCTGAAGAGTGGGCCAGATTCGTCTTATGGATATTTTATGCCTATTTTATCTCAGATTTACAGAACAAAGAGCTTTATTGCCAAGTTTTATTATTCTATCTTAGAAATTACTTTAGGATTGCCACAAAAGTATAATTGTTACTTGGGTTATAATCACAGCTATAATTTCAAGGCGCTTCTAATATTTACCACTTGTGCATATAAGTATGCATTTAACTCAAAACTGATGCTAAAACATTATTTTTTAGTTACTGTTAAGGCGAAACTGGCAGCATCTCCTCATATTCTGCTAATAACGTAATGTTATAAATCCTGTTAAATTTCAAAACACGTTTCCGGATGTTAGTGGGCAGGGCTTGATGGTAGCTTAGTGATGAAGGCATTGGACTACAAATTTAGATGTGGGAGATTGTTTTCGAGGAAGAGAAGAAAAGCAATTGAGAAGTATGTGTAGAAAAATGGAAAAAGGGAAAAATAAATTTGAAAATTTTACTTTAATTTTCCAACATTTCTATTAAAAATCAACTTGGCACCAAATCACTAGACACAAAATTCGTACCAACTCGTCTTAAGGTCGTCTCGCCACCTTCTCATATCTCTGTCCGACCCCGACTTCCTCATCCGACCAGACTAGCGACCAGCTATCGCCGATGCCGTGTCAAAATCGTCAGAATTCCAAAGAAAAAGATGCAACAATAAATCCCCGCAAAGTAGTAAATTAAATCCACGCGACTGCCATCCACTACCGTTTCGTCGTCGTCGTCGTCGTCATCGCGGTGGGTCGGCAGTTGTCCATCAAACTAATTTCGCACTTCTTTCACATTATTGCCCCGGTTTTTTCCGCCGTCGGTCAGTCAGTCGCTGGTGTCCATCATTCCCAAATCATCAGTCGTCGTGCCAAACTAAAACAACACGATCTCCAATTAAGATCAGACCACGCGGCGCGGCGACCGTCTAGTCAACAAGCTTCAAATTGAGCATTATTTATTTAGCACCGTTGTGTTAGAGGGGGGGGGGGGGTGTAGTGAGGATGAGGTGCCCATTAGAGCACCCCATCAAACATCACCTCTGCGCTGTCGTATCATCATCGGTCGGTGTATAGTTTGATACCGGTGCGGAAAACTAATTTTCCAAGTGCCAGCTATCACTGCATCCATCATCGGCGACCGACCGACGATGGGTCAGATTGGCAGCAGTGCGTGAGGTTTTAGGTAGCTATCAGGCAAAATTTACTCCAAAATTTTCGGTCTAGCGAATTGGTGAGACGCTTTTCAGTCCAAGGAAAAAGTTTCTTGAGAATATGGTACACTGTATTCTAACAAAACAAATCAACTAATCACAATTGAGGGGCCCAGAATCAAAGGTGTGTAAGTGACCATTTTGTCGATTTTGAGCTGAGCATATCAGCAGATTTTAAGCTTTCAGGAACATTTTTAAGATTATTTTTACGATGATTAGAAAAATTACAATAAATCGTAGAAAATGGGTCGATTTTGAAACTCCATACATTTTGTATGGGATAAAAAATTGGTGAAAAACTTTAAACCTCATTTACTCGAAAGTGGTTTTTTGTCACTTAGACCCCTTTGGGGGTTAGAACCCTCAATTGTTGAAATATTGTCAACCCAAAAAACTTTTTAGTGTACAATGTTTAATGTCCATGTATCGATTTTTTACCTAAATTGTTGAAACTATATGTTTTGTAGAACTTCTGCATTCACATTTATTATATTTAGAATGTTGATCAAATAGTTGTTCATATAGTTGAACCGTAAACTCTTTGAGAAATCGTAAAAACCTTATGATTGTCAGTGATAATACTGTAAAATTTAGCGTTACTGTCTGGCTATTTTACCCCAGGAACCCAAAACCCATTTTGACACTCAATTTCGCAAAACCAGCTCTATTTTCCGCTTCAGCCACAATTAGCACCTTTGAGCGGCCGTTTCGGAGCTTTGCCGGAGCATAAATAGTTTGGCTGCTGGTCGAGTGGTCGGTCTGCCTCTTCTGCTGCTGCTGATTGTAATGCGTCCGGTTTGCCAAACAAAGTCAGTCAGCCGGGTGCGTTTGTTTGTTTGCGGTGGTGAAAAATACGCGTTTATTGAACTGTCTGTGCCGGACACGTGCCGGAACCGTCAAATTTAGAGGGTGATGTATAATTCATTGCCGAGCGGCAGAGTCGTCGGTTCCTTAACTGGGGGTGGTGGTGGCATCGATGCGAACTACGATGAAAATCTCACGATTTGGGGCCAAGGAAGCCTTGTGGGACCAGCAGTTCCTAAAATATCGGAAAGATTTTTATCCCCTTTCTGGAAATTGATCTGGGATTATCAGAATTTTTGGAAAGTGAGAATTATAACAATTAATAAAATTATTTTTGGTGCATTTTCTTAAAGTTTTTCCGAAAAAAATATAACAATTTCAAAAGGAATTTTTAAAGATATCAGATACAGTTTAAAAAGCAAAAAAAAAAAAAAAAATATGCAGTGGGTACTCAATTATTTAATGATTGAACGGTATCTGTGAGCTTTTGATGGGTACTCATTCTTGCTAACCATCTGGGTGAGTTTATGAGATATGAGTGTATATATATGACGCCTGCAAAACTTGGTAAATTTTTATAAGGGACCTTATTTTGTCCTATGAGTAGACACCATGAGTAATTCTGTCCGGAATGTTTCGACAGCCTTTTATTTCTGTATTTTTATAACTTTGGCAAAATATTGTACGATTTTCAGCTCTCAGGTTTTTATTGATCTCAAATTTTGAATAAGCATCGTTCATGACAAGAAAAAAACATTTCCATTACCAGGTATTTTTTTGGATTTCGCCTTACTTTTAAGAAGGGCATGAGCAAAAAATGAAAATTTTTAAAACACAGTATAGGAAGAAAATATTGCCAAATATATCAAATCAATCATAGGCAATATTGAGGCAATCCAAGGAACAATGTGGAGAACAGGTATAATGTAAAAACTTTGTATTTATAGGTCAATTTCAATTTTTTTTATTTTTATATGTTGTAGAACACATCTAATGGAGTTTATTGTATCGTGGGTCTAAATTCCAAAAAAGTTATAAAAAGTTTAAAATAAAATAAAATTAAGTTGAATTTTTAAAAATCGTTGAAATGATTTGCTGTCAATGCTATAATTTCTAAGATACGGCATTTTTGAAATTTGTTATTTGTTGAAATTTGGAGAAAAATAAATTTCAAATACTACCTTTGAAGGATGGCTTCATTATTATCCTGATAAAAAAAGTGTCCAAATGAATCAAATTTGGAATTAAAAAAAAAAAGATGAATGAATTGAAAACATCAAAAGCTAGTTCTGGTTTACCGGAATGATACAGATTTTTCAAAACGACGGAGCTCTTTCATTACAGCTCTGAAGTTTCCTGACTTTTTTTAATATTGTAATCTGTTTCGCCTGCAATAATAGACCCCATTTGATCTGACTGTTAGAATATTAAAGCTAAGCTAGTATCGGTAATTAGGTTTTTTTTTTCAATTTTGCCCATTTTTTGAAACTTATTCATAAAAAAAGTTACAACTACAAAAAAAGTAATTGTGTCCGCATTTTTTTACATTTTGTTTTCTTCAACTCATCTATGAAAAAAAATCTATTTTTCTGTGAAAAATCCGAAGTTTCATCAGATGTTTAGAAATATTGATAGTAATTTGGGCAGTCTTTAAGAAGTTCTAGCAATTGACTTTTGACGAACATTTTTTCTTTTTTTTTCTTTTAACAATCATTAAAAGAAAATTGTTGCTCGATAACTTTTTCAACTGCTTCGTCAATTTCAAACCTTTGAGCCTGCTTTCGCAAACATTTTGTTGCCTAAATATATATTGAACAAAATAATCGTTTAAGTATTTTTTTATTAGAGAGACTTTACCTCTGAGGCATTCGTCTCTGCATTGAAGTATTTATTTTTATTTATTTCACCTAAAACTGCCAAATAATGCCTAAAAACTTGATTTTTTTTCTGTTAAGTAAAGCTTAGGACAATAACTTGACAGTTTTTTTGTTCTACTAGTTTATTCAAACATCAATTTCAAACAGATATGTAAAAAATAACACTTGAAATCAGTTGAAAACTATTATAACTTTGGCACTTAAAGTGAAAGCATCTTTCGATTATTTTCATTACTCGAAAATTCAACTTGAAGGTGTTGGCGTCACATCTTAATATTAATACCTTTGGCTCAAACTCAGAGGTTTCTCTTTTTATGTGGGTTGATTCCAGAAAAATACGAAATCTAGTTTTCAACAGGTCATGGAATATAAGCCACTTTGAAATAAAATTTACCGAAAATTTGTTATTTCCAAATTCTACAGAAGAGGAATGGCTTCGTTATAATATGTGTAATATATCCTGGTAGGAAAGCCGTCCAAATAAATCAAATCAAACTGTTTTCCAAATAATCAAATAGCTCTGATGTTACCTCACTTTTTTCAATCAGGTTCTCCAGAAATACTGAAGCACATTCTGATCTGATTCCATGATTATTATTTTAACTTAGCTATGATCGGCTGTTTTATTTTGTTTTCATAAAAAAAAATTACGAAGGAAAATAATGCTATAACAAGTTCTGAACATTTGATAGTAACTTAAGACACTTTGGACGGTTTTAGAAACAAAAATTCTGCAGCGGGCCAGATAATCATATAATTACTTTTTTTTTAATTTGTCCAGCACGAATTGTTTAGGGTTTCCTTCTCGTTGTAGGAAACGAAATTCTGATGCCTCCTAGAGTTTTTTTTAGAAGTCCTCATTCATAGTAATAGCAAATACAGAAGGGAAGGTACATTCAGAGTTTCATGAAACTTGCCATAAGTTTCAGAATTTCCACAAATCATCATAGATATTTGGTCGAGTTATCAAATAAAAGAAACAAAAATCGAAGCATCAAACCTGTAATAATTGTAGAGAATGTTTGAAATACGCTGTTATTAAAAAAAAATCTTATTCGTATAAACAGAAAGTTACCTAGTTTGGTTTTGAATTTTTCATAGAATATCTAAGTTAAGTGTCAAAACTATAAATACCGGAAGAATTTTTCAGAATGTTTATTCCGGAATTCTTATATAAATGAAACTAAATTTAACATAAGAGGTAGTATTTCCTTAAATGTTCAAGCACAAACCGATAAAACTAATCACCAAGTAGCTGAATATTGACATTTTAAAACAAAAAAAAAACAGTAATACGGGTTACACCTTTTCGAGAAGGATTAAAGTTGTAGTTAAAACTCACGGCTCTCATTATTTATTTATTTCTATTTTTTTTTTGTAAAACAAACACTACACTGTCTTAAACCATAGGTTGCACAGACTGAACGGTCACTAACATGAGCACCACACGAAACACCCCAGTGGTCCAAAGAAAAATTTTTCGTTTTTTGATGAAAAGTTTTCACCGACAGAAGCGGAAATCGAAATCACACTGCGATGCTTACGAAAATCCTAGATGGCTGACGCCACTAATCGCACCAATTTGAGTTCAATTTAATTCTCTATGGAGCTAGAGTCTAAACAAACTAAAAACTCTATCAAGTAGTATGTTCAAGAATTGAAAAGATTTGAAATTAAATCGATATGATGTCATTTTTTTTCTAACAATAACCTTATAACTACAGGCAAAAAAAAAATATTTTAATTGAATCCAAATTTTCTCAAGAATCCAAAAAATAAGAACTGGAAAAAGTTTTCCACAAAATTTTCCATCGTTGAGAAAATTCAAAAAGAAAAGCCGGAAAAACTATGCCCGAACTCGTGGAAAATGTTTATTAAAATATTTTTGAGAAGGAAACTTTACAATTCCAGTAACTTTTAGGATGTACTTTTTTCGCCAATTTTGAACAATTTTGGTTTTTCGATGCTACGAGTGAAGCAAGGGTTTTCAAAGAAAAGGCTTATATGGTCATTTTTCACAAAATTGGCCATAACTCAGGAACGAAAATAGTACTTCCTAAAAGGTAATGGAACTGAAGGTTATAAAGCTTTTTCCTCATGGATAAATCTTCTGGAGGATCGACTGAGGATTTTAATCTACGATTTAAACGGCTACGCAGTCTTTTGATTTGGGAAAACGAGGTTTATTATTTGCCCGACGTTTCAACACTGGGGTTTTGTGTCATCTTCAGGGGTAATTAATTTTTCGTTTTTGGTCTTATGTTTCGTCTAACTAGACAGTTACAGTTACAGTTAGACGAAACATAAGACCAAAAACGAAAAATTAATTACCCCTGAAGATGACACAAAACCCCAGTGTCGAAACGTCGGGCAAATAATAAACCTCGTTTTCCCAAATTAAAAGACTGCGTAGCCGTTTAAATCGAAGCTTTTTTCTCAAAAATATTTTATTAAAAATTTACCGTGAGTACAGGCATAGTTTTATTACGGCTTTTCATTAAGTATAAATTTTTTCAACGGTGGAAAATTTTGTGAAAAGCTTTTTCCAGTTCCGTTGCGTCCTTGTTACCCTAGAATAGAATACCAGCACAGGACTTATATGGAGATGTTTCTCAGTCTCAAGTTATCATTTCGTTGATTCCATTGGTGGGGCGCTGTCCATAAACTACGTAGACTTTTTTTCGGCCATCTCAGACCCCCCCTCCCCCCTCGTAGACTTTTGTTCATACAATATTTTTGAAATTTGTATGGAGCGTAGACTTAAGCAAGACCCCCCCGTCCCCCTCTTAGAGTCTACGTAGTTTATGGACAGGCCCTGGATGTCGCTGATCTGATGATACTGAAGTAGCAAATCCAGGTGGTCAATCAAGCTAAAGATCAATAACTGTGTGATGATTCGAGGATATCTTACCCACAGGTTGGCTCAACAATCGAATCGCAATAATTGTACAAGTGCATCGCCCCAGATTTATCAGTCGATATCTACAGCGTGGTATGTAGTGGACGATTAACAAGAAGAGCAAGCTTAAGCTCGCGCTCGCCCGCGCCGGAGAGTTGGCAAACTTCGAGTCCAGCCGGAATACATTTTCTCCGATTATATGGAAATTTATGTTTAATCTAGAGAAGATATAAATTATGGAGCACTGACTGGCTGGTTGGCTGGTTGGCTGGCTGCCGGGAGAGCGAGATGGCCCTCTGATTCGACCCGGCTCGGCCCCGATGACGACGACGACGCAGCCACCACTACTGGGCTGACTGAAACGAAAAAGAAATCAGTACGTGAACTGTTCAGGAAGTTAAATTTATGTTTTATCATTCTTCTTTTGCTCCTTGGGCTCGTTCCTTCCTTCTTCGGGAAGGAGGTGAACGTTTCAGTTCTCGTCGTCTGGGTCTGCTCCACTCGCGGATGAAACGGGGGAGTTTCCCAAAGTTACAGCGTCCTCGACGTTCTGGTCCCGTCTGTCGTTCTCGTCCTGGTGTGCCATAACCGTCCCTTGATGTTTTCCGTTTTTTTTTCTCTTTTGATTTATTCCAACGATATGCTACTGTCGTGTTGCTGGTTTCGCCATTTGCTTCTTCTTTCGTTCCGTCTCGAAGAAGTTCCTTTTTTTCTGGTGGAGGTCCGTGCACCGCGTTCTGAGGTGTTCCCCCGAAAGGTACAACTTTGTTAATTAGACCGGTTTTCTCGGTACACCAACGGTGTCAACGGAACGGGGAAGAGCAGAACCAAGACAGTTCTGGTCGTTGGACCAACTGAATTTAGTGTCAATATGCTGCAACCACCTCCAACCACCAGACAGAAGGAGGAGGATGATGCTTTGGCATGGGACGGCATCGGCAGTCAGTCAGAGAGTAATCGAAGAAAGTCGATGTTGGGTGAGGGGTGGGAGACAACCGGCGGCGCGGCGATCGGAGCTGGTCGTTTGCCAAACAAGATTGATGGCGCTCAGAAACGAAAATATGCGTGACACGGGCCAAGTGCGACAGGAACTTTTTCGGGCGTAAACGGTTTATCGACACCTTTGAAGGTAGGAATGATACGGTGTGCGGGCGGGGTTGACGAGAAACGAGGGGGTGGGAAGAAGGGTCGATTGGCTTGCGGAATGATGAAGACGATGATGCGCGTGCAGAGATCGTACAGTCCCCCGCTGCGAACCGATTTCTCAGAAGCCGAAGATGGTATTTCGGTGACAGCATATTTGGCAAGACTTTTGCTGTTTGTTTTTGATATGAACGGTGGATAACTTGTTTGCGACATGAAGCTTAAGGTGAAATGAGTCTTATGTGATTATGATTTTAAAGAATTTTCTACGGAGGGATTCGGTACAACCATAGGAGGGATTCAGTAGAATCCCCCTGGAGGGATTCAGTAGAATCCACCTGGAGGGATTCAGTAGAATTCCCCTGGAGGGATTCAATTTAATCCCCCTGGAGGGATTCAGTAGAATCCCCCTGGAGAGATTCAGTAGAATCCCCCTGGATGGATTTACTAGAATCCCCCTGGAGGGATTTAGTAGAATCCCCCTGGAGGAATTCAGTATAATCCTCCTATGGGGATTCAGTAGAATCCACCTGGAGGGATTCAATTTAATCCCCCTGGAGGGATTCAGTAGAATCCCCCTGGAGAGATTCAGTAGAATCCCCCTGGATGGATTTACTAGAATCCCCCTGGAGGGATTTAGTAGAATCCCCCTGGAGGAATTCAGTATAATCCTCCTATGGGGATTCAGTAGAATCCACCTGGAGGGATTCAATTTAATCGCCCTGGAGGGATTCAGTAAAATTCCCCTGGAGGGATTCAGTAGAATCCCCCTGGAGGGATTCAGTAGAATCCCCTTGAAGGGATTTAGTAGAATCCCCCTGAAGGGATTTAGTAGAATCCCCCTGGAGGGATTCAGTAGAATCCCCATGGAGGGATTCAGTAGAATCCCTCTGGAGGGGTTCAGTAGACTCCCCCTGGAGGGACTCTGTGAAATTACCTTAAAGGGATTCAGTAGAATCTACCTGGAAAGATTCAGTCCCCCTGGAGGGATTCAGTAGAATTCCCCTGGAGAGATTCAGTAAAATCCCCCGGGAGGGATTCAATAGAATCCCCCTGGAGGGATTCAGTAGAATATCCCGAGAGGAATTCAATAGAATCCTCCAGGAGGGATTCAGTAGAATCCCCCTAAAGGGATTCAGTAGAATTCCCCTGGAGAGATTCAGTAGAATCCCTCTGGATTTATTTAGTAGAATCTCCCTAGAGGGATTCAGTAGAATTCCCCTGGAGGGATTCAGTAGAATTCCCCTTAAGAGATTTAGTGAAATGCCCCTGGAGGGATTCAGTAGAATGCCCCTGGAGGGACTCTGTGAAATTACCTTAAAGGGATTCAGTAGAATCTACCTGGAAAGATTCAGTCCCCCTGGAGGGATGCAGTAGAATTCCCCTAAAGAGATTCAGTAAAATGCCCCTGGAGGAATTCAGTAGAATTCCTCTGGAGAGATTCAATAGAATCTCGCTGGAGGGATTCAGTAGAATCCCTCTAGAGGGGTTCAGTTGACTCCCCCTGGGGGATTCAGTAAAATCCCCCTAAAGGGATTCAGTAGAATCTACCTGGAGAGATTCAGTAGAATCCCCCTGGAGGGATTCAGTAGAATTCCCCTGGAGAGATTCAGTAGAATCCCTCTGGATTTATTTAGTAGAATCTCCCTAGAGGGATTCAGTAGAATTCCCCTGGAGGGATTCAGTAGAATTCCCCTTAAGAGATTTAGTGAAATGCCCCTGGAGGGATTCAGTAGAACGCCCCTGGAGGGATTCGGTAGAATCCCCCTGGAGGGATGCAGTAGAATCCCCCCAAAGAGATTCAGTAAAATGCCCCTGGAGAGATTCAGTAGAATCCCCCTGAAGGGATTCAGTAGAATCCCTCTGGAGGGATTCAGTAGAATCCCTCTGAAGGGATTCAGTAGAATCCCTCTGGAGGGATTTAGTAGAATCCCCCTGGAGGGATTCAGTAGAATCCCCCTGGAGAGATGCAGTAGAATCCCCCTAAAGAGATGCTGTAAAATGTCCCTGGAGGGATTTAGTAGAATCCCTCTGAAGCGATTCAGTAGAATCCCTCTGAAGGGATTCAGTAGAATCCCCCTGGAGGGATGCAGTAGAATCCCCCTGGAGGGATGCAGTAGAATCCCCCAAAAGAGATTCAGTAAAATGCCCCTGGAGGGATTCAGTAGAATCACCCGGGAGGGATTCAGTAGAATCACCCGGGAGGGATTCAGTAGAATCCCCCTGGAGGGATGCAGTAGAATCCCCCAAAAGAGATTCAGTAAAATGCCCCTGGAGGGATTCAGTAGAATCCCCTTGGAGGGATTCAGTAGAATCCCCCTGGAGGGATGCAGTAGAATCCTCCAAAAGAGATTCAGTAAAATGCCCCTGGAGGGATTCAGTAGAATCCCCTGGAGGAATTCAGTAGAACCTCTCTGGAGAGATTCAGTAGAATCTCTCCGAGAGGTTTAGTAGAATCCCTCTAGAGGTGAATCACCGCTACCTTCCCAACATCCACCGTAGCGCCATAACTTCCCTTGAACTCGCTATAGTTCGCTCACTCTGAAGTCCTTCAAACTAGTTCGCATTCGTCATCGCGAATCTAGTTTATTCGCACCGCCAAAGGGGGGCATTTCCTTGTCTCTAGCGATACTTTAAGCAACGCTGCTGTTCACCATTGTCACCGGACAAGCCTCGTCATCGGAGCCGCTGCGCTGTGTGCGATCATCACCGATCATCACCCAGATCGCGCTTATTGCAAGCAACTACGACTAGGCCGTAAATAAGTCAATCCCCAAGAGAGGCGCAAGGCTTAGGAGAGGCCAGCGGGAACGTTTGCGCGTCTTGTTTACAAATAGTTTTCGCAATTTGCCACTCTCTGCTCGAGCAGCGAAGATACACACTTTTGTGTAAACATCCAAAGTCTCGGGCGGCGTCGAGGCGGCGGCGTCCCCGTTCGTCGATGTGTAGAGTCCTTAAAATGGGTCAACTGCACAGGCCCCTCCTAGCCCTAACCCATCTCGGCATCAAGCAGCACCAGCGTCTCGTGCCACTTGATTGAATCCAAATCGCCTAGACCAAACGCAGCGCCGCTGCTGTCAGTTTATGGCAGTCAGTCAGAGCGCGTAAGTGATCTAGTACTAGGTGGAGTGCGCGCGCGGGTAGCATTCCATAGCTGCGCTGTGGAGGGACCTTGGACGGGGTTCGAGTTCGGCTCGTTTTTCAACCGATTTAATAGTGCAGTCAACCTATAATTAGAAGTTTGTTTTTCCTCATTGCCCTTTTTGCGCGCGTGAGTTAGTTTAGCAGAGCATCAGGCAGCAGGAGTGATCCTGCCTGAGTGCATCCGTGTAGGTATACCTAACTGATCTGAACGCGGTTGGATGAATTTACGATCGATCTACGATGATGACGACGACGATCTATGATCCGCGTGCGCGTACGTGTTGTTACCTAGTTGAGCTAGAGATTCAGGACAGGGGACGCCGCGGTTAGGGCAGTTAATTTACTGCAAATTTATTTGAAGTCATCTCCTGCTCGCGGCCGTCGAATAGAAACACCGATGCGAGGTGCGTCTCCTCAGAGCCGTCGGCGACCGACGACGATGGCAATAACAAGATCAAGTTTTTACGCGAAGGTTTGTGGTGTGTGATCTGCGTTTCTTAATTAGACTGGTTCATGATTTTTCGTTTTTCGATCAAGCCTCCATGCACTATCGAGTGCTTTTTCTATGTCAAGAAATGCTACTTCAGATTTGTTGGAAAGAATGAAATTCGCTGTTCGTAAATGTAGATAAGTAGTTGAATGTTATTGAAGAATCCAAACTATTCATTGGCAAAAAAGGAATTTTCGTCATTACTATTAATCATCATTCTATTGAAAATAAGTTTTTCTAAATTTTACTGATAGATGACAGTAAGACAATTGGACTTGCGCATTTTTCAGGAAAACATACCAACCAAAAACAAAAATCATACCTCGATTGTTCAAAATGATAAAGTAAATCGGTGAATTTTACGTTACAATTAGTAAAAATAAAAAAACATAAAACCTTTACTTATTACAAGGCTTACGAAATAAAACTTTGGATCTGAAAGTCGAAATATAGAAGTGTATACTTTAGTTTGTACTCGAAGATGAACATTTGGAAAGAGTAGAACGAAACAGGTCTCTTTTTTAAATATATAATTTTGAAAATAACAACTAAAAAAAGAAAAAAAAACCTTCATACTACATAAACGCCAGATTTGCCAGTTCAGCCAGTGCAAACATCAAATATAAACAACTATAATCTCGGATTTTGAATGAGCAGTACAAAATATTGAGAGCTGGCAAGTGTTGTGTTTGGAATGATAGAGGCACGAAAACTTGTAACTGTGTGGTAAAACATAATTTATTTAGAAATTTTGAGCATAAATAATATTTCCTAAAACTCAGTACATTTCGAAAAAAATATCGAGGTCAGGTTTGTGATAATCAGATCAAAACCACTTACCTTGTTTATAGTTTGTGGGTGTAGAATGGAAAAAATGAGTAAAACATTTTTTTTTGTTTAAGAAACTATAAAACATATTTTTCTTCAAAACTGTGTTCTCTAGGAATTTTCAGATCAGATTTAGATTGATGGATCAAGATCTGTAAAATACTTGAATCTTATCTTATCTTTAAAAAGATTATGTTCAAAATTTCCTTTTAGTCTCAAAACCAGCTTATTTGCAAACCCTGTCAAATTGGAAGTTTTTTTAAATTAATTTTTATTTTTTTCTATTTTGTTTTTTTTTTAATTTTTTTTAAGAAATAAAAAAGGGTAACTTGTTCATGTTTTCTGAATATTTTTCGAAATTATTCCACGAAAGCTGGTAAAACGTTTTTGTTTCTAAGCTGTGAAGTAAAGCCTTTTCAACTCATTTTTTTTTATAAACTTAGTTTTATGCCCTAGGCTATTTAATCTCGGGTCCACAGATTTTATAACTTTATACGGAATGAGAATCAATCCCTGTCCTTCGTCGAGGTAATCACGTGCTTCAACCACTTTAACAATCCAATGTGGTATTCATGTATCCAATGTACTTCACCTTTCCATGTTTGTTTTATATATTTTTTTGAATTTTGAATTTTTATATTTTTACTCACAATTATAACTTTTTACCTTTTGAGTGGAATTTTTTCTTAGTTTTCCAATTAGATCTCTAAGATCCTTATACTTTTTAGTTTGTTTTACAACCTTGAATTTATTCAATATTTATTTTCTGGTTTCATCGACATTGAGGGAATCTTTTCAAAATTTCTCCCCTAACTTCAAACTTTTCATAATTTTCTGATTTTTCTTCTATCGCAACAAAAACCACAAACCAGTCTGCCATCGAATTTAGAACACTTGAATTGCACTCCACTCCTCAGCAGCGTTCACAAATAGTCGCAAATTCGCCAATATACTACGACGGTGCTAATAGAAGAATACTACTTATTGGTCTGTACCGCATCGCCCAGCCATGGGGACGAAGGGTAGGAATGTTTTTCAAAATTACTCGTTCTCAGCCTTGCCCATTGCAGTTTACATACCTACCTAGCTCTACGAATGCGAATGCGAAACCGACCATCCACCCATCCATCCGGCAAGTTTCCTCCAAATAGGTGTGTAGAGGGGTACGCACTAGCTCACTCGCCAGCTCGCTCGCTTTGCGCCGGCGATCGCCTCGTTTGCGCAAAGTGACCGCCAATTTGCCAGAGCAATGAGCGCGCGAACGATTTGTGCGACGATCAAGGCAAATAAACTTGATCTTGATTTCGCGGCCCGCCAATGCATTGGGACCTGGCTTGGACAGGACCGGACCGGACCGCGCCGCGGTGGTGCGATGGTGAAAATGGATACTCGCTAGTCTTCTGCTGACTCTATTTGCATACGGAAGTGATGGGGAGGGATGCGCCACCCCCCACATTGCTCTGGAGTGGGGAGACAGTGCTGGATCGAAATGTGAGTCACGGGGTTTTCCAGAAAGTGGACGAAAATGTGCTTGGAGCATGAGAATTCAAAAATGCCATGTCATTTTTTTCGATACTTTTTTCGTCTTTGAGTAACAGAGAGTTACATTTATAGGGTATTGGTTCCCTTCTTAAGCATGTGGCTCCCATTTTCATCCTACGAAAAACAAAGGATTGAAGCGCTGTTTGTTTTGTTTATTATTTTTGTAATTTTTCTTAGAAGTGAGCACCCATGGAAACAAAAAGAACGGAATCAATCGGTGCCGTAATTGCTTGTTTTCTAATAGGATGAATATGGGAGCGTGAGATTAATGATTGAACACATACCCTAGTACACAAAGATTCAAAAGAATATTTCATAGATGCATGTAAACTCACTTTGAAACATCATTTGTTGCAATTGAGCTTTTATTTTTAGTTAAAAACATAAAACTTCAAAAAAGAAGTAAAAAATAAAAAAAAATATAAAAAAGAAAATATTAAAAAACGAAGCCTATCAAAGGAAAGAGGTTAATCACAATTGAGTAAATATTCTTTTCGATTTTTACAATGCAGTTAAAAGGGTATTTGAAAGTTAGACATAAGAAAATAAAAAAAAAATAAAAAAGGAGAAAACATGAAAATAAAAAATAACGGAAAAAATAAAAACGAGGCTTATCAAAGAATATAGGTTTGTCATAATTGGGTCTTTCTCTTAAAATTTACCAGAGTAGTGAGAGAAGATTGAGTTTTTGGCACTTGAAGTTCAGTTGATTTTTTGTATAGTTGCTACATGTTTTTTGAACATTTTCACAATATTTCTGTAAATTAACGCTTAATTTGGAAATGTACTGTATCAATAGACCCCAAATTCCTCCAAAATGAAAACGAGAGCAAAACCCAGCCTCCATCTCCACCTTGCCAAAGTTCGGTCCAAAAGCGACGGAGCGAATATCGTTTTACACTAACGACTTTTCCCCAGTACCAAAAAAAGAAAAAAAAATAAGCGCAAAAGATAATGGCAATGGGTGCCCGGCCCGGTTCGGGCAGAAACATGGTCCTCTGTCACTGTCCTGCCTTGGTGTAAGTGGTGGTGGCGCGCGTGGTGGCAACAACGGTGACAAACAGGACTGGTAGCTATCGCCGGCCGCCACACGGCACCGACAATGCTGAGCTCCTAGCTGCCAGGACCGAGAAAGAGGATCCGCACGTTTGTCGAAACAATTTAAATCTCTAATTTAATTTTAATTTGAAACCGAAAGAGGATTACTTTCCGACTCGGGCAGTGTGGGAGTTTTGGCTGCTTGGGGCCTGCGGACTGTGTCAATGATGACGGGAGACGAGCTCGCTTGGACCGAATCGGAACGGTTGAATTTTTATGGCACTAAGCTCAAGTTCGGGATTTGTGACTGTCCTGTCCCGTCCTGTCGACGTTCATTCGTTGGAGCACAGCTGGAGCCTGCAGCTTCCTTCTGGGAAATGAGGAAATTTGGTGTAAAATTTAAATGGGGGAAGCAAAGTAGATCCTGGCGCGCGGCAGAATGGTGCCCTCATTAAAAGAATTTGAGAATAAGGCAGTGGACTTGGCAGATGAGATGGTGACAAGTTAAACGAACCAAATTGAATGGGGAATTGTTGAGTTTCGAGGACTGTTTCGATTCGGCGAAAGCAGGTTACTGGAGTATTTAAGTGTGGATATTTGATTCCGGTTAATTGTACTCTTAGTGAACAGTTTTTTTTTGAATTTTGAATTTTTTTTTGTTTGATGTTTCTTGAGCAATTTCTTAGCTTACAAAACTTTGTAAATCAGCATTGATATGGAAGTACAAACATGTGTTGCTGCCTGATAACCACATATTTTGAACCAAATACCTTGGACAAAAAATATACCTGCAATAATGGTCAATTCAAATACTATTTCTACGATTGGCGAGTGATGGCATCATCATTTTTACTAACCCTTTTTCTTTTATTGTCCTTCATTTGACGTGGAAGGCACATTCCTCGCTTAAGGACAAACGTTTTAAAATCCCGTTTAACCCTTATGTGGCCGGCAGGGTACCCGGGTACCCAGTACCCATTTAAAATACACGGTGTAGAAAAAAGCAAAAAGTTTGCCGGCCACATAACGGTTAACTGTACATCAAAGTTCAGATGCACAAATCTCAAGAAGCAAGTTTATTCTGGTCTTGCTCATTTGTAATAAACTTAAAAATTAGAAGCTCAAATGCGCTGGTTTTGTTTACGAAGAGATTTGTGCTTTCAAAATCGTGAGTAGGTGCCAAAGTCGGCCATTTTGGGATTCTAACAAGTCTGTCCTTAAAGCAGAAGACCAATAGCTCGTCCGTTCAATTTATTTTTATTTTTTCATATTTTTGATTTTTTTAAATCAACCTGTATTTTAACACATTGTTAATTGTACTCAATAGAATCTGAACTGGTGATACCGAAGAAGCAACAACCAAGTTCAGTTATGCTTAAGCTAAAAACTGCGAACTGAATCCCCAAAAATGCCAACTAAATCCACTGAGGGAAAAAAAAATGCAATATTCGTTCTCGATTAATTTCTGAAAAATTGTAACAATAATTGAAACTAAATTACCCCGTTTTCGCTTATTGGACTGCATTTTGACATGGGAAGTACCATTCTCACAAAAAGAATAGTTGTTTTCATGTGTTAAGCTAAATCTGTTTTTAATTTATATTTTTAATTTTAGTACAATTTTATTTTATTTTTTGTTTCATCTATATTTTGTGAACTACGTATGGTTTTAACCTTAAAGTAATTCCATACTCTAAGGCGCTGATCTAGCTTTATTTAAGCAGTAACTACGGATGATTACCCAGACTCAAGTTAAAAATTGATAACTAATTCCTCAGATTAAAAAATGAAAACACGATAATTTCGGTTCATGCAAAATTTCTGAAAAGTTGCAATAGTTTCATATTGAACGTGAAAGGTTTTTTCAATTCTTTTTTTATTATTACAAGTTAATTTTAACCTAATGCCAATTCTCAACGGAATCCGATATGGTGATACTTAAGCGACAAATATGGACTGGCTGATTGTCTAGCAATTGGTCAAAAATATCAACTGAATACTCTGAAAAAATATTATGCAAAAGGCTATTTTTAAAAAAAAATCAAAAACTATCAGCAATTTAGGTTATTTTTCCCGTTTTCTTTTTAGGCTGTATTTTGAAGTTGAAGGTACCACTCTCGTTTGAAGCAAAACAAAACATTTCGCTGGTTTCATGTGTAGATATATCTAATCGGTTATTTTACTTTATTTTTCCCTTTTTTATTATTTTTTTATTTTTTTATCTTTGAATTGTCAATTAAGCTCAAGCTCTTTAAAAGCCATCTTCCCATGATACGTTTTTCTCGCTGAATGTCCCCAGCCTAATTCCAAAGTTCAGATTATGAATTATGAGACCTTTAAATGTTTGGCTAGATTTATAACTGCTACATCCTAGGGCAAATTTTAACTTCATCCTGATAAGGATTCACATTTCAAACCAAGCCCACCAATAATGGTGTTGAAGAAATGACATGCACCATAATCTTCAATCTGAAATTGCAGTTTTATGGCCCTCTCGTACACTTTCGAGTTTACACTTACATAGCATCACTATCTCGTTGAGCAAACCGGCAGTACAGTGGATTATACGGTCTGTTCAATGTCACACCATTTGCAACGATGAGCCCCCGACGGCCCAGACTGCAGCCAGTACTTCCTTGTTTATTTGCTGGGTGCTTCAGTTTATCACAAATAGTAAATAAATACTTTTCTGCATGCAAGCCAGAACCCGGCCAACAACGTTGATAAGGCTCTCTTGTAATACGGAGACGACGAAAACTGGGTCAGCTCCTAGTTTACTGCGAGTCAATACTGCTACGTAGATTGGTACGGGACTGCCAGTCTGTTCCAGATCCCAATTCAATCATCCGACCGACGATGGACGCAGAGATCAAGTGGCCGGGTGTCAGATCAGGGATCAACTCCGAAGCACTTTTCACGCTTTTCGAACGATCTCTGGTTAGCGTCAATCGTTTTGAACAGCTGAAGCAATCGTCGGCCGTCGATCAACCACTACTGCTCTGGGCCACTACTCTAGTGTTTCGTTGCGTTACATCATCATTCAACTGTGGAGGATCTTCCAACCGCGCACGTTCAAGTTAGGGCTCCGCAACGATAAGTGCCCCAGCTTATCAGTTGGTTTCACATTACAGAGCGCATTTGCTGCTGCCCACCACTGACGAAGGGTGACGAAGGGGGTGGTGTGGTGGGTACGGCAGCGTTGACGACGACTGCCAAGACTAATGGAGTCGTTTTGTCTAACTATACTAACGAGCGTTTATACGCGAGCTTCGAACGTGTAAACGAGTGCATTAATGCACGCACCTGAGGCTCGCCGCTTCTGTTGTCCCGAGTGGGGGGCTATGATTGATTGAGGACCTGGTCTTCTTGTTGGTTATTGATGAACTGCAGCAGGGTTTTTGGACTGATTGAAACTGCTGGGTCTAAAAGATCAATCTTCTGTATTAAGTTCGATATAGGTTTACCTAGAGAAGACAACAAGCTCAGCAAGAATCTATATGAAGTTGAGAACAACTCCCCACACGGTTCCATGTCATTGGAGATGGAAAACTTTTGATAGAATGCCACGAAGCAAAAACTTGAGCTTACGGCAAGAATCTAGCCACGCATACACTTACTTTCTACTTTTTGCACCGAATAAGTCAAAGCAAGGAATCTTTTGAACGCGTCAATAAAATCCTTCAAGCATCGAAAGGAATCAATCCGAACATGCGCTATTCTCATTTACCACTTCAATATGCTACAACCACCATCTCGGGTCATCATCATATGCTCTAGAAGGCTCATCAAGGCACCAATGCTACCGCAAACCGTCGTCGTTGTCGACTTCAGGTACGCACAGTATCGAACTGTGCAACGCAAAATAAAACCAGAAAAAAAAAATAAAAGCTAAATGAAGCATGTGCATACCCTCGTTCAATGTCAGCGTCGGGTGCGCGCACTCGTCATGTCCCGTATTGAGTCGCTGAACTTGCAACAACTCCTCGTAGCTCTCTAGCTACGCACCGAACACCGATCACCGAACACCTAGCAAGGTAGGTACTTCTCGAAGCCTGCTACGCTAGGAGGCTACCGGTCGGAGCTACCGGTGCCAGCGCAGCGGCACAGCAGAGTACCGCTCGCACATGTGTGCGCCGGCGGTTACAATATCAATGAATTATTTCAATGTCAGTTTATCTTTTATTTTCATTTCCTGAAATTACTTGCCTCACCGGGGCGGCTTACCTGTGCTCTGTGCACACTTCCGAGCCCTGTTGCACCGCTGCTGCTGGAAGTGCACTGGTTGCCAGTCGCCTGCCAGCCGGTTGTTTATTAGCTTCTCAAAACTTATACACAAATATTTCCACGTACCTACCTACCAATGCCTTCCTTCGTCGTCTTCTAAAGCTGAACTGGACGAGAAGGGACGGACGGACGGACGGTTTTCTGCTGGGCTCGGCAGAACGTTTTCTGTTGGGAAGTTGGGTTGGGGGTGCACAATTTATCGATAAACAAAAAAGACGGAGAGCAGGGAACGGAACTCTCGTGTCGCCGGACCTTCTTGGACAAATCGGCGGACCTTGAGTCGGTCGGATTTTGCATTTGCATGTGCTGCACATGCACAGCAGCTCCCTTCATGTTCGCTGAAAATGTGCATTCACCGAAGGGATTGGTTTGGTTTGGTTGGCTGACTGAGTGAGTGACTGCAATCAAAATATACGGATCGAAGCTGAAGAGCTGGAGAACTATGGGAGTTTGGGAGGAAACAAAAATGAGAAATTTTCGTTCATTTTTAATTGTTATTTTTCTGTCGGATGGTGTGTATTTGCTCATCTTCTTCTATATGGTTCAACGTTCGCATTGGAACTTGGCGTGCCTCTCTTCAACATAGTGTTCTTAGAGCATTTCCACAGCTATTAATTGAAGGACTTTCTTTGTTTGCCATTGCATGAATTTGTACATCGTGTGGCAAGTACAATGGTACACTATGCACTAGGCTGTCCCTTATTTTGCAAAAATTGGAAATGTTATAAGTTCGTTAGTGGAAAATGATCGTTTTAGCTAAAAAAATATCGTGTCAAAATTTGAAGTCCGTATCTCAAGGCTAAGTGGTCCCTCAAGGGGCCTAAAGTTGTCAAAAATGGTATGGGACCAAAAAACACGAAATTTTTTCGTCGAAAAAATACACTATTCTACTAAAACCGGTGATTTTAGGACCCTAAAATGTGCTTAGATTTGCAATATCTCTACTCGTTTCCGAGATATAGACAAAAAACAACCGAAAAATCAGCATTTTTGACCATTTTCTTAATTCCGAAGGAAACCTACCCTATTTTGTTCAATAACTCAAAAACAAGTAGAGATATCGTAATTCTAAGCACATTTTTGGCCCTTTAGGGTCCTAAAATCACCGGTTTTAGTAGACTAGCGTATTTTTTCGCCGAAAAAAATTTCATGTTTTTTTGGTCCCATACCATTTTTGATAACTTTAGGCCCCTTGAGGGACCACTTAGCCTTGAGATACGGACTTAAAATTCTGACACGATCATTTTTTAGCTGAAACGATCATTTTCCACTAACGAACTTATAACATTTCCAATTTTTGCAAAATAAGGGACGGCCTACTATGCACATGGAGTTGAGAGAATTTTCCCGATCCGAACAGCAATCGAACCCGCCGTCTCCGGATTGGCGATCCATAGCCATAACCACTAGGTTAACTGGATGTGTATGGTAAAGCAAGAGAATACGGACCTTCAATAGTTAACTATCCTAATTGTCCGTGTAGCTAACGGCTTAGAATAGCACTACGGACCACCTGTTCCGGGGGTAAAAGTCCACCAAACAGGTAACCCCAATCCAAGGTGTCAGGCGACCCGTGCTGAGGGATGAATGGTTGAGGGGGCTTAAAACATGCTCGATCTTTTACGGAGTCCGTAGCGTGGGTAGATCACCTTTTTGGGTTGCGTTGCGGAGAAAGATCTACCAAACCGAACCCTAGTCCTAACTGCTTTCAACTATGGAACAGCCTATTTCAGTAATTAATGGAAAAACTTTGGTCCTTATTACATTTCATACCTTGGTAAAAGTGATAGGTCTCGGTTTGGTTCTGGCCGAGATGGATCTTGCTCCAAGGAAAACATGGATTAGTAATCCTAATCTTTTATTCGGTATTCATTGGTTTGAGGCAGTAGGGACTAGGGTTCTGATGCATGGTCAATATCGGTATCATTTCTTGACTTTTTCGTTAAGGGATTCGATTTAGACTGAAAAAGGAGCGTGTTAAAAGCGGAACCTATCAATCAGAATCCTTCCTTGCGAACAAGTTGAAAATGGCTACTGTAACAAAACCGAATACTTTATAACTTCTCAATGGTGATAAAGTAATACGACATGCACTATACAAAGGACACGGGGTATACCACAATATATCAAATATTGGTCGCAGTGGTTATGTCCCGAACAGAGAAAAAACTATCTTAATAGTTGAATGCTGCCACAGGCTTTTCCAAACCCCAAAAAAGCATTTCCAGCTCAACGCACTAATCGCATCGCTTTTTCAATTTATATGTAATTTTGCTCATGACATTGTATGCGCTTATCTACAAATGTTTTCATGCTATTTGTTTTGAAATATTCTTCACCTAATTTTGGAAAACGGCGTATAAAAACCCTAGTTATCTTCATGTGAAAATTATGACTTGGAAACGGTTTGTTGAAATGATGTCTTCGAAGATGTTTTAGGACATTGGAAGGACTTTCAGAAAAATATACACGGAGAGTAATATCCATCGCGGGTCTATGTTGATGCCATATAATTTCAATTTTTCAAAAACCATACCTCTCGATTTTTTTCAAATTATTTTTTTTCGTGGAAAGCTGACTTCTAGCATCAAAATTTGCCGAGAAGCCCAGGATGGTCAAATACCTACTTCTTATTATTGTTTTACTGGAAAAAAAAATATGCATATTTTTTTTCTTGCATATAACCTTACTTAAACCACAGCGAATTAAAAAAATAAATAAATAAAAGAAAAAAAGACCTTGTTAAATGTTATTCGAGACGGCCTTAAAATTCACAGATCTGAGAAAAAATTGATCCTTTGTTGATAAAAAAATGCAAAACAGTACAACAAAATGTGACTATCTGCTTCAAATTGGCTTCTTTAGTGCTGATCAGATAATTCCATATACTGAATCTGCACGACAAACTTGGCCGAAATTCACTTGTTTTTTTTTTTTTTTTAATTTGCTACCCGAGAACCAATTTAAAGTTTGTATGAGAGTGATTTATTGAATCACCACGTGTCAGCTTCAAGCAGATGTCCAGCTGTCAAAAGGTGATATCAAAAAGTCCCCTTGAATTATATTTTAATTATCAAAAACAAGTTCACAAAATCCTAAAAACCATAGTGGTTCCACTTTTCCGTATAGAATCTATTTTTTTTCTTATCTTAAAAACCATAATACTTTTTGTTTCGTTTCTTTGAAAGCTTCAGTAGAGATTTCTTAACTCCGAAGAATAACACTATTAGGTGCCACCATTTCAAAATGGTTTAACTGCTTTTATAAACTGCCTTATTACATGTTTGAATCGTATGATCGTTTGCTTTTCAGAATGAAAAATGCTCTTCTTTCCCACAGTAATGGTTGTGGTTTGAGTGGGAGGAAAGAAAAACAAGCTTCAGCTTAAAGTGAAACCAGATATATTTCCTCATATTTTGGTTTTGGTTTAAAAAAAACGGCACAGTATTTTCAAAATCGGTTTTTATACACACTTATACGAAGCATCATGGTATCTCCTGATGTTTTACCTGGTGGAAAATGGGTTTGCTTTTCCCAAAAGACATTTTTTTTCGAAATTTTGTTTAAAAATTTTTTAAAATTAGAAAAAAAAAATCACGAGACACCTTGACCCTCTCTCCAAATGTGTATCAAAACTGATTTTGAAAATATTTCACCGTTATTTAATAAAAATTCAAAAACCAAAATATGAGAAAATGCATCCAGTTTCATTTTAAGAAAAACGTGTAGTTTCGAAAAGCAGTTACACCTTTTTGAAATATAAGGACCGCTTTAAGCCCTGAAAATCTAGAAGAACTTAGGGCAAAGGCTCCAGGTAGGTACATGTACATGTTTCTTTTTTTTTTGAGCGATAAGGCAAAATTAATAATAAAGAAAAAAACGATTTTATAAATGTGATACAGAATTTAATTTTGAACGATACGTGTGATCGAAAGACAATTAAAAAAAAATATTTTAACAGCTCACACACATTTATTCAAAACTAGCTGCCCCGGCAAACTCTGTCTTGCCAATCTTGTGGTAGTTTGACAGCTTTTGAGCTAATTTAAACACCGCACTCTAGATTGGTTTGATTTCGAACATGTTGATTTTCTTCCCAGTTCATAAAAATCAGTTCTTTATCAATTTTCTAACTTTTGGAGTTGATTTTCGTAACTTTTTATACATATAAACACAGGCACCATGAATACGAATCGAAACGTGCAAGGGTCATGCTGATCGGTTCGGCCATTCGTGAGTTTTGTTGCCTCAAAGGGACTTCAAACTCATTTTTATATTTATTCAAAAAGTTCACAGTCTCATTCATTTCTGTTTTTGGTGGAATGTTCTAGGAATGTCGTAGTTAGTGTAAATATGTGTCGAATTCCTGTAGAAATTTCCAGAAATTTCTAAGGAAAAAGAATTTCTGGCCGAATTAAAAAATGCGTTTTGATAAAATTTATTGAGCTTGAATTTGAATCGATGTTAAAATGTGCAAAGAATTTCGAAAGATACTTTTTTAGAAAATTTTGGTAGAATTTCATAAAAATGATGTATGATCTCTGCCGATATGCATAGTGAGACTCTCGAGATGTGTAATACTTAGGAATAAAAAAAAGTGCTGAAAAACACTCTAAACAAACCTTTGTAAGGGAACCATTGCAAAAATTTCAAAAATATTTTCAGGAAGGTTTCCTGGTTCAACACTTAAAATATTTTTATATTTCGTGGTAGGTGTTTAGAGAGTCCCTGCAGTGATTACGAATAACATTCAGATATTATTGCCAAACATGGTAACTGATTTGTTCTTTCTTGAGATTTTGTATGAATTTCATAATATGAATTTTTGAGTTTTTTTTTGTTTTTTTTCCAATACTGCTAGACAAATTTTTGATATAATAATTCATAAAGTCTTAAGGATTTTTTTTTCAATCTGGATAAATTGAACAAAAAATCAAGCTATTGTAATAAACTAATAGATGAAAGGTTTTATAAATAAACAAAAAAATCGATGTACAGACTTAAACAACTTTTTTGCAAAGTCTGAAAATATTGTGAAAAAAAAACAAAAAAAAAATGGTAAGATCCATGAATTACTGACGCAAAACCAAAATTTTCATTAAATTTGCATGGAAATAAACTAGAGTGTCCATCCCGGGACGTCCCGGGACAAGAATTCCCGGGATTTAGGCAATTTCGGGATTTCCCGTATCCCGGGATTTAATATTTGATTTCCCGGAGTTCCCGGGAATCCCGGAATGCATGGTTTTATGCCCATTATTGGCGTTAAATTTCAAAAATTCTTGATGGAGCCTGCAAGAGGACGATTCAGTTTTTGTTAACAACACATTCTCTTGACGACTTCTTTAATTGCACCACAAAATCACGAAATCCTCTGCAACAATCAAGTAAACAAAATGTTTACTCACTCGATAATTATTAAACTTTGTGCGGGCATGTATTGTATGGTTATCCAAATCATCGAGAAAATATTATCGTCGCACCACCAAATCGAAGTCGTCGCTAGAAGCAGATGCGAAGTTGCAGCTGCGAAGTAAATTTTAATCTATTTTTTCTGTTGCACATCATTAAGCTAATTAAGAGCAACAATATGCACTAATCCAAATTGAGCTGCGACATTTCTAAGTAGATTGAAAATCAATTTTCGCACGTTCGGTCACTTCGTATTTCGACCAAAAGCATAATACCTAGTTTACAGAAACATGTTCGCCCCTTTAGAAGCTCAGTCAAGAGTTATATCAAACAATATCTACATATTCTAAAAGCATTTTGGGCAAATTGCATTCATATTTTGCAACTAATCAAAAAAGTACTGCTAGCTCTCCAGCAGCATATTGTAATTTAGTTTGGGGTCCCGGATTTCTGAAACTAAAAAAGCTGTTTTTATGAGTGACTACTGGCAGTACGATAATTCCCCATTCAACAAAATGGATAGACAATAGCTGACAATTTGAAATTCATATCATTTTCCACTGAAATCTGTATTTCATAAAAATCCCGGGATCCCGGGATTTCCCGGGATATGCTACAATTTTTATCCCGAATCCCGGGACAAGGAAAATGCCCGGGAAATGGACACTCTAGAAATAAACTCATTTTTTTAAACTACTGAATTTTTGCCTTTCTCGTACACTAAGTGTACTGGAAAGGCTATATGTTCACTCCAAAAATGACTTTTTGTTAGAAGGCCCGGAGGGTCGAGTCACATATACCAATCAACTTAGCTCGACGAATTGAGGTGATGTCTGTGTGTGTATGTATGTGTGTGTGTGTATGTGTGTGTGTGAGTATGTGTGTGTACAAAATAAACTCACATCACTTTTTGACAGTAAACCTCAACCGATTTTAATGACCGATGGTTCATTCGACGCGGAATCTGGTCCCATTGTTTCCTATTGAAAATGGTTCGGATCGGTTCAGCCGTTCCGGAGTTATGGCCATTTAGGTGTTCCGGATCGGTACCCCAGGAAGGGGCCAGATATGAAAATGCTACAAAACCATGCATGCGACATATCAGACCACGGCTTTTTCGATAACCTGACGAACGGTAAGCAGGAAAATACTCTCAGTCCATATCTGAACCAGTAGTATTCCGGAATCGGCTCCGGATGTCCCACCGGAAGTGGCAAAATATAAAAGTGAGCCAAATCCATGCATGCGACCCATCAAATAGCGGCTTTTTCGATAACCTGATAAACAGTGAGCAGGAAAATAGCCTTTGACCAAGCAGAGACTACCGGTGGTGTTCCGGAACCGGTCCCGGGTGCCCCGCCGGAGGTGGCCAAATATAAAATTGAACCAAACCTATGCATGCGACACATCAAATCGCGTCTCTATAGATAACCTCTATAGATAACCTCTGGAATCTCTTGGAAAATCCGGGGGAATCTTTGAAAACGGTTCCGTGTGTCCTGCCGGAAATGATCAAATGTAGATGGGAACCAAACCCATGCATGCGACACATTAAATAGCAGCTTTTTCGATAACCTGACGAACGGTAAGCAGGAAAATAGCCTTTAATCACAGCAGAAACTAACGGTAGTATTCCGGGAGCGGCTCCGGATGCCCCGCCGGACGTGGTCAACTATAAAAGTGACCAAACCCTTGACCAAATCCATGCATGCGACACATCAAATAGCGGCTTTTTCAATAACCTGGTGAACAGTAAGCAGGAAAATAGGCTAAGATCACAGCGGAGAGTACCGATAGTGCTCTAGAATCAGTTCCGGATGTTGTGAAGAATTAGCAATAAGTTAAAATTCACAAATACAAAGAAATTAAAAAAAAAAAAAAAAAAGTTCCGGATGTCCCGCCGGAAGTGGTCAAATGTGAAAGTGAACCAAATCCAGGCATACAACACATCAAATCGCGGCTATTCAGATAACCTGATGAAGGGTTTACAAAAAAAAAAAGACTCAGATCACATTAGAGACTACCGGTAGAACCCGTTTTGTATGTCCCGCCAGAATGACCAAAATGTAAAATGAATCAAATCCATGCATCCACATCAATTTTCGGCTTTCCAGAAAACCTGTTGAACAGTTAGCAAGAAACTAGTCTCAGACCATATTTGAGACAATAGGTACAGTCTTGGAACCGGTTCCGGGTATCTCACAGAAAGTGGTAAAAACAGTTAAAATAATCGATGCAAGCGATAAATATGTGTAAGAGAACAAAATCTTGACAAAACTGATGCAGGCTCATCAAATCACACCTTCTCATATTACTGAGGTGTAAATATACAGTAGAATGGGGGTTGCATGAGAAAATTGAAATTTAATCGCATCAACCTCGAGCAAAGTTTTTAAATCCCCTTTTGCATCTAAATTTTGATCCCTTTTGCATCTAAATTTTGATTGCTCCTCGCGCTCTGTGATATGGTTCTAATTTGAATTGTATTCAGTACGAAACACTTCACTTGCTTCCATTTTTTGGTCATTTTTTTTTTTAATCTAGTAAGCAATGATAATAAAATATAGCCTGAAGTGTGCAGGACAAAGTTTATCGAAGACTGTAAAGTGATTTTTGGTTGTGAAATAAATTATATTTTTAAGCTTGTTATTATCGTGTTGGTATTGATGGGTCTCCAGTAATAGTAAAGGTGGTCACGCAGTCAACTAAGAGGTCTGATATTTTTCAGCTTTGCCTATAAATTGAACATAACACCGGAAATATGTGCCATCTGTAAGTTTTCCAACTCGACGGTGGCTTGGATAAAATTCTTGCTTTTATAAATAAAGTAATCACAGGATTCAGGATGCTTACGTTGACGGAAAGATCATGAGTACATATTCGACGAGAAAGGCACTATCACCACTAGGTGGATTAATCCGGGTTTTTTAAATTACTGACGCAAAACCAAAATTTGCATTAAATTTGCACGGAAATAAGCTCATTTTTTAAACTTTAATACATTTTTAAATTTTGGTAAAAATTTTTCAATAAAAATAGATAAGTAGAACCATAGATTTTTTGAAAAAAAAGATCTTTTAAAATTAACTCTTCAATACCCAATTTTTTTATTTTGATCTGAACATCATTTTTCGTCTTCCATAATCGATTTTAACATGTTTTGGGAGATGATTTATTAGTTTTATTTCTTGATTTAGTGAACTTCGGTTTTTGACTTTTCTCATTTTTTTTTGAATATCCCCACATTTTTTCTGGAAGCCTATTTGGTATACCAATTTTTTAAGATTAAATCATTTTGATATTTTATGATTGTTGTTAAAATACTTTTGTTTTAAATTTTTTTCATGAAAGTTTTTATTTTCGGTGTTGCTTTTAGGAAAATCATTTTTGTGTGTATTAAACTCTATTTAACACTTTTACTAAATATAACGATAGAATAAATTTTTAAAATATGTACGTTAATTGTTGCTATTTAATACAAAAAAACAATGACATCTGAAAGGTGACCATAACTTCTATTCCTAAATGTTTTTTAATGTTAATACGTTTTAAATTACACCAAAAACTATTTTGAGACAAACAGAAAAGCTTAAAATATAAAATGTTCGACTGCCCAGGCAAAAAAATACAAAAATGCTCAATCGGGGTTTGGTATTAGGGGGTAAAGCAAATATAAATATTTTTGTCGAAAATCTCTTTTTTTTTTAAATGTTTTTCAAATAAACATTTCAAGCTTAGCAATAAAAATTAGGCTGGAACAAACAATGATAGTAAATAATGTGAGTGTAGAATTAGCAAACGTTAAAATACGCGTCAATGAGATAAAAGAAATGAAATAATGAATAAAACTTTGAAAAAAAAAAATGGTGGATGTTTTTGATTGGAAATGGTATGCCATTGATAGTCTGGCTTTCTCAGTCTAGGGAATTCAAACGCATAAGTTTGCATTAGGCCGATGCAAATATTATTTTTCTTTTATGTCCGAGACCTCTCATTGGGTACGAGGGGGGGGGGACAAAAATAAATAAGGAACAAAAAAAAAAAAAAAACTATTGAAAAATTAAATTTTTTACCAACTATTGAAAAAATATTTTTCAACTATTGAAAAATAGTTGCTTGTAAAAAAAAATTCTATTGAAAATTGAGTCATGAGACGCCATGTTTTTTTTTTCGCCCCTTCAATATTTTGGGATTTTTGAAGGGGGGGGTGACATAAAACAAATTAAATATTTGCATCGGCCTTAATGCCAATTGTAATTGCCCGACTTTTCGGCCTGATTTGTTCTGCCTTTTACAGGAGATAAGCTGTCGTTTTTCCTTTTTTTATTTTCTCATTTTTGCCATAGTTTCTTTTAGAGCTTCTTGTGTCTTTTCCACACATATGGTAGCAAATTGTAACATTATTTTGGGAGGAACATTTCTTCACATTCAAAAATTAACTCTGCAATGCGAAGATGTATGGAGAGTGAATTGGTGAATGTGAAGAAATGTCTATGGCCCTTCGAAAATATTTCAACAATTTGCTTTAAGACTATGTGTGTAGGAAAAATACAGGAAGCTTCAATAAAAACTGTGGCACAAATGGTAAAAACGAATAACAATAGACATCTTTTTCTTGAAAAGCCCTAAGAAATCAGGCCAAAACGTTGGGCAGTGAAAATTTAATCGTTTGAAGTCCCAAGATTGAGAAAATCAGACTGTAAATGGAGAAATAAAAATATCGGACCATTAAATCAGAAAAATATTAAAAAGTCATCGGATTTGTTGAATAATTTTGAGCAAATATGTTTTATCTGCCCTCTAAAAACGCAAAATGCAGTTAAACATTTACGGAAGGGGGGGGGGATAAATAATCAAAAGAAAGTAAAACTGTTTAGATAGCAGAATAATCTTTAAAATTATGTCAACTATTAAGAATAAAAAAGGGTATTGAGTGGTTTAGAAGTTTTAGTGTGGTCAAATAGGTAAAATAAATAATAAAAAAATTGAACAAACAACATTACAGTGTAAGTATGCATAATAATTCCTACAAAAACTTAATGTTTCAAAAACTGAAAGTTGTGCTGATAGATTGAAGTTTTGTTTAAATTTGGAAAAATATGGAAGTATATAAAAATAAGAAGCATCAATTTATGACATTTTATTAATGAAAACTGATTCTTCACGGCTTTTCTCCGAAATCTAGTTATTTTTGGTTTATAACAAATACTAATATCATTTGGTATACATTTAAACAAGATATAAAATATAAAAAAATAAAAAAAATAAATGAAATTTTTTAAATTTATACTATGGATGATTATACAACGTAAATAAGTACTGTTACAAGTATAAGCCTGATGTTCTGAACACTGTTAGTTAGGTTGATCTGCCATTTCTAAATGGTGTCTTTTAATGGTATTCGAGTTTTCAAGCGATCCACGGATACTAGGCACTTTTGCAATTATGTTGTAGTTGTACATAGAAGAACAGTACTCCTGCAGCCTTGTTTGAATGTCACGGCTTTCATCCAAAAATATGAAGCATTGTGCCAAATTCATAAAGATGTCTATAGGAATACTTATCAATGTGCAGCACCGTATTGAAAAGTAGCATTTAGCGCTACTGATCTATCATTTTTTTTCTTCAAATCTTATATTTTTTATTTGTTTTTATTTTTTTAACGAGGTCTCAACTTCAATTACACAAGATTACAAAATTAAACGAAAGTCGTGAAGTTATCAACGAACACATTTAAATGTATAATTATGTGGTGATTTCAAGGCCGTGTTCAAAAAAGAAGTAGAGCCGTTATCAAGTTTTACCTTAACATATTTAAAAAAAAATGGATTTTTTTAATATCATGCGTTTGACTCAATTGCATGAATTAAAAGCTGATATCGATCGTCTAAACACTTCTTTTGCATCAAATTAATGAAAGTCGAGGTCTGTGGGACAATCACTTTAAATTTTAGCAAAATTTTCAAAAAAAAAAAAAAAATTTTTAATTTTTTTCCAATGAGTAAAAAAAGTAAATAGAATTTTTTTTTCACCGTACATTCGAAGTATAATATGCTGTAGAGTTACAGTAAAATTTTAGCTTTATCGGAGGATTGGTTGTGGCGAATGAAGTAATCAACTTTGCTTTCAAATAGAACAATAATCGATTTCAAATTGTCAGCCTTGTATGGAGAGTCGCAAAAAATCCGCTCTACTGATTTTTTATTTCCTTCACGTTTTTGTACTCAGGGCATGATTTTACACTAGGATCGTTATCTGACTTCAAAAATACTGTAAACTAGTTTTATTCTTTTCTTCCCTAAAGACGGGTGGATTTGCAATAACTTCGCTGAGAGCAGAGGTCAATTTTATCAAGAGGATGATTTTATATATCCATTTTTTATTAGGTGGCCCAAAGCGTTAGTGAAGCGGCCACCAGCGTTTTATCTAACTCGACATTAAACATTACTGTTTTCAAATTATTAGGAATGCATTACGTTGAGGTAACCAGGTATTTAGATGACTTTAGATGGATTTAATTTTGACCACCCAAACGGTAAACACCTTCCCATATTGCACCTGCCAAGAGCTGCCGGCTAGGGTTAAGCTGGTTAAGCAAAAATAAACCATCAGAAAGATTAAATCACTGCCAACACCAAGCTCGTCTTGCCAGCAACCAACCAACCAGCCAGTCACAGTGCAGCAACGGCTATAGGGATCGACTCTAGTTTACCGAACGGGGAAGGTGCCGCTGCAAAGTATGTAAATATAAACCATATTACGCGCAATGAGTTTTACACCGTCCGTCCCGTACGAGGTAGCAGCAGCAGCAGCAGTTTATCGAAGCATTTCAATTAGTAGTGTTGGGAATGCGGTTGCAACCGTCGACGACGGCAACGGCAACGGCGGACGAGAGACGGACAACTGATAAGCGCGAACCTGTCCGTCTGTCCATCCGTCCGTATAGACCTGCCTCGTAAACTGACTGCTGCACTACCAGCTACCAGCACACATGCTGCTGCGGCTGCTGCTGTTGCTCCGCCGCCGGTTGCACTCACTTACATAATTGGGATGTGTGCGGGTGTCCGGAAGTGCCCCGGCTAAATGCGAGGGTGCAAAGATGCGAATGATATTGATCGCCTGTACTGCACTGCACTGGTATGGCGGCACAGGGCGCATAGCTGCATCGAACGGCTCCGACTGGGCTCGCTGCAATAAGGGTGGATTTTTTTCCTACACCAACTTCCTCGATTCTTATCGCGGGAGCCAATTGGCTCCTGGTTCGATTTAGATTTAGAATTGGACTTCTGCACCGCTGCGCGCAGGATGGCTGGTAAATGAAGGGTTTTGTCTGTAGAGTTCTTCAAACAGGTGCATTCAACAGCTGTTTTGATGGGCTGTTGAGTTGGAAGCACTTCGCGGTATCGGTGCTCTATCGGAGGAGGTGCTCAGCTGCGTGACTGGGGGTGCTTAGGCACTTCAATTGAGCGCTTTAGATTGCGGAAGTGTTGATCATTTCATGGCGGTTTGATCCTTTGTTTGCGGATCTGCTGGGATCCTTGGGAAGATGTGTTTGTGTAATGCCTGTTTGTAAGCAAAATTTCAGTGTTTTTATTATAATTTACATATGTTTTGTTGTTCAAACAGAGCTTCCTCGGTTATTCAGTCCATGTGTACTTTTTTACATTATGTTATCCATATTAAGAAATTGATTACTAAGAGTTTTCTAAGATTTAGCTAGAGTAAAGGTTGAAATCAGTATTTCGAATCGGATTCAGTTGGAATTCCTTCCGCATCATCCGACTCTAGGTGAGCCTCAAAAACACCTACCCTGACTTTATTGGTATTTCATTATGCCCCATCTGAAATGACCCTAACCATAAAACACAATCGTGTTCAATAGAAAATAGTCTAACAATTCGTCGGCCGGTCATCCGGTCCTTTTTTTATTGAATCAACCTCACAAATAGAACCCAAAATTCAACCTTCTAAAGTCAATCACCACCGCAGAGGAAAAGATTTAGTTTTCCCCACAAACGGCCATGCCGCGCCGCATCGCCAGCATTGGGTTCATCTAGTTATTCAAGTCACGCGCCTATTTCACCGGGCCCGAATTCTACTCCCGGAAAAAGCTCGGAACCGGCGCCATCCATCCATCACACGTGGAGGGCGCTGCGCTGCGGGGAAAAAATCGGCACGCCATTCGTATTCCACTATTCAAAACGCAGGCAGGCAGCAGTGTGCTGATTGGGAACCCCAAAAAAGTTGGCAATCACCTTTTTCCACCAGACAAACGACCTGAACGGGTTCATCCTTCATTTTAGGCGTCCCCGTCACACACCACCTCTGCTGATCCATTCGTCGCCGTCTCCGACTGGTGGAAGCTAATTTATTTATATTTGAAGTTTTCGGGAGTGATTTAAATTTATGGCTGCTGGTGTTTTTCACCGATGCGGAGCTTTTTCGTCCGGTTGAGGGGGCTAGGGATGAGATGTCCCATTTTTTCCACCGATTGCGTTGTGGAAGCGGAAGCTCACTACCTAGTTGAAGTAAGTGTTAGGAAACACGGCAAAATTTGTCGTAATTAGTCTCTGTCAATCGGCGGCGTAGCGGAACTGAACCACTGAACCGGGTGTAGCTAGTTAGTCAACCTAATTCCGGATATTTTGGGAGGTTTTTGGAAGGGATGAATAGTATTGAAATCACTGGAAAATCAGGTTGCTCACGAAGTTTTAGTTTCAACAGTTACAATATTTCAAAATGCTCAAATGGAACAAGCTCATCGAATCGGTTCATCCTAATCGAAAAATGCATCGGTCTGTGAATCATTTGTTCTCATTAAGACCAACTTAAATGAAACTAAAAGCAATCTCTCCGTGGATTCGGTCAGAATACCACCGGAGATACAGTCAGACTCCCACCGAAGATTCGGCCAGAATCCCATCGGGGTTTTGTCAGAATCCCATCGGAGATTTGGTCAGAATCCCATTAGGCATTAGGTCAAAATCCCATCGGGGATACGGTCAGAATCTAATCGGGGATTCGGTTAGAGTTCCATCGTGGATTCGGTTAGCATCCTATCGCAGATTTGGTCGACATCCCATCGGGGATTCAGTTTGAATCCTACCGGGGATTCAGTTTGAATCCTACCGGGGATTCAGTTTGAATCCTACCGGGGATTCAGTTTGAATCCCTTCGGGTATTCAGCCAGAATCTCATCGGGGATTCGGTCAGAATCTCACCGGGGATTTAGTCAGAATCTCATTGAGAATTTGGTCAGAATCTCATTCAGGATTCGGTCAGAATCCCATTGTGGATTTAGTTGGGATCTAATCGGGGATTCGGTCAGAATCCCATCGGGGATTGGGTCAGAATCCCATCAGGGATTCGGTCAGAATCCCATCGGGGATTCGGTTGGAATCCCATCTGGGATTCGGTCATAATCCCATTGAGGATTCGGACAGAATCCCATCGGAGAGTTGGTCAGAATCCCATCGGGGATACGGTCAGAACCTGATCGGAGATTCGGTCAGCATATGATCGGGGATTTGGTCAGAATCCCATCGGGGATTCGGTCAGAATCCCATCGGGGATTCAGTCAGAATCCCATCGGGGATTCGATCAGAATCCCATCGGGAACTAGGTCAGAATGCCATCGGGGATTCGGTCAGAATCTGATCGGGAATTCGGTCAGAATCTCATTAGGGATTCCGTCAGAATCTTATCGGGGATTCGGTCAGAATCCCACCGGATATTCAATTAGAATCCCATCAAGGATATGGTCAGAATCTGATTAGTGATACGGTCAGAATCTGATCGGGAATTCGGTCAGAATTTGATCGGGGATTCGGTCAGAATCTGATCGGGGATTCGGTCAGAATCTCACAGGGGACTCGATCAGAGTCCCAAAGGGGATTTGGTCAGCATCCCATCGGGGATTCGGTTAGAATCCCAGAGAGGATTCGGTCAGAATCCCAAAGGGGATTCGGTCAGAATCCCAAAGGGGATTCGATCAGAATCCCAAAGGGGATTCGGTCAGAATCCCAAAGGGGATTCGGTGAGAATCCCAAAGGGGATTCGGTGAAAATCCCAAAGGGGATTCGGTGAGAATCCCAAAGGGGATTCGGTCAGAATCCCAAAGGGGATTCGGTGAGAATCCCAAAGGGGATTCGGTGAGAATCCCAAAGGGGATTCGGTGAGAATCCCAAAGGGAATTCGGTGAGAATCCCAAAGGGGATTCGGTCAGAATCCCAAAGGGGATTCGGTCAGAATCCCAAAGGGGATTCGGGCAGAATCCCAAAGGGGATTCGGGCAGAATCCCAAAGGGGATTCGGGCAGAATCCCAAAGGGGATTCGGTCAGAATCCCAAAGGGGATTCGGTCAGAATCCCAAAGGGGATTCGGTCAGAATCCCAAAGAGAATTCGGTCAGAATCCCATCGGGGATTCGGTCAGAATCTGATCGGGAATTCGGTCAGAATCTCATCAAGGATTCCGTCAGAATCTTATCGGGGATTCGGTCAGAATCCCACCGGATATTCAATTAGGATCCCATCAAGGATATGGTCAGAATCTGATTAGTAATACGGTCAGAATCTGATCTGGGATTCGGTCAGAATTTAATCGGGGATTCGGTCAGAATCTCAGAGGGGACTCGATCAGAGTCCCAAAGGGGATTCGGTCAGAATCCCAAAGGGGATTCGGTCAGCATCCCATCGGGGATTCGGTTAGAATCCCAGAGAGGATTCGGTCAGAATCCCAAAGGGGATTCGGTCAGAATCCCACAGGGGATTCGTTAAGAATCCCACAGGGAATTCGGTCAGAATCCCACAGGGGATTCGGTCAGAATCCCACAAGGGATTCCGTCAGAATCTCACAAGGGATTCGGTCAGAAACCCCAAAAGATTCGGTCAGAATCGCTCGAAGGATTCGGTCAGATTCGCTCGAAGGATTCGGTCAGAATCTCTCGAAGGGTTTAGCCAGAATACCCCGAAGAATTTGATCAGAATACCTCGAAGGATTCAGTTAGAATCCCTCGAAGGATTCAGTGAGAATCCCTCGAAGGATTCGGCAAGAATCCCTTGAGGAATTCGGTTAGAATCCCTCGAAGTAGCAGTCAGAATCCCTCGAACGATACGGTCGGAACCCCTCCAAGGATTCGGTCTGAACCCCCCGAAGGGTTTGGTCGGAGTCACTCAAAAATTTCGGCAAGAATCCCTCAAAGGATTCGGTCAGAATCCCTGGAAAGATTCCGATAGAATACTTCGAAGGATAAAAAAGACCTAGAAAATGTAGAAATTCTCCACAAGAATATATACCACCAACTAGTCATCCCTCCATAGGTGATTCAACCCAAACTTTACGTTTTTGCCTTGAAAATGTCAAACGGGAAAACTTCTGCAGCAGAAACGGAAAACTTTCCTCCCCCTCCCAGGATTCCCAGAGGGTGCTCCGGCGGGCAAAGTGATTTAGAGTGAGTTAGGAGCCGGTGTGGCAGTGCCCCGAGTAAATCATGCTTTAAAATTAAATATTCCGCCGGCTCAGAGATTGATGAAAAGACATTAAACTTTTACCCGGTCGGACGTGTCACGAATGGTAATGAATGATTTGGCCGTCCTAGTCGCGCGGGATCGATTCTCCTCGTCGCCCCGTTCCACCTTCTCGCACCCAATGAGGGATGGAAGGACATCTTCCACGGAAAAGTCGTGGACCAAGGTCTTCTGCGCTGCTGCTGCTGGTCGTCGTCTTGGTGAATTGTGATTTCTTCACCAAAGCACCATAAATCTTCGCGTGCTCTTCGCGCTCGCTCGCTGGCAGGCTCGGCTGGCTGGCTGCTGGTGGGAAAAGACTAGGCTCTGCCTCCTGCGAGGAGTGTGTGTGTGTGAAGCCCGAGGAAACTGAGCGGGGGCCGCACATAAATCATTGAAAATATGAATTTTCATGAAACGAATGTGGTTTCTCGGTTCGAGTGGGGTGGGGACAGCATCCGGTGCGTCGAGAATGCGGTTCCGAGGGGTAGGACACACAACACTGCGCTGGCCAGTTGCGGCGGATAACACGCAGCAATAATTTCACGCAAAAGTCGGGGACGGCGATGGTCCGGCGAACGGAAGTGGGTTACTACACTTGGCCGTTTGCGAAGTGGACCTTTCTTGGGAGAAGGTAGAGAAAAAAGAAGTTTCCTCGGGCCTGGGGAAAGGGGAGGAATTTTTATTTGGGTTGAGGAATTTTTGGCCTTCCACGGTGCGAAGGGAATTCACCGAAGACACGAGGGTCAGAGAGCTTTCAAGAGGATCTTTTTCGCATTTCTGGGCATTGTTTATTGGGAATTGATTTGAATCCCCGGGCCGGGTGAAGATTGTTTCGGCGAAAGTGGGAATTGAATTGGGTTGAGTCGTGTAACGTGCGATGACTGGTTGGAACCGGACCGGGAGCAGGAAAGGTGGAATTATTCATGCAGATCGGAAGATTTAAATGAATCTGAATTTTGATTTTGGAGGTATGGCAGTCTTCTTCGGAACTTAAACAAAATGTAATCAAATTATGTGTAAGATTGGATCGCAAGCTGAACCGGCTTTGGACAAAACCCTGTCTCTGATGCAATCAAAATGCAGTCGTATATTCGATCAAAAGCCCATTTTTTTGTGGGATTCGGTCAAAATCCCGTTTGGCATTCTGTCAGAATCCCTTTTTGGAATTCGGTCAAAATCCTATTTGGGATTCGGTCAGGTCCGTTTGGAATTCGGACAGAATCCCCTTTGGAATTCGATAAGAATTTCCTTTGGGATTCGATTAGGATCTCATTTGGGATTCGATTAGAATCTTATTTGGGATTCGACTAGAATCCCTTTTGGGATTCTGTCCGAATCCCCTTTGGGATTCGGACAGAATCCCCTTTGGGATTCGGACAGAATCCCCTTTGGGATTCGGACAGAATCCCCTTTGGGATTCGGACAGAATCCCCTTTGGGATTCGGACAGAATCCCCTTTGGGATTCGGACAGAATCCCCTTTGGGATTCGGACAGAATCCCCTTTGGGATTCGGACAGAATCCCCTTTGGGATTCGGACAGAATCCCCTTTGGGATTCGGACAGAATCCCCTTTGGGATTCGGACAGAATCCCCTTTGGGATTCGGACAGAATCCCCTTTGGGATTCGGACAGAATCCCCTTTGGGATTCGGACAGAATCCCCTTTGGGATTCGGACAGAATCCCCTTTGGGATTCGGACAGAATCCCCTTTGGGATTCGGACAGAATCCCCTTTGGGATTCGGACAGAATCCCCTTTGGGATTCGGACAGAATCCCCTTTGGGATTCGGACAGAATCCCCTTTGGGATTCGGACAGAATCCCCTTTGGGATTCGGACAGAATCCCCTTTGGGATTCGGACAGAATCCCCTTTGGGATTCGGACAGAATCCCCTTTGGGATTCGGACAGAATCCCCTTTGGGATTCGGACAGAATCCCCTTTGGGATTCGGACAGAATCCCCTTTGGGATTCGGACAGAATCCCCTTTGGGATTCGGACAGAATCCCCTTTGGGATTCGGACAGAATCCCCTTTGGGATTCGGACAGAATCCCCTTTGGGATTTGGACAGAATCCCCTTTGGGATTCGGACAGAATCCCCTTTGGGATTCGGACAGAATCCCCTTTGGGATTCGGACAGAATCCCCTTTGGGATTCGGACAGAATCCCCTTTGGGATTCGGACAGAATCCCCTTTGGGATTCGGACAGAATCCCTTTTGGGATTTGGACAGAATTCCCTTTGGGATTCGGACAGAATCCCTTTTGGGATTCGGACAGAATTCCCTTTGGGATTCGGACAGAATCCTCTTTGGGATTCGGACAGAGTCCCCTTTGGGATTCGGACAGAATCCTCTTTTGGGATTCGGGCAGAATCCCCTTTGGGATTCGGACAGAATCCCCTTTGGGATTCGGACAGAATCCCCTTTGGGATTCGGACAGAATCCCCTTTGGGATTCGGACAGAATCCCCTTTGGGATTCGGACAGAATCCCCTTTGGGATTCGGACAGAATCCCCTTTGGGATTCGGACAGAATCCCCTTTGGGATTCGGACAGAATCCCCTTTGGGATTCGGACAGAATCCCCTTTGGGATTCGGACAGAATCCCCTTTGGGATTCGGACAGAATCCCCTTTGGGATTCGGATAGAATCCCCTCTGGATTTTGATTAGAAGCCCTTCTAGGATTCGGTAAGAATCTCCTCAGGTCGGGCTGAATTTTCTCTGAGATTCGGTAAGAGTCCTTATTTCTTAACTAACTAATGATGAATCCTTTCCATCTAAAGATTTCCATTTTCCTCCAGCTTATCAGGCAATCAACCGAACCCACTCCATCGATTACCGCCGTTCATACGTGGTAAATTATTAAACAATCCTGATTCCAGCTCAACGTTTCCGTCGCAACTCATTTCCGTTAAACATCCTTCAATCTTGCCATCCATTTTCGGCCCCAAACGGGTCCTCCAAGATCTAGGAGGGGATTTCGGCAAACGCATCATCGCACACGCAGAACCATCCATGGCCCAACGCTTCACCAGGATCATCCTTTCACAGCTGCGTCTGGTCCTTCGTCACCGTCGTCGTCGTCCTCGTCCTCGTCAGTTGGCAACAACGCAACGGCGACTCATCAGAACTTGACGAGGACTACAGCCAGCACGATGAAGACGGGGGTGCGCCCGTTGCTGTTGCTGTTGCTGGTGCTGTGACGCGAGGATGATGAAGCGCTGGATAATTTATCACTTTTTTGTGCTGTGTGTGCGCTTACGTGTGTAACAACCAGCCCAGCGAGCAAGCGAACGAGCGAACGAACGAACGGCGTGGTGAGAGCACTTCTTCCCATTCTTGGCTCGCTAACGCCTTCCGCGTCTAGCGAAGAAAAATGTGTTTCGAAGGGAAAGTTCGCCTCCGCCGTCGCACCCACCACACGTCGAGCCTCGTCTCGCCTATGTGGCTGGGTGGAAGATTGAAGGATGAAAAATGACGGCGCGGAAGACGCGCTCAGTTGCTTCGATTTATGCAAATCACAATCCGGTCGGTCGTTCCGGGTCCGGGTCCTTTGGCATGCATCATAGTAGGAGTAGTAGCCTCGTCACCACGCCGCTTCGCGGCAGCAGTCCCAGTCCCAGTGTGATGTCTTCTTATCACGATCCGCGATGCGATGCGATGGTGGTAAGCGCGAGCGGGGGTGTTCAAGACTGTTGCCGACGCGCGCGCTACTAGACGATTTTGTGATTTACGAAATTGGGTGATGAAATTACTTGGAAAAGCCGGTGCGCACAAAGTTAGGGTTTTAGGCGAGGGATTTAGATTACTTTCCCCTTCGGTAGATAGCGATGCACACAACGTTTGCCGGCAGGACGACGACGTTGTCTTCCGATTAGGCAGGCTGGGGGGAAGGTCGATGATTTTGATTGGTGATGGAAGGCGGGATGGTGAGGGTTGGCGAGGCGAGTGATCGAAGTGTTTTCCTGTTCCATTTTTTGAGGAAATTTTAATAAAGTTAGGAAGTGTTATCGTGATTGAGGAAGTGAAGAGAAATCATGGTCGGAGAATGGTTATATGTATTTAATAGTCTGGGAAGAAAGATTGAAAAGAAGGAGACTTTACATTACAGCATTCGTACATATACTTTTGTTGTTCTGAATTGTCTATTCGATTGAACAGTACTAGTGTCTTACCTCATCATACAGATTCTGTATCCTTATGGTTATCCAGAGCTGCGTATTGTGGCACTCTTGGCAAGCACATGTTTCTCAGATTTTTGTCAGAAGGTTCCTTTCCATTTTCTTATTTTTTTTTATCTCGTCCAAAGATTTTTAGAGATTTTTTTACAACTTTATCAAGGATTTCAATAAGACTCTTACAAAAAAGTTTTCATAAGAAGCCAAGCAAATCTATATATATAAAAATGCAGTGGCATACGTGGGACCGCGCATAACTTGCGAACGGAAGGTCCGATTTTGGTCGCCTAAGTTTTGTTCTGTTTGTTTTCACCCAAGGTAGGTTTATGAGGCAAAAAACATGGAAAAATTGAGAGTTTTTGAAAAACGATCTTCCATACATTTTGACCGGGGATTTGGTCTTGGCTAGAAACTTAAAACGTCAAAAAACGCAGTAGGCAAGACAAAGTTTGCCGGGTACAGCTTTTATATAAAAAAATGGAAATGTTTAAACACTTTAGATTTTCCTCGTAATAGTTTTTTAAATTTCCCATTTTCTCTTCTGCATGAGTTCCATTTTCATTCAAAGATACTATCCTTGGTCCAGAATAATTACAGAAATGGAAATCCAGATTCTTAACGGAACTGATCTATTAGTTCCATTAAAAATACTGACAAGGCATCATCCATCAAGTACGTCACATATATAATATAATATATAATATATAATATATAATATTTTCAACCTCCTCTCCCCCCTGCGTTCGGAATTTTCTTATATCTAATACACTGTTTGTCAGAATTTTGAGAATCCCCCTCCGCTCTAGAAGCGTGACCTACTGTATAAATGGTCGCCAGATTTTTTTTGTTTTACTACATCTTGAACTGATCTTCTTTTTCAGAAATGCACCCAGGAATGGGCGAAGATTTTGACAAATCCAAGCTTTTTCAAAAATAAACAAGAAATGTTTTTCGCATTTTTTGTTTTTTTTCCTCGTCGAAAGCTGTTTAGAGAGCATTCTATTTTTTCCCTCTTTGTATAATCTCTTCAGTGACTTTAATGGGACTTTCTCAAAAAATTTGTCATCTAAAGCTACCAGTATGAAAAAATATCAAAAGCTTTTTGAAAAATAAAATGAAATTTCTAAATATTTCAGATTGTTTTCGGTGATTTTTTATTTTTTTTTCTGGACAATAATCTATCTATATTTTTTTCTTACCTCAACACCGCCAGAGATTTTAAGAATTTACCCTTGAACAAAAATAATCTCTAAAATTACATTTTAGATTATTGACGAGGCTAATCCATAAATATCCCAGTGAATTTTGAAAGATTTTTTTTCCTCAAACCTTCCACGCTTATACAGAGTACAAAAGGCGAGATTTTGTCAACGTGCTGTACAAAATGCAACATCGCGATCACTCGGGAGTTAAAAAACAACCTTATCTGGATTTCTGTTCTTAGAAATACACCTTTGATGCATAGTTTTTTTTCAGGAGAACTCCATTTATTTTTCTCGGAAATTTGCAATTTTTATATCTGGTTAAACGGTTTTGAGAAAGTCTACTTTCATCTTCGCAAATATCTTTGGAGATTTTAACGGGATTCCCAAATAAAAAGGTTCATTTGAAGCTAAGAAATTCTAGCCAGAGGATAAACTTCCCCAGCAGCAGGGTAGGAAAAAAGACCATTTCCATCAAATGCTAAAAAACTGTTAATTTTCTCTTGAACCAGAATAGTCTATGACATAACATTTCAGATTTTTAACACAAAATATCGATTAGATTCAACTGGAAGAAACTCTCTGTGATTTCATGAGAGATCAATTTTTCTCAATTTCTCTAAAATTGGAAAGAAATGTCCTCCGCTTTTTTGTTTGTTTTTTTATTTATTTATTTTCGTCAGAAGTTTTCAAGATTTTTTTCTTTTTTTTCTCTTCGCGAATTTCTGCAGTGATTTCAATAGGACTTTTTCAAAAATGTTTCTATTCTAAGCTTAAGGTATGAAGAAATTAAAAAAAAGGAAAAAAAAACATGAAAACCATATTTTTTCCGTGATTTTTTTCCCCAAATTTTCCAGTGCATTTATCCATCTGCTTTTCTTTTCTTGAATGTGTGTCAACACTCATTTCATGGTGAACCTTTAAAGAAGGAATCACATTTTAGATTCTTAAGGAGACTACTCTATGAATTTCATAAAGAATACCTTAAGGATTTTTTTTCTTTTTTTTTTCTCTTTTCAAACACAACTTTATCTGGATTTTTGCTTTAAGAAATGCATCCTTGATTTTGGATATTTCAAGAGTCATATATTTTTCTCAGAAATTTTGAAGGCAAAAAATCCCTCCCAGCATTTATTTTTCTTCACATGTGTCTCTGGAGACAGGGCTGAAAATCGTCGCCGTACGACCAATAAAGTCGACGACGAGAACGAAAACTAGATCGTCATCGTTGCTCGTTCCACATCGCATGACTCATTCAAGCCAGCGAATCGTCGTGAAGGGCTTACGTCATGACGAAAACAAAATCTTCATTCGTTTTGTTTCGCTCTTCGTCCAAGTGCGTCTAGCCGACGGAGTCAATGTTGCCACCAGCAACACACAAAAAAAAAAAGATTTTAATAACAAAAAATAATTGAACCGGGAATCAAACAACGAACCTCTAGATTGCCAATCCAGCACTCTTACCAACTGAGCTAGTAGGGTTAACACCACCGTAAGTACCGAAACGCCAATAAAAGCTATTCCCAGTTGGCGTTCGCTTGGCCCGTCGTCGCTCGTTTTCAGGGAACAAAGAGGACGACGAAAAAGTTGGTGGGTGACTATTTATGATTGAGCTTCGTCGTGAAGCCCGCAGTCGGCAAGCCTATTTGGGGTACGGATTTTTTGGGATGAAAACATTTTGAGATTTTATGATTATTGTTGATATATATTTATTTTATTTTTTTTTCATATAACATTTTATTTTCCGTGTAATTTTAAGAAAAATAATTTTAGAATGTATTCGATCCCCTTAAACTATTAAACAAGGATATAATGGTTTGGGAAAAATATGGTAATTGTAGCGATTCAATATAAAATAAACAATGACTTCTAAAACATCATTTTTTCAATAATTAAAAAAAATGTAAATACGCTTCAAAATACACCAAAAACCATTTTGAGATATACAAAACAGTCCTAAATATCAGCCAAAAATATAAAAATTTTGATTTCCCACGAAACAAAAATTACAAAAATGCTCAAACTATACCCCGTCTAAAGGCGGGGTTGGGTATTAGAGGGTTAATTACAAATTAAAAAAAACTTATCAATACACTTTATTAGAATATGGTATATTATTATTATTGATTTTTTTTTGTCTTCTCAAGTACAACTTCAAATTTTTGTTTTGGAAATACTTCCTTGAGATTTTCTATTTTTTTTCAGAAATACTCAAGTATTGTTATAAATGTTATACTTTTATCAGAAATTCACAATGAATTTTCCCCTTTGTGGCAGAAGATTCATATGTGGGCGAATTCCGGCGCACAATCCCTTCGAAGAGAAGAAATTTTCTTCCATTGCCCACCAGTAAGAAAATTTTCTTCTCTTCGAAGGAATTGTGCCCGGAATTCACCCAATGGAGCCTCCATTTTTTTTGTCTGCTGAGGATTTTTTCATTTTTTTTATTTATTTTTTATTTTATGAACGAGAACTATAACCCTAGGCTACTTCATTCGGGACCCATGGCTATATTTCATAAGAAAGGACCTATTTACATTCTATGAAATTGTTTTAGGCACGTGTTCTGATTCCAATCAGGTTCGATGCACAAATTTGTATTAAAATTGCTGAATTTTATATATGTATATTTTTTTTTTTTTGAAAAATATCAAAAGCTTATATTATTTTTTTCGACATAGTAGAGGAACAATCACCAATAAAAACAAATAAAAATAGTCGAATGAGTTTCCAGCAAAAATCAAAACAGAAACAAACTAACGTGTAGAATCTAAAATTCTATGCAAATTTTTAGAGTTTGTTTTAGAATATGGGAAATGTACAAAAAAAGGCAAATTGATCCATAGGCACAGTTAATAGTTTAATCCAAATATACTATGTCATCCCCAAGAAATATTTTGAAGTCCAATATATTCAAAAAAAAGTTCTGAAAGTCGTGATAAAACCATTTTTTTTTTTTGGTTTTATGATGGTTCTAAGCACCTTCAGAAGAGTTAGTCTATGAAATTTCAAGTCCATGATGACGCTCCGCTTTGGCTGGCATCCTTTGCATTTGGCAACCTTGCGAACCTACTGGCTCGATAGTGCTATGGACTCCTTGTACAACCTTAACTGCTTCTCTACGATGCCATTTACTTCGCTCAGTATAGCCTTTCCTGACTATTACTCTGCCGTGAATCGCAAGTCAATCCTATCTGTAAAAAAGCAGCCATTTAGAAGATGGATCCTGAAGTTTTCAAACTTGATTTCTGAATCTGAATTTTGCCCAAAATGCAAATGGAACTGACTTGCAATTCACGGTAGTACAACTTTTCATCCACATATCTTCTCGTTCAGGTCCATTTTCTTTTAAATGAGGATATACCTCTTCGTTCAGGTGATAATTCATCTTCAAGATTCTGCATTTGCACCTAAAATCGTCTTCAAGAATTTTTTTTCTTTTACGATTTCTTCTTGTTTTTTTAAGATGATTTTCACCATATTGAACAATATTTTGATTAGAAAACTTTCATTAAAACACATCGAAATTTGGATTGCCCATCCCAAGTAACATTTTTTTAGTCAAATGGACTTGCAGGAGTTACGTTTTATGGCGGTTCTCTCTCAAAACCTCTACAAGATTAATTGGTAATCTAAAAGTTAGTTGGGATATGCTGCCATTTGCAAAATCATATCAGCGTCCCACAAAGGTATTCTCGGTAAACATCTGAAACCTAAATACCATGAGCATGTGCTGCATTCAAATGTCCCATTTGTACCAATGGGAGTTTCAGGATAATTATTATGAAATGTAGAGCTGGTCATAGATAACATACACATTAATAGCCATAAAAAAGTACGAATCTAGAAGGGTTGTTATAGTTATTGTCATGTAGATTTTTGAAAATATGTTTAACTCATTTCGGTTGTGCCATACATGTATTTTGCAAATTCATGGTAATTTTCTTACAAATTTATTGTTAACGGAGAAAACATAAATATCCTAAGGGAAAAATAATGAAGAACTAGTACAAACCATTTCCATTAGCAACCCATAATAAAACGTCAAAACAAACGTAAAGTCCCCTCTGGGTGTCCCATATGTCTGAAGAAGACTGAACAATTTTTTTCGGGTGTCCTACATGACTCGTATTGAACATATTACTCAATTAAACTGCAATATTCGGTAAAAGTTTGTCTGCTTATGCGTTCTTTCTCACTTTGCTGGTATATCAATTATGTCCCTAGTTATGAGATCAGGACGATATCATTTGGGTGTCCCATTGCGACTGTAGAAGTACAAACAGAAGAGAGACACGCGAACTCTGATTTTAGGAAAATGATAAGAAATCCATTCGGTTTATTTCACTGCAGCCACATATGAATTCCATTAGCAGGTTTAGCTCTATAAGATGATGCTATCTGGATCTCCCATATTCCAGCAAACAATTTGAATAATGGAAAAATGTTCTTTTTTTTTGTTTTTGAACTTCATTTCGGATGTCTTATTTGCTTTCTTATGAACTTCCAGATGAGTCGATGCCTACGTTCAAGCCGATCATGTGTTACCGTTATTAAAATTCAAGTCACGTGTGGGGGGGAGGGGGAGTCTGACCAAAGTCTACGCTCCATACAAAATTTATGAATGGACAAAAGTCTACGAGAGGGGAGGGGGGTCTGAAATGGCAAAATTTTGGTCTACGTAGTTCATAAACAGCCCCTAAGGCATATATGCCTTCGTTTGTGATGCTTTTCACCCTTGAGTATCACTTTCCAAAAGTTTATATGCATTTAGATGTATCATAAGTGCTAATAGATACCCTTGTTATTCTAAGTAGTTAAAAAAAACAATAGGAAAATGCCGTTTTGATGTCCTCCGATATTGGAAAGCAACTCTAGGCGGTTTTCCTCAGATAATAAAGTTCTTCAAATTTTAAGAAGTAAACGAACATTTGTTTAAGTACACAAGTATTGACTCAAATACGAGTCAAGTGCGAGACACTGAAGACGACCTTATAGTTGAGGTCAAATTACGCATACGCATATGTCAAAGGATGCAAATTATTTGTGGAATTAAAAGGAACAGTACTTAACCAGATTTTCTTTTACTAACAGGTATTTCACTAACACGCCCAGGTTCATAATCATCAAATTTTAGGTGTCAAATTACATTTTGAAGTCAAATCTATTTTAGGAGGTTTATAAAACCACATTAAAGCCATTTCGATTTCTTGACAGTGTTCAGAATGCATTCAAAACTAATTATACTTGTTGCCTGACGAGAATTCCCAAGTCAAATTTTTAAGTCAAGTAGATTCAAAGAGCTTAGCCAAAAGAAAATCACCTTGGTTTTATGACGGTTTTCTAAACCTATTGAAGCAAATTAGTCATCTTATTGTTACTTGGGTTCCGTTTGAGCTAACATTTACTGAAAAATCGGTTCCAAGTAGAAAGGAAGAAGAATTTGCATCATAGCTAGCTTATTCTCAAAGTAATTGTTGGCTGTAAACTTCTTCCTTCGGTAAAAAGCTGACAAACCAATTTTAATGAACTCGAAAAACCATCAAACAGGCAATTTCCCCAGCAAAAATCTAATTACGTTCCAACTCAACACACGGGACTTCCGTTCAGCGAAAAAAAAAACGAAATCCAAACTTTTTTATAAGCTCAACAAAACTAATAAACTTCCTAAACATCGCCACTGGACCGTCGCCGTCGTCGTCGTCGTAATCATCCCGTCACCGCCAGGCTCCTCCATTCCCACGTCAACACTCTCATTAGCTCGTAAAAATTTCGTCCGTTTGCTTCCTTCAAATGTCCTTCCGCGAGCCTGCCCCGCCCCTCTCACGACAGTCAACTCCACAACACACACAGTTCATGAACTTTTCCTTGCCTCCTCCGGGGGGAGTGGGAAAAGTCGTCGAATTGAAAACTTGTTTAAAGTGTCTAAAAAGCTCCCGGAGAAGACGGCGAAAAAGAAGAAATAAGTAGGGAAAAAACTCCTTCATCGGGGCGTCGGTCGGTTTCGTCCTTCTCCTCGTTCTCCTCCTCCTGCTTAGCAAGCCAAATGGCAAAAAGTCCCCGAAATCTAATTTCCATAATCGTCCGGAATCGGGCTAGTCGCCGTCGGGTGGTCGTTTTCTTCGGTGGCCACTGCCCCGATTTGGATGGGATTTTCCGATGTTTAAATTGTTCAAAAAACAAATTGCTGGTGAAGTCTTTGCAAAATAACACATATACTTTGACAGATACGCGTATATAGACTACCACTTGTAGTCTTCCTCTGTTTCTCTCTTTTTTTTATCTTTTGTAATCTGTATTTCCAAAATAACTCACATTTTGCGAGTTTGTTGGGAGTGGGATTCGATCCCAGGTCCTCGGCGTTATAGTTAAGTGTTCGAACCTGGTGTGATGGTCCGCTCCTCAGTGTCAGTTATTATATACTTTTCCAAAGCGTGTTTTTGTCTGCCAAAATGTCAAAAAATGAAAAAAAAAACTTTTTCGGTTGGGATTCGAACCTTATGCCCCTGTCAATCGAAAACTGATGCGTCAGCCAACTAAACCACAGGAGCTATTTTGTCAATCTGCTTAAATTTTTGGTATGAACACTCGAAATCGAATAACGAACCATGATACCAAAGGGCGAGAAAAAAAAAAACGATTCGTTCGGGTGAGATTCGAACCTCGATCTTCGTCTGAACGAGACCGGCGCTTCAACCAACTAGACCATAGAACAATATATGAAAGTGCGTGTGTTTTCTGTAGTTATCGATCGTCATTTTTTTAATCAAACTTTTGCATCCCCTCCCAATCGGGTGCCACTGCCTAGCCAAAACCGTCTAAACTGTTTGCAGTTTTTCCACCATGAGAAATTTTCCTTCGTACCACCGCCCCCTTTCTCTTTCCCGCCACGGATAAGCCCAAATCGGAAAACGAACCGTAAGCCCTATTTGCATTAGTTAATTTTGAATCGTAACATTTTATTCTCAGTGTACCCGGCGCTCGGTCGGCGGCGCCCCGGACGGACGGTAGCCCCTTCTAATCCTGCCTGGCTGCCTAGTTGCCTGACTGCCTCAGAGGATTAAACATTATTAAAGAAGGCAAAATCAAACAAGTCAGTTTTTGTGACGGCTTGCTGTCGTCGTCATCGTCGTCAGGAGGTCGACGACGTCGTCCTCGCCGGTAACACGTTCCAGAAATGATGGGAACGATGATTTCGAACGACAACGAGACGAGTGGATGCCGCGCGCCGCCCGCCGGAAGTGGAAGGAATTGAACCAGCGCCAGCGCCAGAATGGAGAGATTAAACGCTATTTGTTTTGGATTACAAATCGTTTCCTCGTATATTTCCGCTGCCGGTTTTTATGGTGCTGGTGGGGGTGGTGATGATGCTCTTGCTCCGACGAACGGGAATGTTGTCAGGATTGGAGCTGAGCCGGGACGAGCCAGGCCGGAGATTACCAAGATGGTAGGAAGGTGAAAAGGATGATGATGACAGCGTCGGAGCAGCAGCAACAACAGCAGCAGCGCGCGGTGGGAATAGGTTCGGGTTCGTGGAAATTTATCGCTTCCGACGGCAGTGGTTGGGTTGGTAATGATCAGATGTAATATCGGAAATTGTTTGCGAGGATTTTTGAGAATTTTATATAATGTTTTGACAATTACCGGAGTAATAATGTAGAAAATAGAGATTCCTCCAGAAATACAAAAATAAAAATCTGTTTTAGAAAATGTTGCATGGAAATCCTTCAGGGGTTGTATCAGAAATTCGTCAATGGATTTCTTCAGAAATTCCTGCAGAAAATTATTTATAAAATTCCGCCAGGAAACTGTCTTAAGACATTTCTTCACAAAATCTACCATAGTTTTCTTCAGAAATTCTCCCAGGTATACCTTCGGAACTTTTTCAGAGAATTTCTCGAGAATATCATATTGATTTCTTAAGAATTCTGTCATGAATTTCTATAGAAAATCTTTCGGAGAATACTTTTGAAATTTTACGATGGATTCTTTTGGGTAATCTTTCATGGGTTGCTTCAGAAATTCCTCCGCGGTTTTTTTAAGAATTTCCTCCAGATTTCACCAAATGTGCTTCTATCCGTTTTATGAAGAATTCCTTTACAACTCCTTAAATTTCTTCAAAAAAGAAAAAAAAAAACACGGAAACATCAGGAAATCTTTGCAAAATCCCAGCACTATTTTTTTTTAACTTTCCACGGATTTCTTTAAAGATTACTCCAGTGGTTTCTTAAAAAAATGTTCATGGATTCTTTAAGAAATTTTCTCAGGGACTTTTAAAAATTCTTTTCGGATTTCCTACAGAAATTCTTCCAGGGATATACAACATTTCAAAGAATCTTGTAAACATTCCTCCAACGTTTCCTTCAAAAGTTTATTCAGATTTTTCTAGATATTTCAGAAAAAAAATCAAGGATTGTTCCATAATATCTTCTGGGGTTTTCTCAAGAATTACTCCCAAAATTCATCTAAAAATCTTCTTAAGATTTCTTCAAAAAATCTAAATTTATGGAAACTTCCAAAAAATTTCACGGCTTCTCTCAATTTTTTTTTTCAGGTGGAATATGTAAAAATTTCCATGGATTTTGGAAAATCTTTTTCCCAGGATTTTATCTTGGGATTCGTTCAAAAATTTTCAGATTTGTTTCAGAAAACTTTCGAAAATTCTTTTACAAGTTTCTTGAAAAAAAAAGTGATTTGTAAACATTCCTCCAACGTTTCATTCAAAAGTTTTTTCAAATATTTCTAGATATTTCATAAAAATCTTTAAGGATTCTTGCATAATATCCTCTGGGATTTTCTCAAGAATTACTCAAAAAAATCATCTAAAAATCTTTTTAAAATTCCTTCAAAATCTCTAGATTTCTGGAAATTTCCAAAAAATCTTTCACGGCTTCTCTCAATTGTTTTTCAGGTAGAATATGTAAAAATTTCCATGGATTTTAGAAAATCTTTATTCCCAGGATTTTTTCTTGGGATTTGTTTTGAAATTTTTCAGATTTTTTTTTTAAATTTTTCAAATTTTCTTTCGAAAATTCTTTTACAAGTTTCTTAAGAAAGGTTTTTCAATGATTCTTTTAGAAATTCATACATGAAAATATTCCTCGAAAAGCTCTGCCAGGGAATCCTTCAGAATAACCCAGGTGATCCCATCTAGACTTTAATCAGAAACTCCGAAAGGAATGTCTTGAGATTTTTTTTCATGGATTTCTACAAAGACACTTGCATGATTTCTTTCTGTGGTTCTAGAATGAATTCTTTAGAAGTTCATACAAAGTTTCCCTCAAGAATTCTTCCTTCGTGTTTTGCCTTCCAGTATTTCCTTCAATAATATCTCTGGGGACTTCTGCTTAAACTCTTTAAAAAATCAGAAATTTCTCAAGATAAATTTCCTATGAATTCCTTTTTTCAAATTTCTCTGGAGATTCCTCTGCAAATAATAACAGATGCTCATTCATTTGTTTCTCCAGATATTCCTTCAGCGATTCTATTTGAAAAACGTCCAGGAACTATGATAAATGAATTCAACATTTTTTAAAGAGATTCTGTAAAGAGTTCTTGGGAGTTTTCAAGAAGTTTTTTTGTATTATTCCAGGAAACATTCACAAATCTTCCCCTGTTTTTTTTCTGGTATTTCCCTTGAAATTCTTTCGGAATTTCTCGAGGGATTCTTTCAAGAATACTTCTAGAGATTTCTACAGGAATGAGACTAGAGATGTCTCCGTAGTTTTATTTCAGGATTTTTTTTCAGAGGTTCCTTCGTACATATTTTTTTAAAATAAATGTTGGGATGTTTTTTGTTTTTCTTTAAAAATGTCTTTAGAAAAACATGCAAAGACTTCTTCAATATACCAAGCTTTTAAGTGTATAATTAGCCTAGGTTAAAATACACATAATTTCTTCGAGTGTTTTGTAAGATTGATTTGATTGATTGATTTGTCTTTATTAAAGAGACTTTCAGCCCTTGGCTGGTTCGTCTCTAAGGTTTTGTAAGACAAAATTGCAAGTGAGTTTTTTATTAGGCATTTCTTCAAACATTCTTCCTCGTTTTCTTAGGAATTCAAACAGGCATTCATTGAATAATTGTTCAGAAATCAATTTTTTATATGGGTTTATTTATTTTTTCTATTATAGAATCAGTTCAATAAAAATGTACAAAAAAAGAAAGAAAAAAAAATTTATCTTCCAATCACTATACATCTACCATCTACTAAATAATATTCTTATGGTAAGCAACACATCATAACTAGTAAATATAATTTGTAGTAGCCGTAAAACATCATCTAGTTTTTCACGACTATAAACAGTAATGTGACCATCTACTAAATATTACTGAAATAGTAAGAACAATAACATAAATAGTAATTATACATTCAGATAGCCTCATTTCATTTTTCAACCATTCTTGTGTGATCCCTTAGTGAAAAATTCCCTTACAGTGTTAACCATACCAGAAATAGTCAAAATCCTCTCCGATAGCGGTAAGCACGTCCTTACACCTCATCCACCCAAAAAACATTCTTCCAGAAATGCGTTCCTCAAGCACATAAAATCGATGCTAGTTGTTCGAGAAATTTCCTCCGACAAACACAAATTGAAAATGATTTCTAACCTCTTCAACCGCCTGCCAAGTCAATCCAGAATTCCAAATAAGCTCCATTACGCTTTTTTCCCCATTCGCTCGCTAGCCCGCTCTTGTACCCGAAATTCCACTTTTCACCAGCATATCCTCCGGGATCCTTCCCACATCACACACATCATGCCAATTTCCTTTCCTCCCCGTCCAGTTCAATCCGGTGGCAAATCCGACACAGCCTTCGACTCAGCAAGGTTCTGGTTCCGCTTTTCTTGGGTTAGTTCCAACTCGTTTTGCAAATCCTACCGCTCGATCCCGTTCGTTGGATGGATGCATCCACTGGGTACCCATAAAAAAACCCAACAGCCAGCAAAATTTGAGGAGAATTTTTGCATGCTTTCTAACATTCAATCATGCGTCTTCGTTCGTTGTCGTCGTCGTCCTACACCGTCGTCTCTAGTCGGCGGAAACATCATCCCTTTCGACATCGAAGAGGATGACATTTTCGAGGAATGCTTCTTAGCTGTTTGCTTTCTTCACTTTCGTCGTGTCGTCATCGTGACTGATATCCCTCCTTTAGTCAGCGACGTGTGTGTGTGGTGACATGAGTCAACACCACTCCTTCTACTCCTTTTCTCTATTTGAGCCAAATCGCTCCCCGACTAGAGGGATATATCATTATAACATCAGTTGTGGTGAAAAAAATAAAAAAAAAACATAATAAAAAATAAAATAAATATATATTAAATCTATTGATTTATATTTAAACTAAATAGGAAAAGTCAAACTCTCCGCAAACGGTTTGATGGATTAAGGACGTGTAATAATGTCATTCTTATAAAAAATAATAAAAAAATACTTTGATTCGAACGAGACTCAAACCATGGCACTGGATTGACGCCTCTACCATTAAGGCTATTATAGCACTTGTAGGTTAAGTAGCTACATACAATACTTTTATACGACCCTCTTTGTCTGATGTCATGTCTGATGTACTATATATGATTTCTTGCATAAACATTATGAATAAACCGAAATGTTTTACATATTTTTTTAAAGTTTTCTAAATTTTAGGAAGTGGTAAAATATATAAAAATGTAAAGTTTTGTCATTGTTTTTACTGAAATTATTTTTTATCGCCCCAGAACGATCGTAGAAGAGGCAAAAGAGTATAACTTTGACGTCTTTACGTCTTATCAGCTATCTTTCAAAAACGTATGTGTCCAACGTCCATGAGAAGTTAAAAAAATAAAAATAAAAATTCAAATTCTTCCGTTCAAGTTCGTATAAAAATGTGGTACAGTCTTGATGTGCTCTTCCATTCAGTTTCATCCAACTGCTATCGGGTAAGCACTCGTGAATAACTCGAATCTTCGCCTCGATTTCGCCGACTAAGCGAAAGTTTTCGAGTTTTCCCGAAGAAAAAAAAAGAAGAACTATGCCTATTGTTATTCCGGTAATTTTCGGTAACGACTCACTGAGGACTTGTTCCCGATTTTTTTTTTCGTTTCATTGCCCCCCACCATCTCGCAAAGCAACAACACCCATAGGTAGTTACCGCCCGGGGGGTAGTTGGGGAAGAAAGGCATCGAAAATCGATAGAGAATATTATTTTGTTATTGTAAGTTATGCGATACCCATTGCTGCTGTTGCTGCTGCTGCCCTCGACTGGGGATGGAAGTCAAAGGTGCGGGTGGGGGTCATCGGAAGTCAGTTGGGAAAATATGTATATTTCACCCCCAGCTCGAAACTCCATCAGAACTCAGGACGAGCCGTATGAACAACTCGCTCGCTTTCGCTATCATGAAGTTAAAGTACGGGTTTGGTTTCCAAACCCTGGGAATGGGGGTCACAGTCAGAGAATTTTATTTGCCGTAAAAGAAAGTTGGAGGAAACACGAGGAGGCAGAGCAAGCCTCGATGCATTGATATGTTTTTCCGTTGTTATTTTTCGGATGCGTGTGAGGGATCCTCGTCGCGTCGTCATCTGCCGGTCGGTTGACAGTGAAATTATACGGGAAGATGGATGGATTGCCAAGGAAAACAATCGGGAAAGTTTGTTTGAGGATATTGGCGAATATGGGTTTTGGGGTTCTGTTTGGTGGGTTTGCCTGGCGGCGGTCGCCGCCCGGGTTGATTTGAGTCGGGTTCAAGGATGGGATTTGTGCTGATTTTGGGGAACTCAAATTTGATGGTTTAGTTTTTTTTTCTTGTTGGGATTTGGGTTTCGGAAAGGTCATTCGCGGTTGCGGCTCGGATGAAACGTGGCTTCTGAGCTGGATGGATTGATATGAGCTTTGGCATTTCTAGGGTAATGCTGGGATATTTTAATGTTATGATTGCAACGGTAAATATTTTTGAAGGAAGTTTTTTTTTGTCAATAATTTCCTCTACAATATTCAGATCCAATTCTTGGAAGTAATCCTTACAGATTTCTTGATCCATTTCCCAAATAAAATATGTCTTGCAAAACGTCAACATTCTGAAAAATGTGGTTTTATTTTTTGAAGAATTTTGAAATGTCTATTTTATTTTTTTTTAATATCTTTTTTTTTTGAAGAAGAAATCATTTTTCGCATTCGGAAAATTGTTGTTGACGGAAGTCCTTGCTTTCGTAGAATTATTGAATAATTTACAAAGATACTCCTTCAGAAATTTCTGAGATAATATCTTCCAGAATTTCTTCACAGTTCTTTGTCTAATCTAATAACAAATTGTGCATCATCATCAATTAAAAAAAAACATACTCAAGTATTTTTTTCAGAGATAAACCCATCAACCATTTTTCCCGGTTGGGATGCAGGCACAATCATACCATCACATTTCTCGTCGTATTTGTTAAGAGAACTGAGAAAGGCAAAACATACGCCCAAGAAATCGAATCCAACATTTGCTTTTACGGAGCTTATTAAAAACTAATGCAATATATTCTTCTTATTGAATATAGCGAATGTTCTGCGAAGAAAAATATACTTTTTTTTATTTTTTTGGCTGCCCAACCAGATATTTTTTTAGATTCCACAATCGATAGCCAGCATATAAACTGAAAAAATCTCCCGAAATTCCACGATGAATCCGCCCGAGTATGAATGACAATTGACGTCGGAAATATTATGAAAACATCATCAACAACTTTCAAAAATTAAAAAAAATATGAATATCGCCTGAATTCCATCTAAGATTTTAGTCATTGAATCTTCCAAATAAGCGTTGGTTTTCTTCCTTTAATTGTGTCCTGTTGAACAAATTCCTTAAGGCGAAATCAAATTAATTTCCTCATTTTTAGGTTTTCGATTTTTTATTAAATAATGGAGCAATATTTTCAAAATCGATTTTCATACACCTTTAGAGGAAGGATCAAGGTTGCTTCGGATTTTTTTTTTCCTAGTGGGAAATGTTTTTCAGTTCTACGTTAACCATTTTGATCCATCAGAAGAAAAATCTTTGCTTTAAATCTTTATTCTAGATGCCAATTTTCAAAATATTTGAAAAAAAGGAAAAAATATAAAATAAAAACAAAAAATGAGGAAATGCATCCAGTTTTGCCTCAAAAAGCAGGAATAGCACGAATACTGCCAGTAACATTTTACAATTTTAATAGTTTTGATAAAATTTCCTGCAACGGTTTTAGTTAAAATCTAGATTTCTGGTAGCAGAAATTCTTCGGACAACGCAAATGATCTTTTGAAGAAAGCTCAAATATTTGTTTCTTAAATGTTTCTACAAGTTGCAAAGGTAATACCTACAATTTTTTTTTCAGAAATTCGTTCAGAATTCCGTTTGAATCCCGAAGTATTTATTCTCAAACTTTTGGACAATGATTTCTTTGTAAGTTTCGGAAAAAAAAAATCTTGTGTTGTGTTAAAATTACTCAAGGATATTCGTTTAAACATCGTCTAGAATCATTATCAAGGACTTTCATGAAATTGCCTCATTCTTATTGAGTTTCTACCAGAATGCTCACAATTATTTTCGGTCATCGGCTCATCTATAGCTGCACAATATCAGCTTTCGAATTGTAGTGATTTGTATTTTTCACAAATTTGGACATGGTATGTTAAAGCATTTCCAGATGCGTTTACTACAGTTTTTGTTACAAGCTCTGAAGCAATATATTTTCTGAAATTTATGTTTTTTTTCAATTTTCAAGGGTGCAAAAAATCTGAGAGATTTCAACAAAGCACGAAACGGTCATTGGCTCAGTCTAAAAGTGTTTCCTTAACATTTTTAAGGAAGTTTTAAGTTTTCAATAGAAAAAAAAAAAATAAAAAAAGTATCAGAATATAGGTATCTATATCAGAAAATAACACAATCTAATGTAAGGCATGTGATCTTCTGCCAGATCGTGACCTAAACGACGAGAGCCTGATGGTGAATCCTGTTTTCGATATACTTATGAAATGATAAGTTCTTATTTCGGAAGGAACATAAAGCCATGGGTATCGAGATAAACTGAACAAGTGCATGGCTTAGTTCAGTTCATCTCGATATAAAGATGTATAAGTATTTTCTCAAACAAGAACTAAACAGCAATTTGTATTGTTTTTAGATTGTCAAGCAATTTTTGAAAAATTGTGCAGACATGATGTGAAAATAAAAAAAATCAAAAAAAAAAACAGTGAGGCTAATAAATTTTCATATATGTCATGTCTCGTGACAAGTGTGCTATAAGGAGTCGCAAATCAATTTAAAAACAAATAGTCAAGTGATCTCAAAACCATCGGAACATTCTTGGCAAAAAGTTAAAAAAATAAAATAAAAATTCAGATGAGTTTCACGGAGGTTTTATGTGGGTTTCAGAGGCGTTTCAGGGCCTTTCAGAAGGTTTAAGGCGGGCTTAAGGGGACTTAAGAGGCTCGCAGGTGAAATTCACGCAGGTTTCATGAGGGTTCCAGAGGCGTTTCAGGGCGTTTCAATGCGTTTCAGGGCATTTCAGGAGGTTTAGAGGGCTTTAAGGGGGCGAGCCTTAAGAGGCTCGTAGGTGAATTTCACGGAGTTTTCAGGGGGTTCAACGCGTTCATAGACGTTTCAATGCGTTTCAGGAGGTTTCACAGGGGTTTTAGGGGGCTCCAGAGGCTCTCAAGTACATTTTACGGAGGCTACGAGATTTACGAGACGTTTCAGAGCGTTTCAAAGCGTTTCAATGCGTTTCAGGAGGTTTCACTGGGGTTTTAGGGGCCTTCAGAGGTTCACAGGTATATTTCATGGGGGTTTTGTAGGGGTTTTTGAGGCATTTCAACGCGTTTTAAAGCGTTTCAAGACGTTTCAAGTGTTTTCAATGCGTTGCAAGGCGTTACAGTTACAGGTTTTCGGTGGGTTTTAGGGGGCTTCAAAGCATTTCAAGGAGTTTTAAAGCGTTTCAAGAGGTTTAAGGGGGCATCAGAGGCTCATGAGGTTTGATGGGGTTCTGAAGGCGTTTAAAATCGTTCCCTGTCGTTTCAAAGCGTTTCAATGCGTTTCAATGCGTTGTAGGGCGTTTTAGGAGGTTTCAGAGGCTCTCAGGTAAATTTCATGAAGTTTCCATGGGGGTTCTACAGGCGTTTCAGAGCGTTTCAAGGCATTACAACGGTCTTCAGATCGGTTTCAGGAGAGTATAGAAGCCCATTTTACTTTTCCTCTATGGCGTTAATCTTTTAGAGACATCCAAATACGTAGATTTATACTCAAAGTGAAAAAGTTTTTGGAGATCCTCAAACTGACAATGAACTCACCACTTGATAGCTCATAGCAACATGAGGCTGTGTAAACATGAATTCCATTCATAATGATCCGATGGAACACTGATTACAGTTGCAGATCAGATGGCCTTAACTCCAGGCAGTTCTCGGATACTCCTATACAATCATAGAATCCACCACTTGATAGAACATAGATGCCTGGGATTATGTGAGTATAAACCTCATTCTGTATGCTCTTAGAATCAATTAGTAGCCCTCGTAGATTCGATGTCCTATACTCAAGGGAGTTCTTGGAGACCCTTATAGATTCTTCGAACTCAAAACTTTATGGATCGTAGTCATCTGAGTTTGTGTGAGTATGAACCTTGATCGTAAATCTCTTAGAGACAACCAAATACGTTAGATCGTTAGAAGATCCAATGACCTATACTCAAGGAAGTTCTTGGAGATCCTCAAACTGACAAGGAGCTCACCACTTGACAGCACATAGTTGCATGGGACTATGCAAGCATAAATTTCATGCATAATACTGCAATAGATCACTGATTACGCTTGTAGATCAGAAGGCCCTAACTCTAGAGGATTCTCAGATATGCCATGAAACTGTAGAATTCACCACTTGATAGAACATGGATGCCTAGAACTGTGTAAGTATAAACCTCATTCCTAATGCTTTTAGATACAACTAATTGCTCTCGTAGGTTCGATGACCTATATTCAAGGGAGGTCTTGGAGAACCTTGAAGAATAATTGATAAATCCAATGACCTATACGCTAGAAAGTTCTTGGAGATCCTCAAACTGATAAGTAGCTGACCACTTGACGACACATAGCAACATGAGACTGTGTAAGCATAAACTTCATTCATAATGCTCCAATAGATCACTGATTACGCTTGTAGATCAGATGGCCCAGTTTCTCCAATTCCGTACCAATTGCTTCAAGCTATCTCAAACTATTTAAAACTGAACCTTTACGTAGACATCCCTGAGCCCCCAAGAGCAGTAGCTGATATCACCTAGCAATCTCCCCCGGTCCGCAGCAGGTAAAAAGATTACGTCAAAACTGATGAAAATCTCATCATCATCATTACCACCATCGGCACCGATGTGCCCCAAATCAAATTACACGATTTCCGTCTCGTGTGTTCCTGCACCTGGATGTCTGCACATGTCAAGTTCAATCTCTAGCTCCAACGTGGTTGTCACCTCCCCCTGAAAGAAGTTAGTGAAGCTGACAAAGCTCTCCACTTGCAATAGTGCCGCGACGACGCGATCAGGAAGAATGACTCGGCGGTTCCATTATTTCCTAGAATCACGCGTCGTTGCATCCCATTCGTACCTGCAGGTACACGAACAAAGTTGACTACCGCACCGGGCCGGGAGGAAACCCCCAACCGTCATCATCGACATTAGATGGGGGTCTGCTGCGTCCGTTCGTCCCATCGATGCAGACAAAAGGCGACCTCCAATCATGGTCCCCAGCCCCACAGCTTATGTGATGCACACACGGAGCGTCGAGGAACGACCACGACCACGACTGCAATAACAGCCTTGCGCGAGTGAGTGAATGCAAAAGAAGAAAGTCTCGTTCAAAGTTCGCGTTGTTGACCACCGCCGCCGACGCTGCCGACGCCTTTTGTTCGCTCTTCTGATGGTTATGATGATGATGACGATGCGCGCGATTGTCCGGCGCGGTGCGTGGCCTTCCCGGCTCCAATGATGGGTGGTACATCACAACAATACGGCGGCTATTGGGCGTTTATCCGGTTCGATGAGGCGTCGAATAGCGGTGGACACGGCATGGTTGAATACGTTCAGAGTTGCCGTGCGGCCTTTCCATGAGCCGTTGTTGTTGGTGGTCAAACGGTGTGAACTTGGAGAAAGGTGGACTGCAATGCTTTGGGCCCTCGTGTTGCATTGAAGTTCTTGATTGGGAAATGGTGCAACCCTGAAAAGGTTTGAAATTCTTTGGACGACATCAAGGAAATGGTTTTACTCTGGTCAAGATTCCTAGAGACATTAGATGAAATTGATGGCTACGATGGAAGCTCGTGAAAAATCGTGAAGGCTACCGTCCCTATAGTTCGACCTTATTCCGTCGTGGGTAAGGGTGTTAACAATCGTAATCAAATTGGATGAGATTGAGGACGTGCTGCAGCTCGTAGATAGAGATAATTCTCTTCCACCGAAATCTTCACACTCCTAGTCCGCCAATCGATAAGTAGGGTGAATGTGTTTATTGTTTGGATTGCGATAGCTACCTTCTTAGCTAGGAGAAACATCGTCATCAACGGATTAACACCTTACACCCTTCCCTGGTCTTCGCCCAAACGGCAGAAGCCACGTGCCATCGTTGCGTAGGCATTAGGCAATCGAAAACATGTAGAAATTCGCCAATCCTTCTGTGTCGCGCCGCCGCTTCTCCGTGGTTGTCAGATTTGGCTGACAGGTCACGTCGCAACGTCCTCGCCGACTTCCCCATAAACTGCCCGTGGAAAACCCGACCGGAGCCCGCAGTCAATAGAAGGCGAAAAGAAAGATGATGGGAATCCGATTACTCACCGTTGACGACAGGCAATTCCCCATTCACCTCTGGGCGGCGGTGCGGCTACCGGGGATCGGAATTCCCGGAAGTTGTAGAAAGGTGTGAAAGGTGCTACACACACAAACATACACCTACCGTAACCATAACCAATAAGGCGCGAACGTCCTTCGAAGGCAAACAAAGCGGGGATTGATTCTGGTCTGGTGTCACATTGAATGCCCTTCCCGGTAGCTTCCCGATCCATCGACGAGTGGCTTTGCAGCGCAAAACTTCACGCTGCTTCCCCAACCCCCCCGAAGGAGCGACAACTCGCACACCTACTCGATGTCGTCACTTCCTTGGACGACCAACTTGTACCATCGAATGCCGGCCCGGCCCCTCCCCACCGATTCATGTTCATCGAACATTGGCAAAACTTACCAAGCCACTGACTTGAGGAGGAAAATTTATTTTTATTTATTTATATGTACATCTATAAGGATGACGACGACGACAACAACAACTACGACTTCGGCGATGAACGGTGCTCGGTGCTGCGGTTGCTGTGGTAGGAGTCTATTCCGCCGGTACATTTTTCCTTCATAACATCCTTCCGGTTCGGTCCTTGCGTTGCTGGTGCTGGTGGTAAAGAAACTCTGCTGCGCCATAGCCATAGATGGCGCGGGCTCCGGATAGATAGATTGGCTCCGGTTGCATGACAGTGGAGCATCATCGCGCGGCGCTCGAGCAAAAGTTGTGCTGCTGCTGGTGGATGGTGCAAATGTTCTTGCTCGTTCCGACCGAACCCTCGTCGCCTCGTCCGTTGCTACTTCCTTACGAGGTATGAAGAATGACTAGGGGTGACTAGGGTGACCAGCTCACAGAGATGTCCTTAAATGCTCACATTTTTCAAGACTCCTCGCACAATCTATGAACTTACTCAATCACTTCAAAAGGATATATGTACATTCTGTTTTTCCGCCGTACGTCTACTACTTGGCAATTGGCACACTAACGAAAACCTGTGCCACATCGCCATTTCTCAAAACTGCGATATCAGCGAAAACTCCTGCAGACGTAGTGGAATTTCCGTCTGCCGTAGGCGAGTGATTGCATCATCACTTTCTTCCCCTAACCCTGACCAGCTTTTGACGAGGCAGACGCAAAAAAGAAGGACCACTAGTGCGTATACACTGAAGATTTCTGTTAGTAGCAAATACCAAAGCCATTGCTCCTGAAGTGCAGCTAATTTGGCAACACTGGAGTCGCATCACAGGGTGGTTGGTCGTTCAAGTTCAAGTCAGCCAATTGGTTTTTGAACTTCCTTAAGGACAAACGTCTTGAAATCCCGCTTCAACAGTGCATCAGAACTTCAGACGCACAAATCTCAAGAAGCAAGCTTCAAACAACAGTGCATTTTATTATTCTGTTGTTGCTCACTCGTGATAAGCTTAAAATAAGAAGATCAGGTGCGCTGGTTTTGTTTACGAAGAGAATTGTGCGCTTGAAATCGTGAGTAGGTGCCAAAGTCGGCCATTGTGGCGGCCATTTTGGGATTCTAACAAGTCTGTCCTTAAATTTTTGAAACTTCCACAGTTATTAACGAAGAATCATCGACATTTGTAAACTATTCGACAACCATTTTTGAATCTTTTTTGTCATCCGATTTTAGCGGTTTCTGGTGGTGGACCGAACAAGGCTTTTTTTAAAAATATATGAACAAAATTTGTTTACGATTATCTCAATAATTTGTTGCGACAAAGATTTATGTTGTTTTTTGATTTTTTATCGATCACAATAAAGTAATAGCATAAAACAAGCTCACCAATTTATTTCTCTTTAGAGTTGGGGGTTAGAAGCATCTTATTACCAACAAGAGACAAATTGAATTACTGTTCATAATATTTTCTAACAATCGTTCTTTTTTTCTGTCTGTTTCAGGTATGTATCGAAAGCTTAATGGACGACGTAAGTGAGTAAGCGAATCCGTCAATACTATTATGCAGTGTTTCAGTGTGAATGATTAACCAAAGTGTTCAAAGAAAAAAACTATATTGAACAATAGTTTTTTTTTCAGTACCAAACCAAACAAGTTATTACTTTTCATAAATTAGATGAAGTGTTGACAAAAAATTCCCTTACTACAATGTCTGATTTGGGAAACTCAAACAGCAAAGAAGTTGCGCCAGTTTCTGAAACGAGTATTTAAAAATAAAATAAATATCAAAAATTGTATGAAAAATCTGCCTTATTTTTCGTTTCCTTCTTACTTCGAACCTTTGTTATGTTTAGTGGAGGTCATAACAGAATGGGGCGTGAAGAATCACAGTTCGTAACCATTTTCGTAAAAAAAAAAATACTAGTTTTAGAATCAAGTCGGTATAAAGTCAGAATGGACTAGGCGATAGTTTGAGCAGGTATAGATAAGCAAGGGAACTCAACAACTCCGAAATTTTTGATGCTATTCACATACAGATGTTTTATTACAAGGAAGAGTCACAGCATTGAGTATTGAATGAGATTTTGTTAACCTTCCTAAACCAGATTTTTTTTTATTTTGATCATTTTTCGTAATCTAAAAAAGATTCCAACATGTGGCGATTCTGTTTAATTAAAGATTTTGAGAATATTGGTTTCATTTTTTTAAATTTTTACTTTTGAACATCCTTGCACTTCTTCGTATTTCCTAAAAGCCTGTTTAAGATAACGATATTTAAAGATAAAAACATTTTAGAAGGGGCATATGAAAAAAACTAGTTTTCTTTAAAAAAAACAAAAAATTTAACTCGGAAACGGTCTGTTAGATTAAATCAGGGGTTCTCAAACTTTTTCAGCTTGCGACCCACTTTCGATTTTTGTAGAATTTGGCGACCCACCAGAGCGTATTTTCATAAAATACGTCATATTTGTAAATTTGTACTGGCTTTTAATAAATACATTTCTAGATTGAGTTTAAATAAGGGCGAAAGTAACATGGGAGAGTTCTCTTCATCGACTCTCTCTTCTTCAAATTGAAGTGACAAGATGCAAGTAAGGTTGCATCTTGGGGCAAGACACTGTGCTAGAGAGTACATTTTCCTTCACAGAGTTGCTCAGAATTTCTCCGGATTGCTCCCGTTTTTACCTGGGTGTTGCCTGATTTATCGCAAAATCAAAACAATATTGCCCGATATCTAGCTTTTCTTGCAGTTTTAGGGGTGTTTTTCAACAAGTTTTGTCGATCATTGGTGAAAAGAGTTAGTCAGAATTTCTCGGAGTTACTCTCGTTTGCACAGTGTTTTGCCCCTAGGGTTGCACTTTTTGGTCATAAATCGCTAGGTTGCGATGCAATCTAGCGTCTAAGTGTAAAAAAGTTCGATTGAATTTGCATCTTGTCACTTTAATTTGCAGAAGAGAGAGTCGATGAAGAGAACTCTCTCATGTTACTTCCGCCCTTATTCAAACTTAATCTAGATTTTTTCACTTCCATAGGCTTTGGATCAACTTACGTTACATCAAGTTGAATTTTCAGAATTATATTTCGGTTGGATGGTCAGATGAATGCTCTTGAAATTTTTAGTCATATCTTTCATACAAACTTATTTTATTTATATTTTTATTGCAATCATTTTCAGGTGTTCTGATATCTGCGATAGTTTGGATTATCGATATTTATCAGAATTTTTTCCGAAGTTAACCTTTACTTAAGTTCGGTAAAGTTTAGGTTTCTTGTCGGAGTTTGGTAATTTTTTGCTGGTTTTTGATAAATCTACCTATTTTTTTTTTTTTTTGATATTTTAACTGCTGAACTTGGTAACTGACAATGAAAACTGCAAGCAACAAAAAATGCTTTTGATTGAAAACTCATAGTTTCAGAATCGATATCAGAGCACAGACAGGAGAGCAAATATTAAATGTACTCCAGACTAAGACTTATAATACAAAATTTTGAATAGCGTTAAAGAGAAACCGCACTTCTAAAAATAACTGTCGATTTTCTAAGGGAGTATTTGTACATTACACAATGGCTGGCTAACATAAGATAATTAAGACATTTATTACAATATTGCACAAGCCTACGCGACCCACCAAAAATCATCCTGCGACCCACCAGTGGGTCGCGACCCATAGTTTGAGAAACGCTGGATTAAATGATATCTTTCTAGATGTTTTAGAAGGCATTTTAAAAAAATACACTAAAAGTAATAATAATTGCGGGTACATGTAACATTTCAAACAATTTAAATTTTCCAATATCCTTACACACTCAATCTTGAATTGCCTGTCGATACTTTTTTGGCAAAAATAGAACAGCAGAACTATTTCGGTAGTTTTGATAATCGATTTTATTGAGGCTCAGTACACCAACTATCAAAATTGGGTGCAAAGTATACTTGATGTTGGCATTGGAAGTACATCACGGGAGCAAGTTTTCCAGGGTATTTACATTTATTTCTAACATAATCTGTCAGAAGATGCATTTTTGTTCCAAACATGGATTGCAGTAGCTTCAAATGTGACGTTCGATTTGCTCCAAATGTTGCCTGAACAAATTGACAATTTATTTAAACTTTCCTTAATTATTTTTGATGCCAGTATGTAGTCTTCGATTTTTTTAGTTATTTTTCTACAGAAAGCTAGCTTCCAGTATCAACACTGGGTAAAAAGTCAATTTAATGGACAAATGCTTATATTTTTCTCATATATTTTTTTTTATGGATTTCCAAAACAGGCAGAACGAAATGATTTTTAAGGTTTTGATTTTGATTGAATTCAGAAAGGTAATCTACGTACAACTTATCATATTTTCTCCCTACATTTAGCCGTACATAAGTTAAAGCGGATTAAAAAAAAAAGAAAAATATACTGGACCTTGTAAAATGTTATTCGAGATTGTTTTTAATGTTTTTTTCTTGTCAAAAATGATCAACTATTTTTCACATCTGTGAATTATCAGACCGTCTCAAATAACATATTACAAAGTCCAGTTTTTTTTTAATTTTTTTTAAATTTTTAATTTTATTTTTGTTTTGTTTTTTTGTCATTTAAGAACGGTGAAATGTAGGAAAAAACGTAAGCGTACTTTTTTGTAATGAAAATTGTTTGTGGAATTTAATTTTGGTATAAAAATATTTAAAAAAATCATTTTGTATGTTTTTTGAATAATTTAAAAATAAAAATTCTTGAAAAAAGAGTTAGAAACATTTGACCATCCTAGGCTCCTGGCTCTTTAGTTTCAAACAAAACTCGATGAGCAAGGTTTATGGAAAATTGAAATTGTATGACATCTGGCACAGATACGCGATGAATATAACTCTCAGTGTATATCTTGACCCATCTTTGAAAGCATAAGCTTGAAGCTCATATATGATCATTTGACTTTATTATCCGAAGTACTTGCAGGACATTATCCCAATTTTTTTTTTAAACACATTGACCGTTTTGATTTAACACCCACAGCTTCCAGTTTATCTTCTCCAAGAGTTTGGTGAAGCTAGAGTATTGGCTAAGAGCCAGTCTATGTTTGGAATTGTGACTTCGGATGTTATCAATGATCGATCGATGTTTTTAAGACACCGGTAACATAGAGATTGGGTTTGGATTGGGAGCTTGGACGAAATTGAAATTATTATCAGGATTCATTGGGCATTCAAAAAGATAAGATAAAACTGTTTTGAGAGCTGGCAACACAGCTTCAGCAGATTCACATTGAACTAAGCATGTTGAATTTATCTGATGCTGACAACTTCGAATGATCTGGTATTTCATCATAGCCATCAGCACGCCAATTTTCAATGAAACTATGTAATTTAAGAAACTGGCAACACTTAAAGTACTGGACAGATTAAAGTGTGCATTGGCTCATTTTTATACAAATTCTCAAGTTTAGGGGTATAAGTCTCAGCTTCTAATGCACCGATTGCTCTCAATTTTTAACTGGACTATCATACCAACTTGAAATTTGATTTGTGAAACATTGAGATATTCTTACGCAAAACTTTTTTAAATATCGCAAAACTACCGTTATGAAATAAATTGAAAAATTCAATTTTTTTAAATATTTTTCAAAAGAATTTTTTAAGGTTAACAGTATGTTTAAAAAGCTCTGCGTTTTGTTAGACTGATATACTTTGTAGAAGAACATATTTTCCTAAATATTTAAATTCCAGAGTTATTCCGAAATCAAAATGTTGTATTTTTTATTTAAAATGATAGATTTGCGATTATTTTAAAAAATCTTGCGTAGAAAAGTCTTTTTTTTTTTTTCAAAATATTTCAGTACCGAATGTAATTCGTGTACTTACATAAAAATTAAGATCTATTACAAGGTTGTGGGCTTCGTGGCCGAGCCGTTAGCGGCGTCAGTCGTTTAGGTGTCTCGTAAGCCTCGGAGTGTGGGTTCGATTCCCGCTCCAGTCGGGGAAAACTTTTCGTCAAACGGAAAATTCTCCACTGGGCCACTGGGTGTTTCATGTGTTGTCCTTTGTCTAATGTTAGTTATGTTCAGTCTGTGCGGCCTCTGGTCGAAGACGGTGTAGTCAGAGTTGATGTACACGTGCTGTAGTCCCATGTACGGGAGCCACATTGCACGCAAGCTCCCAGGAGCACAGTACATTTTGAGACTGAAAGTTGTGTGCCTCATTTTTCTCAAGATGTGTCTCATGAGCTTCGTCTCATGTGCTGATTAAATTAGAAAATTTCACGACAAAAACTTCCTAAACGAACGAGAATCGCATTGAGAGTCCCTAGTCATATCGCATAGACCAACCGGACACTTGTGTTGAGTACGGAAAAAAGATGTTGAGGTTCTTCGTTACCAAGATGTTGTTTTTCACCTTAGATACCAACAGCTCACGCAGCGCATGAGACGAGCTCCCCGGGAGCTATGCGCTACGCTCGCACCCACCAGATTTTCGTGAGCCTCCTAGCAGCGCAGCACACTGCGATTTTGAAGAGCTAGGAGACAATTTGGTGGGAGGCTCACTGTCACATTTATGTACACATGAGCAATCGGAAACTCTGGGTGTAGTGTTTTTTTAAATATGTAATTTTTACAAACATAGAGTGCGTGTCAAGGGGAGCTGTTGAAGAGTTTTTAAAAGATATAGATAGCTATAAAAGCTGGCAACACTGTTTAATCGGAGAAATCGAAGAAATTAGCTTTATTAGGGAGATTCAGCCCCAGGCTGGTTCATCTCCAAAAGCTATATAGTTATCTTGAATGTTTCGTAAACATGTAGACAAGATCGAAGATGGAGTCCATTATTGCTATTGTTTTTTCGAAGCTAACAACACTGCCGGAATGCGATAAAGCAACATTACCCAAGCAACACACATGTTATATATTAGTTACGACAGCGCAAGTTTTGGTTGTATAGAAGTTAATTTTACGTTATTCTAACATTATGTTGGAATAACGTTAAATAAACTTCTATACAACCAAAACTTGCGCTGTTGTAACTAATATATAACATGTGTGTTGCTTGGGTAACATTCAGGACTCAAAGCAATATAGAAAACAGGTTTGTTGAACCAGATTCAAGTGAGCATAATGTGCCATTGTGGTTTGTGTGTGTGTGTGTTTTTTTACGACTGCCAACACTGTTTGTGTTAAATGAAATGAAGATCAATCCAAATATTATTTTTTCATATCAGATAACAATTTTTAGTGTCCCGTAATTACAACAAGATGTGAAAAGCCACACAGCGTTTGAATTTGCGATGCGAAATTCTTTTAGGGACTGACTGGGAACACTGGTGGAATAATACGATGCTGAGCTGAATATTTATATACCGTAAAATGGGGTGTTAAGGGACGGAAAAAAAAATTCGTCCCCATTAATTCATGGGTTTTACTTCTTGAAACTTTCAGGGAAAGCAGTCCGATCATTGTCTTGCTGCCTGCTACGCATATAGATTACAAATTTTGACGATTTTTTGGAGAAATTGAAGATATTTAACAAAATGTGCGAATTTTTGGAAAATATGAAAATGTGGTGTTAAGGAATTTAAGGGAAAGAATGCTAAAGTTATTATATTTCAAAGAAAAATAAAAATTGATTAATTGTAAACAGTGACTGTAATATTTCTTGAACATCGCCGAAAAAGTTTATCATAGTCCTGAAGGTGCAGAGACAGTTTCATTGTCATCTTCCTTTGTATATTAGTTTTTTTATAAAGCCTCGAAATCTGAAAAAATACCGTCAATTGTACATGAGTGGCTTCAATTTATAACAAACACATTACTCACAGTTACTATTTAGAGTAACCAAATTAAATAGTTCAGACTGACCAACGGGTTGTAAACTAAGGATGTGCGTTTTTTTGCCTTTCTCGTACACCAAGGTGTACCGAAAGGCTATATGTTCACTCCAAAAATGAAATTTTGATAGAGCCCCCGGAGGGGCAAGTTTCATATACCAATCGACTCAGCTCGACGAGTTGAGATGATGTCTGTGTGTGTGTATGTGTGTGTGTGTGTATGTATGTGTGTGTGTATGTGTACAAAAAAAGGTCACCTCACTTTTAGATAGTAAATATCAACCGATTTTAACGATCAACGGCTCATTCGACGCAGAATCTGGTCCCATTGTTTCCTATTGAAAATGGTTCGGATCGGTCCAGCCGTTCCGGAGTTATGGCCATTTAGGTGTTCCGGATCGGTCCCCCTGGAAGGGGCCAGACATGAACATGCACCAAACACATGCATGCGACCCATCAAACCACGGCATTTACGATTATCTGATGAACGGTGAGCAGGAAAATAGTCTCAGACCATATCTGAACCGGTAGTGTTCCGGAACCGGTTCTGGGTGTCCCGCCGGAAGTGGCCAAATATCAAATTGAACATAACCCATACATGCGACACATCAAACAGCGGCTTTTTCGATAATCTGATGAACGGTTAGCAGGAAAACAGTATCAGACCACATCTGAACCGGTAGTGTTCCGGAACCGCTTCCGGATGTCCCACCGGATGTGGCCAAATATAAAAGAGTACCAAACCTATGCATGCGACGCATCAAACAGCGGCATTTTCGATAACCTGATGAACGGTTAGCAGGAAAACAATATTGGACCATATCTGAACCAGTAGTGTTCCGGAACCGGTTCCGGGGGTCCCGACGGATGTGGCCAAATAAAAAAGAGTACCTAACCCATGCATGCGATACAACAAATAACAGCTTTTCTGATAACCTGATGACTGGTTATCAAAGAAATAGGTTAGGACCACATTAGAGACAGCCGGTTGTATTCCGGAATCAGTTCCGGGTGTCGCACCAGAAATGGCCAAATATGAAAATGAGCTAAACTCATGCATGCGACACATCAAACAGCGGTATATTCGATAACCTAAGAAACGGTAAGCAGGAAAACAGTATCAGGTCACATCTGAACCGGTAGTGTTCCGGAACCGCTTCCGGATGTTCCGCCGGAAGTGGCCAAATATAAACGAGTACCAAACCGATGCATGCGACACATCAAACAGCGGCATTTTTGATAACCTGATGAACGGTTAGCAGGAAAACAATATTGGACCATATCTGAACCAGTAGTGTTCCGAAACCGGTTCCGGGGGTCCCGACGGATGTGGCCAAATAAAAAAGAGTACCTAACCCATGCATGCGATACAACAAATAACAGCTTTTCTGATAACCTGATGACTGGTTATCAAAGAAATAGGTTAGGACCACATTAGAGACAGCCGGTTGTATTCCGGAATCAGTTCCGGGTGTCGCACCAGAAATGGCCAAATATGAAAATGAGCCAAACTCATGCATGCGACACATCAAACAGCGGTATATTCGATAACCTAAGAAACGGTAAGCAGGAAAACAGTATCAGGTCACATCTGAACCGGTAGTGTTCCGGAACCGCTTCCGGATGTTCCGCCGGAAGTGGCCAAATATAAAAGAGTACCAAATCCATGCATGCGACACATCAAACAGCGGCATTTTTGATAACCTGATGAACGATTAGCAGAAAAACAGTATCAGACCATGTCTGAACCGGTTCCGGGGGTCCCGAAGGATGTGGCCAAAAATAAAAGAGTACCAAACCCATGCATGCGATACAACAAATAACGGCTTTTCTGATATCCTGATGACTGGTTATCAAAGAAATAGGTTACGACCACATTGGGGACAGCCGGTAGCGCCGTAACCAGTTACGGGTGTCCTTCCGAAAGCGGCTAAATATAAAATTGAACTGAACCTATGTATGCGACACAGCAAAGCTAGGATTTTTTGATAACCTCATGAACGTTACACGCTATGTCCAAAGGGAAGTATAATGAAAAGTGAATGTAAGTACCTCAAAATTTATTCGCTAGAACCATATTTTTGGAAATCTAGATTCAGAAAATGTGTAATTTAAAATAATTCGTCTTGGGTTTTTTTTTTCGTTCATTTTTATATGTGACGAAATTGACCTTAAAATAACTTTTTCGAATTTGTATGGGAAACAGGAAAAAAATCAAAAATATCAAAAAACAGGTGAGGTACATTCGATTTTCATAATACTTCCCTTTGGACATAGCGTGCGTTAGCAAGCAAACAGGTTCAGACCGGTGAAAAAAATGTTTTACGCATATGGTCAAAGCTAAACCGTTACGTAGAAATTGAACTTTACATGTTTTTGACTTTGCTTGTCTCAAACTGGCTATAACTTGAAAACGGTCAAACTTATCGCATTTGAAAGATTATTAAATTTGCTACCAAAAAAGATCTTGGAATCTATTGGTTTAGTTAGATAACTAAAGCAAAAAAGCTCGAAAGAAGTGTTTTGACTTTCTCGTACACTTAGTGTACTAAAAACTATATGTTCACTCAAAAAACGGTTTTTCGAAAAAAAAAAGGCTCGGAGGATCAAGTCGCATATACCAATCAACTCAGTTCAAAGAATTAAGATTATGTCTGTATGTGTTTATGTATGTATGTGCGCAAAATAAGTTTACTTACTTTTAAGGCACTTCCCATTGGCCGATTTTTCGTATTATAGCTTGAATCTAACCGGAAATGGTCCAGATCGGCCAAGGCGTTCCGGAGATATGGCCATTTCAGTGATCCGGACCAGCACCGGTAGAACTGGCCGTATATGTGGAAGATGTCTGGACTCCTAAAATGGCGACTAGAGTATCCAAGATGGCGGTCTGAAATCCAAGATGGTGGCTTCTAATTCAAGATAGCGTCTTTTTCTTAAGAGTTTGATACTCAAACATTAAAAGCCAGATAAACGATATGATTTCTGGTATCACGAAATGGATTTCTGTTAATTGTATGAAAGTGCGATTACATCAACATTTCACTTGAGTTTTATTGAAATGGGGTTTCGAAGGCACGAGAAAGGCGCCATCACCGCTAGGTGGATTAATTAGGGTTTTTTCACTTAAAAACTCATTTATATTGAAATGTTTTATATGCAAGCATCATTAGATGGCCCAGGGTGTAAACTGTGTATTCAATGCTGATATTTCTACTCTGGAGCATCGCTGATAGGTCGTATTTTAGGTTCTGGGATATTTTAGTAACTATGAGTCTGCTTGGTTTTGATAGTGACAGTCCTGTTTACATAATATATGGAACAAGTGAGCATATTCTACATTCTCAAAAAACTGTCACATTTTAGCGCCAATCATTGATGATATTCAAATAAGAAAACAGATGGAAAATCTATTTTGAAGAATACTCCTTCGCTAAAACATAACAAAACACCTAAAGAACACAAACTTCTGTAAAGAGGGTACTACTGCGGCATTGAGTATAAATATTTGACCAGTTTTCTAATTATATGTATCAATCTAACACTTGTTTCTTAAGATCTCTATTGTATTGGTTGAATTTATCACCAATAGCAAATGTTGGGATGCTTATGACTTAAAATGAAATGCGTAATACATCATTCAGAATTGTAACTGTTATAAAATTAATCAATCGTCTCAAAACATCATGATACAAATAAAAAGTTATATGAGAAACTTCATCCCCTAACACCCCACCAGTTTATGAAACTAGACTTTTTTCACAAATACTGTCGGTTTTCAAAAACCATCTTAGTAACCTCAAATATTTTACCCTAGTTTTATTAGAAATGAGTTCTAGAACACCTTACAATTATTCACATATTTTTCCAAATAATATTTCTGACCTTACAAATGAATGTTTCAATGGTAGTGAAATTGAGAAAAATCAACGCCGTTCTATTTTTAAGTCTAGTGTTCAGTTAAAACCGTATTTTCATGAGTGATAATCCTTATAGTATGCCTTGATTTCCAACACACATTTGAAGCGAATTTGGAATTAGTAAATCTATTTTTATACGGTTTGTCAAAATAGTATGTGAAGATGAATCCCTTAACACCCCATGAGTTCTTAACACCCCATTTTACGGTACATATAAAAAAAATCCGCACTCCCGTGATTTTTCTTAATTTTTTTTTTAATTTCTGTATTGAATTGTAGAGAATATGCAGTGAACATTTCTTTTGCTTTGTTTTTTTTTAGTTTCGAATCGAATTTCGTTAGATAAAATAAGTAAAAGATAAATAAAATAAATCAAATAATCCGATGACTATCTGTTCCATGATCTGTTTTCGTTTAGTTTGAAGAATTCTCTTTTTATTGGCCAAGCAATTACTGTCATATAAAAAAAAACAACCACTGTTCCGTGTTCGATGATTACTTGTCAATGTTTCGTCTTCCCTCAATCTGTATGGTCAGTTGTCAAAAGTATTTTTGTTACACATACAAATGTACACAAATTTGTGCAACGACAATGTGAAATAATGTACTGCACTTGAAGTGCACTGTAACACTACTGATCGTTTGACTAGCCTATCTTGCATCGGATCGCAACTATTGAACATCATTTGAATCTACATGATCAGTGTTGCCAGCAGCAACGTTATTGTTGGCCACTATGTGACAAAATGGTTCTGATTTTGAGGTGCACTAGAACAATGTTAGACATACGAATTGGCTATCTTGCAACGGATCTGAGATAATGAGCTTTATTTGAATCTACGCGATCAGTGTTGCCAGCATTGACGATGTTGTTGTGTCACACTGTAAAATAATAAGCTGTTGTTAAGGTGCACTATGACAGTGTTGTCGGATCCCAGATATTGAACTTCACTTCAATCATAACTATTGACTAGTGTTGCCAGCTACTGAAAGAATGTTGTGTTATAATGTGACACCAGAAATACCACTTGACTTTTTTCCTTTTTTTCCATCTCTTCGATTCTTCTGGGCAAAGAGTAAATGGTAGACGAATGCAAAAACGGCTATTTGACAACAGAAGTACTCATTCGTTAACTGTAAAGTTCTTGAATACGAACTTTTTCCCAATCTGACAACCCTAATTCGCCACCAGCGTTCCATCACCGGAGCTCGTGAAAAGATTGCAGAAGCGTCGAAGCCGAACGGCAGTATTTATTGCGTTCATTTTTCCGTTTTTCCATCGCTTTGGATATTGTCATTTCTCTTCATATTTTTATTGTGATTATAATATATATCATCGAAAGTGAGCTCACTTTCCTGTACAGCGCTCCTCGCTCGTTTCTCCTCTCCTCCATACCTTTTGAAGCGGAATACACCGAAATAGAATTCAATGAGTAGCAAAATTCTCACCCCTCCAAATCCGCCCACGCTCTTTCCGTCGTCTCTTCCCCGCTGCAGGAGGTCACGACACATCCCGTTGAAAGTTGGATCGGTGCCACACCGCACCGCATACTCCGCTCCAAACGCCGCACCCCGTCATAATTCTCCGAAATAAAAATGATAAAGTGTTTATTGTTGAGTGTTGTGCATTGGAAGAAGTCATGAATTTCAGCTTTCATTCTCTCGTTTGCTTTTTCATTTCCTCCTGGCAGGCGCGCGCGTCATGAAAAGAAACTTTCAATCATTTTCGAAGCTTGTGCGGGTGGGAGCCCGACCTCCTCCCGCGAGCCCCACTGAACCTCGCGCCAGGCAAAAAAGAAGCAGTTTATGATCCTGGCTGCACTCTTCCCTTCCCCTTACTAGCACACCATCGTCAATTTTTTTTCCAAATCGTTCGTGTCGAAACCACTCGAGCGATGGTGAAATAATTTTTCGATTTCTACTACCGGCGACTACCAGCTACCAGAAGCATCCTTCGGCGAGCAGCCCGAAAGCCGGGTGGAAAAAATTAAATCCTGTAAGCCGGAACATGATTCGAAATTGCAATTTTAATATCCCTCGGCGGCCGCTGGCGTGGTGCGCTGCTTGGTGCTTGCTGGTTGGATGTTCGATCCGTCGTCGTCCATTCATCGTGGCGTGCGGGTCGGGCTTCGAAATCGGGTTCGGGTCCGGCGGGGTTCATACAGCGATGCAGACTGATCCTTCCGGTTTATCACCTCTTGTTCACCATTTGTTTCAGCCTCAGTGGCTACGGACGCAGGGCGACCGACCCAAGGCAAAAGCCAGCGCCATGCCAGACCAGACCGTTGCGAGACCAGAACACGCACTCCGGAATCCGGATCCCAAAAACCAGAACCTTTCCGAACGGTAGAGAAGGAAAAAATTGAGGCAAAATTAAATTATCCATACATTTTGCAGCTTGCCCCGCCGCCCGACGCGTACCATCGGCTTACCAACGGTGGTCCTTTTTGAGAACAGGGGAAAAGGGGTTGAATAAGTCTTTCGAACTCAGAAATAAATTTTGTGGAGTTCAAAATAAAAAAAAATATTTTATTTGTTTTTTTTTGCTTTGATTTATCTGATTAGATTTTGTTGCAATCGGTTTTACTTTGTTTTATTTTATATTTTTATTTGATTTTTTTTATTTTAGCTTCTTTTTATATTTATTTATTTATTTTTAACTACGTTCCTTTTATTTTACACTATTCTAATTTTATTTTTTTAACGTGCCACTATTTGATATATCTATGGACCCTTCACTTTTTTTTTATTTTTTGACTTTTTAATCTTTTTTTTTACTTTTTTTATCTCTTTTGAAAATTGTATTTCCGAAAGTATTTTTTTTTTTCATTTTATTGCATGAAAGAAACTCTATTCAGAAACACTGTTGATCTTCTTTTAAAGCCACCATGATGCTCATATGTAAAGCAAATTATTGGAATAAAAATAAAAAATAAACGTGAATTTTTTCATCAAAGTGAAACATTCGATCCCAAACTCCCCATAACAAGGACTGTTTGCTCCGAGTGCGGATGTTTGGGATGCTTTGACGCATTGTCTTATGTATGTGAGGCAGTGGCGCGGCAGTCAGAAGTGGAGTCGCGGGGGCTAGAAAGGTTTTCCCTTTATTTCATTTTTATTGCCAATTTTATTTTACTTTCAAATGAAAATTCGAATTTTTTGGGCGTGAAAAAGGTTTACCTACATACAACTGCTCTGGGTGCGTTTCCACCATCCGAGGACTGGTACTTCTCACGTATGTTGGCACGCGGGAGAAAGGTTGATTTACGCACAAAAGATGAAGAAGCCCGTTTCAGAAAAACGGTGGAAGGGAGACGGCGTTTTGATGAGGTTAGAGGGGGAGTTGTAACGCTTTATGTTAATAGAAGGATTCATCGATGTTCGTGCGAATTGAATTATGCAAAGCACTTTCTGTTGAAAGCAAATATGAATTGAGAGTTCGGAAAATGAGTTTGTGGAGGATTGTGAGAAAAAATACCAGTTGGAAACTGACATGAATCGGATGCCATGCCCATTATGATAATGATAATAGAAAATATTGAATTTATACAACCACATACTGCCTCATATGATTTGCTTTACAGCTTGAAAGAAAAAGTTTGGTTATTCAAAGTGGTAAAAATAAAAAAAAAACTATCAGAAAAACGAAAATATCGTTTTCTGTAGGTTTGAGATCTGTCAAACACATTGCATCCTATTCTTCCCGCAAGGATGGACAATTTTGACATGATTGAATAGTGGAAGTAGCACTTTGTCGAACGCCTAAATAGTTTTGTGTGAATCACAGTCAGTCATAAGCTTATATTGATCCTTGTCCATTTTGGGTGACATTATTTCACCATTCTGAAACAAGGACTGGCCCTAGCGCGTGCTCGATTTACATTGTAGGAAGAGGAATTAATTAGCGAATCTGATTGGCCCGATGAACGAACGAACGAACGACGGACCACTGGACAGAAGTTGGAAATTAAAATTTTGCGGTTGCGATTTTCATGTTTGCATTTCCTGATGAAGAATCGAACAAAAAAAAAAGAAAAAAAAAAGATGGAAGCAAACAATGTTTGGGTGAATGGGTTCCCACAATGAAAGGGTTGATAATTAAAAATTATAAATCACTCACTTGTCCAGAGATCTGGAAAATTATCCACCGCTGCGGCGCGCGATGATGGGTGGAAATTGGATTACCACTTTTGTACTTTTTCCCTTTTTCCGACTGGGAGAGCAAATTGAAGCAATCAATTTCGACCTGCCAATCAGCGGTGACGAAGGGCGGCTCTCAGCGGGATTCAAACTGACTGTCAGTGCCGGAGACAAACCGGTGAAGTTCGATCGATTATGTGATTGTTTTCCAAATGTGTAAATTTAATGATAATTTTACGGCTTTTGTAATTTCTGGGAAAAAGGCGAAAGCAAACAAAGTCAGACTGAAAAGCCGAATGAAAATAATTAAAAATGAAAAATCACTCACTTGTCCGGGTAGTTCGGAAATTATCCACCGATGGGCGGAAGTTGGATTCCCACTCTTATACCTTTCAAGCTCCAAAAAACAAATGAAAACAATCAATTTTGGTTTCCCATTCAAGTGGTCCTCACAGCAGGAGGGATCGTCAATTTCATCGCTGGTGCTGGGCGCTCTCGCATGGTTCAATGGCTGCGCATGACAGCGGGCTTCGAATTGACCCAAATGTTGGCAATCAGATGCCCCAAGGGTTCACCCCGCACAGGTAATTACTCCGAAAGAGGCCCCTCACTGTGGCCCCGGTGGATTTTATGTAAATTCATTATTCACGGAACGAATTGCAATCATGCCACCATAAGGCACGCTCCGGTGAGGTATGTGCCGTAGTGAACCAACACACAGGGAGAGAGAGGACTCTGATTTATCTATATTTTTAACAGCAATTTAAAATAATGGAAAAAAGCTCAAATTGAAAAATGCAGTAACACCGCCAACCGGTAAGTCAGAGCGCGAACACAGCACTGACACTGACTGGGTGTGCGACGGACGAGCCTGGTTACCATAAATTATGGATAATTGTGTTGGAAAACCGCGACGAATGACGCTGCTCGTTGCTGATCGCAAATCCATTATGAGTGCCCCACCCCTCGGCTTTTTTCGCAGACTCCCACCCCTCATAGGTGTGCAGCATAAAACTGCCCGGGTGTTACATAATTTGATCGTTATTAAAAATAATGAAAAATAATAAGCGCGAAAATTGGACATGAACAAAGCCACCCACAATCCACTTCGGGGCCCCAGAGTTGGACCCCATAAGCAACTGGAGGTAGCCACACCTACAGCTCAGAATCAATCTGTGCCTAGTTTGAATGCGTTGCTGTCAACGGAAAACTTCTCACGTACCGCACCCTTGTTGAAAGACGAAGAGAACTGCATTTTTCCATGGTTTGAGAGTGGGATTGCAAACAGAAATGTGTTTCCTGAATGTCATACATTGAAATATACTTTTCAGGATTTTCAAGTCTACTAATCAACAAGTTAATCATGATTTAATGGACCTTTACTAGGTGCTTTAAGTAAGCGACATTATACGACCTGTTTTTTTATTTTTTTTTAATATTTTTGCTTTTTTTACCAGTTTTTTTTTATAAACGGCGAAGGATTATCTTTTCTTAAAAAAAAATCTGCAAGAATCTCTCAGAATCTCATAATTCTGCAGAATTCTCAAGAATCTCTGAGCTTTCTCATTGAGCACAACTACGTACCCAAATTCTTTGATTTTTTTTTTCAAATAGCATTTTTCGTCATATAAAATCGGTTCAAGCATTTTTGGAAGTTGATTCTTCTTAATTATGATTTCAATTTTGGTTTTTGATTTTATTTTTAACTTTACATTTTCCTACATTTTGATTTTTTTTTGAAAAACTGGCTTTCAAACACCGTATTTCAGCACCAAACTATTTTGAGATTTTATTATTAAATTGTCAAGTTATTTTTATTTTTTTTTTCATTTGAAATTTTATTTACCGTGTTATTTTAAAGGAGTTTATTTTAGAGTGTATTCAACTTCTCTAATTGTTTTTAACTAATATTGAACGATTGAGGAAAAAATAAATATGATAACTGTTGCGATTCAATATGTAAGAAACAATGACATCTGAAAGCTGACCCAAACATCGATTTTTCAGTGATTTTAAAAATCTAAACACGCGTTAAAAGACACAAATACCATTTTGATTTACACAGAATACAGAACAGTTCCTAATATTAGCCAAAAATATAAAAAAAATGTTAAAAACTCGCAAATTTTCTCCGTCTATAAGCGGGGTTGGGTATTAAAGAATAAAGTACATATTTAGGTTGATACAAATTTCATTTTAACTTTTTTCTCCTCCAAACCCTCCCGCCATCAAAAATATTTGGCAGGATTTTGCATTTTGAGGGGGCTGATTAAAAACATTAATCACAACATTGGTTCATTCTTTTTTTTTACAAATCCGCTGAGTTTTTTAATATTTTTAAGATTAAATGCTTTATTATTTTTATCCCCCTCTCCACCATCGTTGGTGGGTGAAATAAAAATTCGAAACGTCCTTATGAACTCAATGAAAATAAATTCTTATTCTCCCATTTCTCATCGTCGGTGTATCCCTAAGTGGCGTCGAGTTGGGTGTCCTTCCATTTTCGCATGTTTGCCGACCTGATCGAAGATAGAGTTATGGACAGCTTGCTGGCCTAAAGTCACTTGCATTTTTAACAATAATAACTGATTAACTGTAAAATAGTATTTTTTAAATTTGTTTTCGATTCTTCCAATACACCAGAATGATGGATGTTGCACTGTACAAAGTTTTGCATTATGACGACAACTTTGTTCCAAAAACCCTTATAAGCTTTCAATGAAATTAAAAAGAAGGTCAATATTTATCGACATTTTAAAAACATTTAGCAGCAGCTAAAATAAAGCCGAATACTTTTCGATTATCTGCATAACATAACATAACATAAAAACATAGAAAAAAATAAAAAATAAAAAGGGTTTTGCAATACAGCTTGTTTTTGTTATTGTTTCTTGAATGTTTCAATATTTTGTTAAAATTTCAACTCTCAAGTTTAATGGCTGCGGATTTTTCCTTTTTTTATTTTCTCTTATTGCAAACATTGCGAGTTCATTATTTCTTCTTACATAATTTTTTGCTGGTTCTTTACATCAATACTATTCATTGTTATATTATTGTGTTGAGTTGTTCAGCAGCTTAACAGTTACTGATCCTGATAGAACTTATGCAGGTCGGACTCCATTATCCGGGTGACTCCAAAAATATTTCACCCCGGATAATCGAATAACCTGGATAATCGAACCATGCTACTTTTCTTTTATTTTTGATATTCTTCAATGAAAAACTTTTCGTTAAACATAGAAGCTAACATACATGACGTTGTTGTGCCTAAACTCAACGTCTGATATTATTATAACCATGTTTTTTGAACATGAAATTTTAGCTGAAAAATGTGAAAATATAAAAACAATTTTCTAATAGGCTAAATTTACAGGTGTTGTATTTGATGTTTATCACGTTTTTTTACATATGGTAATCTAAAAATTTGTAAACAAAGCAAAAACAAACTTATCCTCGGATAATCGAGCCATTTTTGCCAAATAAGCGAGCCCCGGTTAATCGGGCCCCGGTTAATTGAATCCCCGGATAATCGAGTCCGACCTGTACTTAACATTCCATATTATTTGATATCGACTTTTTTAAAAAAATTCCAAATTTTTTTTTGAGGTTTTCTGTTTTTTTTACGTCAAGAAATAGTAAATTCTTCCCAATTGCAAGAAAGTTATTGGGAAATCCAAGGGTAAATCAAAAGGATATTGAATACACATATCTGTTTTGAGTTTATAAACCAAAGCCTAAAATGTTCATTTGAAACCATGATTTTTGATTGATTTTTATCTGAGAGCTACATGAACAAAAGTTCTTTAGAAAATTATTGTTTTTGAAAGTTTACATTCTTTCTCCGAATATATAAAAACTTCATATTGTTTTGAAAATGTCCCAATCATTTTCCGGAGACTTTTTCCATTCATATTTACTGAAAAGTTCATTTTACAGATCGTCTCAAAGTGAAGTTTTTTAACTTTCCAAAAATAAAAAAATCGGAAAAATTTTCCAATTTTTTTTTAAACATTTCCAATGAGCTCAAATAGTTTCTCAGAATATTATGAGTTTCTGCGAGAACTTTTCTAATGCATTGCGATTTTTTTTTCAAATAAATCAAGCTAATAAACTGTAACAGTTTTAAATGGATTTGGGACAGATGCTTGGAATGCTTCTTGGGATATTTCTGAATTTCTATGGTGTTTTGCTCATTCCAATAGTCACTATCACTACGAATAAAGTATGGGAAAACTGATAAGGACTAAATCAGGAGTAATCAAACTTTTCTAGCTTGTGACCAACTTGTGATTGTTATAGAACTTCACGACCTACCAGCACATATCACTACATGGCTTTCGACTGTTACATTTGGACTGTTACATTATAATAATTACATTTTATCGTTTTCATTGTGGTTATTTTTTTTTTTCAGTTATGTCCAAATTACCACTTGTGTTACGTAACATTGTTTCTTAGAAATTGTGAAGTTTTTTTCACTAATAGTGTTATTTTTAATTTCTGATGAAAAATTTAAAAAAAATAGGTAAATATGCTTGAGTTATCAGTTTTGGTAAACAATTTGTTTTAAAATTTTGAGATAAAATAAGTTTCTGGTACAAATTTAACAAATCTGTATCCATGCAATACTTCAGAACTTCAAAAAGTTTACGGATTCCATTTTTTTAATTAATTTAATCTATTTGTTTAGTACTTTTCAAAAACACTTTAAAGACTATCTGAACAAACAAGAAAATTTATAAAAAATAAAAAAAAATGGTGATGCTTTTCTTTATATTTCAAAAAGATTCATATTTTAAGAATCTCTTGGAAATACTGTTTGCCTCGGCAACGTAGACGTGAAAGTTTTTCAAAACCTCTGGACTCATGTTACCTCTAGAGAATCTTTGGAGATTTTTTTCTTTTTTTTATATTTTTTTTTTTTTTTTTTGTTTTTCATATTTTATAAATATTTGTTCATATTCGATACGGTAAATAAATTGGATACACACCTCACATATTTCCTCAGTTTTTTTTTTGTAGCTTGAGCATCTCAATAATATAAGCATTTCAAAAACTCCAAAAGCTAGACTTTACATATACTGGCGTGAGTGAGAAATGGACAAATTGAGGTGAAATTTGCGAAAAAGTTACTCGTCCTCTCGGTGAGACTCGAACTCACGACTCCTGAGTTCGAGTCTCACCGAGAGGACGAGTAACTTTTTCGCAAATTTCACCTCAATTTGTCCATTTCTCACTCACGCCAGTATATGTAAAGTCTAGCTTTTGGAATAAAGTAAAACTTCCATTCGGCTGGTTAAGCCGCAAAAATCGATAATTAATTAATTTAATTATTTCAAAAACTATTCAACTATTTTCCAAAACAAAAATTAACTTTCATTACTCTTCTGTTATATTGTCCCCTAATTGTACTCTCTTCAGATGGCGAAAAAATATTTTCAAAATATTTGTCAAAGAATTGATACTTTACCAAATTGAAGCTGCAATCGGCCTTTCAAATCCAGGACCCACAAAATCCCAAAACACACCTTTTAAAGTCTTAATTCCACTTCCGTCGATACATCGCTTCCGAAGGCCCCCTATTATGTAAACTTCCTAATTATTATTGCATACCTTTGGGGGTAGTCGAGGTTGCCATTTTCCTAAGCAAACACCTCCAGCCAGCTCTGCCATAGTGCCGTACCGATCGGCTCCGTATCTTATTGCCACTTCCAGATAACCAACCTAGCTCTATCTAGCTGGCTGACGATTATCTGCATCACATTCTAATCGGCCCGGAGGGAACATTACGGGATTCGATTCCGGTATCTGTATTGTTCCGGCCTGGCCTGCTGAAATTGAACCGGCGCGGTGGTGCTCATCGCCGTGGAAACGCCGTCTGCTGGCACCTTTGCTAGGGCGACGGGGCAGAATGAGCTGAACGAGCCGGTCGGATGGTAGGTAGCAGCTTTCATCATTATTGAATTAACGATGAGGCGATGAGATTAAGCTGCTGCCACCGTTCGATTCAGGAAACACAGCTTTGCCTGTTAGTGTGGTCCAATGTGGGAAATGTCGAACTTCAAAAACTTGTAGTTCTCGCATAGAAAATCAAGATTAAATGCAATAGACTTGATTTTGGAATCAGAGCCACCTCAATGTGAAGTTTCCAGTTTTTGTTACATACTTTTAGGCTCTTTTGTAGCAAATTTGTTAACTGTAATGTAAATAAGCCCAAAAGCATGCAATGTGTTGTTTTCAAACTTTCACGGATAGATGGCGCTGTATTCTTTAAAATTACAGATCAATAAATCCTTCGTGAAAAAGCATTCCCAACAGAGATGCACCACCCTGCCGAAACACCGATCACGACGACAATGATGACAACGACCGTAGCAGCATAAATGAATTATAAATAAAAATAAACAAACTCTGGAATTATCGCTCTTGCCTCTCGTCGTCGTCGTCGTGGTCAGTGTTCAATCGTTGAGAACAGAAAGCGGGAACGGCAAGGATCGGCCAACGACCACCGTTCGCACCGCCCGGGTGACTCGGGGAACGGCCTAAGCAGTGACGAAGAGGAGCCTATCTCGATTCCTTCGCTTCTCCCTAGCGATGACGCACGCACGGAAGCAGGCTATCGACGTCATCGTCATCGTCGATGTCGATGAGCGACCGTCGTATAACTATCATCCACTTGGGACCCCGGAGAGGATCAATGAATTATTGATTAGAGATTCTGCCGGGCGCTGCTGGCTGGCTGGGGGTAGCAATTTTGCGTGCCAGGTTTCCCACCTCTAGGGCCATTCATCCATCCATCCGGATTCGGATCTCGGATCAGAACGGAGCGAAACTACATTTTCTTAGTTGGAACTATGTAGAATGGGTGGGAGGGATGGGGGGTGTTTGTGTGTCTGTGCATGGAAATAAGTTGCCACTCTTCCATACAAGGAGGATGTGGATTCCGAATGAGTTTCTAGGGGAAAGACAAACGAGGCAACAACGGAACGACCGACTTAGTTGCTCGGAGAGGAATCGGTAAACAAACAAACAAATCAGTTTGTGTACGTTTATGCGTTCGTTAGCATTGAGTGAGCAGTCTGATTGGAGTTTCGAAGTTTGAGGTTTTGTGAGGATTCAGTAGCTTTGTTCATTTCTTTGTAAAAGATGAATTTGTTTGGCCTTCTAGAATCTAGAAGTTGTTAGATGTCTTATAACAATTGGTCCAGAAATAACTGTGTCCAAATGGAATTCTTCCATACTGGTTCTCAGTTGGTGTGCCCGTAGGAGTCCCAATTGGTGTCTTAATTGGTGTCCCAATTGGTGTCCCAATTGGTGTCCCAATTGGTGTCCCAATTGGTGTCCCAATTGGTGTCCCAATTGGTGTCCCAATTGGTGTCCCAATTGGTGTCCCAATTGGTGTCCCAATTGGTGTCCCAATTGGTGTCCCAATTGGTGTCCCAATTGGTGTCCCAATTGGTGTCCCAATTGGTGTCCCAATTGGTGTCCCAATTGGTGTCCCAATTGGTGTCCCAATTGGTGTCCCAATTGGTGTCCCAATTGGTGTCCCAATTGGTGTCCCAATTGGTGTCCCAATTGGTGTCCCAATTGGTGTCCCAATTGGTGTCCCAATTGGTGTCCCAATTGGTGTCCCAATTGGTGTCCCAATTGGTGTCCCAATTGGTGTCCCAATTGGTGTCCCAATTGGTGTCCCAATTGGTGTCCCAATTGGTGTCCCAATTGGTGTCCCAATTGGTGTCCCAATTAGTGTCCCAATTGATGTGTGTCCCAATTGGTGTCCGCATTGGTGTGTGTCCCAATTGGTAATCCACTGTGTCTTAACCGACAGCCTCAAATGGTTCCGTGTAAAAAAACAACAAGATATATTCCAGTATATTTTATAGAAAAACAAGCTACAAAAGAAGGCAATGAAACGAAGGATTTCAACCAGAATGCCTACCTGAAAAAGTAACGAGGCTGATCAATACGCCACAACCCTCAAGAGGGCAGTGCTTTCAAACAGGTGTGGAGGTGAGAAAATTAATTAGGTAGCGCGCAGGTAGACGAATGCGAAGACGAGGGTGACGGGACCACGTCAGTCAGTTGTTGGCTAACAACGACGGGTCGGGTCAGGTCGGGTCGGATCGTTCGGATGGATCCTAGTCTCTAAATCTGTCTGGAGTGGAAATTTATTAGGTCAATAAATAACACGAGATTGAAGTATTAATTATGGGACGGAAGACGCGCGGGATGGATCGGGAGCCATGGGTTATGGCGGTGCGTTCGGTGCGTGCAGGAATCAAGACGTTGCTGTTGTCGTCTTGGCGATGAAGGCGTTTAATTAAAAAAAAAATGGGACGATGAATTCACCGTCGAGACTGTCTTGTTCAATGGATTTAAGAAGAAAAGGTGAATTCCCTCCAGAGCAGATTAAATTGACAGAATGGCTAAAATTGCCAAAAATAAAAAAAAATGACTGATTTGACTGAATTGACAGAAATGATGAAAGAATTGGCATAATTGACAGAATTTACAGAAATGACGGGATTGAATCGACAGAATTGACAAAATGGACCAAATTTACTGAATTTACAGAATTGACCAAATTGACTGAATTGACAGCATCGACAGAATTGACGAAATTGACAAAATTGATAGAATTAACAGAATTGATAGAAATGACAGAATTGACAAAATTGACAGAAACGACCGAATTGCTAAAATTGACAGAATTGACAGAATTGGCAAAATTGACAGATATGACAGAATTGATAGAATTGACAAAATTGACCAGACTGACAGAATGGACAAAATTGATAGAATTAACAGAATTGATAGAATTTGCAGAATTGGGTTGATTCAGTAAATTGGCGAAGTTTGCATACCAATACCTCTCCATTCGTTGAAACATCTTCCAAGAAACGTGGCACTGACAAAATTAAAAGGATTTCTTGTCCAAAGCCGTTCATAACAATGGAACTGATAAACACAGCTCATTAACCGAAGTGATTTATGGGAAAAGGATGGGCCTTCCGAGACGGGGGTCAGAGGTGCGCTATCAGGAATTTTAGTTCATTTGACAGTGCGAAGAGTTATGGTTCCTTCGGCAGAGGGTGTGCGGTGATTTAGGTCCTCCTCTTGGCAGATTAATCCTTACACGCGGGCTTCCAAATTTAATGGCTTTCTTCAGATTAGAGAAAGAACTCTCCGAATGACTTCACTGTCCCCAAAAAGCTACCGAACCGTAACCCTCGGCAGTCAGTCATCAGTCGAGTAAAATATTGAATTTCATCAACGTTCCATGCCTCGATATAATTCAAATCGTTGCCTTTCTCGCACCCGTCGAAGAGCCTATTCTACCCGGTCGTAACCTGATAAGGCATATTCATATTTCGTCGACCCTCAAAAAACATTCGGGCCTTCTGCAGCTCAACGACTCACAAGTCTTTAAAAAAATACAGGGGACGAGGCACGGTACGTTGGAGTTTCTTTACAATATTTTTTATCGTCGTCATCGTGCAGTCGAATCGCAAAACAGACGCAAACGAATCGCAGAGGAAAACCAAATAAATATGCGTATATCTTTTTAGGTCAGTCGACCCCCAAAACCATCGCCATCGACGACGACAACCAAAGGCTTCTTCGTGGACGGGCACGTTTCTCCGCAATGACGACGGCGAGCTCCCCTCGTCGTCGTCGACGAGGAATCAAAACATTGCGTAAACAATTATACTATAATTTTCGCTCCGCATATCTACACGAATCAAATCACTCAAAAAGCTTCGAAGACCGTGGAGAAGAGACTAGAGGGGAGGACGAAGACGGACGGTGCGTTATGAAATTACACGCGCGATTAGACGACGGCGAGTTAGCGTGTAGCCCCTAGTTGCCAAACTGCACTCAGCTGGACGGACATCCAGCTGAGGAGTGGTTTTGGTCATTTTTTTTTTTATGAAACAACTCGTTCGTGGAGGTTCTTGTTTTGGTTTGTTTCGCTATTTCGTCTCCTTCGTCGGTCGGTCGTCGTCTGGACTGGATTGAATCGACCAGCCAAAGTGAATGGCATCCTCGTCGCCGTGAGTTCATAGCCGGAGAGGCAGAAGTATGCGGGTAAACGACCTGCCACTCTTTTCTGGTGGACTTTCAATGTCAAAAGCGTTCGCGAGGCTGCACAGCAGGAAGAAGGAGAACCAAACGAAAACACACGACAAGACACAAAAGTGCACGGTTGCTCGCTATCACGTCAGGAAATTGCATCTGTCGGAGATTTGAACCGGCTGCAATTTAGATCGGGAAATCGATGTATTTATGGACGGCCGGGTTTTCGGGATTATTTATGAGTCGAGCCCCGAACAGGGAGACAGAAAAAAAATGGTTCCAATCTCATGAGAAAATCAGATGATGGCAGCAGCAGCACAGCGAATCGCGACGACGGCGAACGGAGATGGATTTAATCAGTCACGAATGACGTGGCCGCTTTGCAAATGACAGACAAGAGACGAGTCGACGAGTCCTTGAACTTGGATCGATGGGGTTCTGATGGTCCTTTTGAGTGCGCGTTGCCGGCGGACATCAAAGACTCGGAAAGAGTCAAAGGAACCGACAGCGACAACCGGGTTCTTAATCCAGATAATGAAACACTAAATGAAATTTTCAACGCTTGATTGATTTGGTGCCAGGCGAGGGAGAATTTGCAGTAAATTATGATACGGTTGATTATATTTGTTAAATGTGGAGGGTATCTTGTAATCACTTGCAATCAGCGATGATCGGAATCTGCGAAAATCACACGCGGAAGTGATTTAAAGTTGATAGTCGATGAACACAATTCACAGAAATAACAGAATTGACCGAGTTGACAGCATTGACAGAATTACAAAATTGACAGAACTGACCGAATTTACAGAATTGACAGAATTGGCAGAATTGACAGAATTGACCGAGTTGACAGCATTGACAGAATTACAAAATTGACAAAATACAGAACGGATAGAATTGACCGAATTGACAGAATTAACAAAATTGACAGAATCGACGGAATTGACAGAATTTACAGAATTGACCGAATTGACAGAATTAACAAAATTGACAGAATCGACGGAATTGACAGAATTGACCGAATTGACAGAATTGACCGAATTTACCGAATTGACCGGATTGACCGAATTGACAGAATTGACCGAATTGACAGAATTGACCGAATTGACCGAATTGACAGAATTGACAGAATTGACAGAATTGACAGAATTGACAGAATTGACAGAATTGACAGAATTGACAGAATTGACAGAATTGACAGAATTGACAGAATTGACAGAATTGACAGAATTGACAGAATTGACAGAATTGACAGAATTGACAGAATTGACAGAATTGACAGAATTGACAGAATTGACAGAATTGACAGAATTGACAGAATTTACAGAATTTACAGAATTTACAGAATTTACAGAATTGACAGAATTTACAGAATTGACAGAATTTACAGAATTTACAGAATTTACAGAATGTACAGAATGAATTTACAGAATTTACAGAATGTACAGAATTTACAGAATCAACAGAATTTATAGAATTTACAGAATTCACAGAATTTACAGAATGTACAGAATGTACAGAATGTACAGAATGTACAGAATTTACAGAATTTACAGAATTTACAGAATTTACAGAATTTACAGAATTTACAGAATTTACAGAATTTACAGAATTTACAGAATTTACAGAATTTACAGAATTTACAGAATGTACAGAATTTACAGAATTAACAGAATTTACAGAATAATCATAAGCTTGCATATGTGAGAAAACCAGCAAATTTTATGCTGATTTCCTTGAGTATATAGGTTGTGATGTCCGTGTATGAGGTATCCGCGGAAAAACGCCTAAATGTAGACTATGTCTCAAAACCCTACGAATGCACAAAAGAAAGGCCACATACCTGAAGTGGCCTACATACTTCTGGATAGTAAATTCCACTCAGTTTCACTGTTTTTTGATGGATCAAATGTTTTCCAACAATGTGGCTCGTCCAACAGTGGACTAACTCCGATAAGAGGGGTGACACGTCAGCGCCCCGTCATCAACGGCAACGAACGGAGCTGTTGACAGTTATTGACACCACACCATCAAACAGTATTCAAAGCACATTAGTAACACTCCAGTTGATACGCACTAGTAGCAGTGACCGGCGGGGGCTTGTGTGATGGGGCGCAATGAACTGTATCTTCCACGATTTCGACCCGCTGGCTGCCGTTTGTTGTTCTCGATGGCTAATGTCAATACAGTCAGGAAGCGGGTGCTGGCTTCTCGTGGTATCGGGTGCTCAATTACACAACAACCATCAGATTGGAACCGTTATGCCGTTCTTCCGTGTGACCGATATCTCAGTCCACACGCGTGTAACCCTCGGGCCACCGAGCCAAGTTCAAAGATCCCCCGCCGAAAACAGGACCCCCTCCAAAGCAAATCGTGTGCGATATCACATTCAAACAAAACCACTAGAGTCGTAAAGTTTAACCTTGGCCGTACGCAGCCAATCGTTCAGTCAACCAAACGCCGTCGACGCCGACGGCGCAGGCCGCGCTTCCACGTTCTTTCAGTCATCCCTATAGCCCAGCGCGGCTGCCTTCCAACCAGCATGCGTACAAATATTTGTTATTACATATTAAAATATTTACATTTAGTGCGCGATAAATCAGTAATTATCATTCCGCTGCGGTGGCAGCGACTTCTGGGAGTGATCCGCGGCGTTCACGCGCGTGCACCTTAAGTCGCCGCGCGAAGCGAATGCTAAAGACGTAGACACCAGACCGGTCGATCGTCCAACTCGGCGAAAGAAGAAGTCACCCGCTGCATCGTCCATACAAATTATGCATTTTTATGCGCAGCGGTGAAGTCGTTGACGCCTTCCTCGGCTAGGCTGTCATCGTTGATGCGATGATTCAATTTTGGCGGACGGTTCATGACCTGGGACCTTGAAGTTGCAACGATGCTGTTGGGACCCCGCACCAGTCCGATTTGGATTGTTGTTGTTATTATGTAGAAGGTACGTGAACTACCCAGCGATGCGGAGTGACTCGACTCGAACGCGGAAGGCTCTCGCGCTCTAGTCCATGGATGGATGGATGAGTGTTACCTTTTTTGGGCTGAGTCAGCAACTCTCGAGCTATTGCAGTCGAAGCTCGAGTGCTCGATCCATACCGGTGGGTCAAGGGCGTTTGTGTTGTGGAACTGGATTGCGGGTTAATTGAGTGTTGTGTGATTTATTGGTTTCGTTTTAATCGATGTTGTGTGTTTACTGGGACCGGTTTCTACTGGTATATGCCCTGTGGTAAGTCGAGTTCGATGAATGTTTCTTAACTGTCACCTCCTTGTAACCTCGTCGAACTTTCTCCCAATCACATAACCCATGCATACATCAACCAGAAAGGCTTCTCCAGTTCTTTGAACAGTTTTCCCAAACTCGCACACAACCACACATAACGGCGGGGCTTCGATAACACATGACAAACTTTTGTCGCCTTGGGAGGATACCGAAAAATAAAACTACTAAACCCCAAGTCCGAAACCGAGAAGCGCGCCCGCGCTTCGCTCGTGAAAGGGATAAATTTATGATCCTTCGGGGATGTCCCGGATGGTCTCGGGTTCCCTTTATCGCACACACAAACTGCCATCACGGTACATACCTACACACAGACACACACACATACGGATACGGCCCCAAAAGTTGAAAGGAAAACTGTCCAATTCATAATTTTTCGTCCCAACAGTCGTCGTTGTCGTCGTCCGTAGTCGGTCATCCGTTCCGTTGAGCAAACATTCAACGAACTACAACGACGGTTGAGCGGGTGGGGGAAGGACAGTTGCTTCGAGGGACATCATCGCCACCGACCGCCCTCACCCATCACCACTTGCCATAAATAAATAACGAGACTTTGAAAGTGGCCCCGTTTGGGCCACTGACAGCGACCGCCACCGACAACTGGAATTTACCATGGAAATGGGAAAATTTTACTGCGAAAAAGTTGGTTGATTCATCTAGCAGGGGGATTGACCTTTGTTTTTTTTTTTTTTTGTTTTTATTTCTCAGAAATTCACGGAACAAACTATCATAGTTTGACCATAATGGTCAAAGAATAGATTAAACAATAAAGAAACGAAAAACTCAAACAACAAGACATCGAAAGATGGTATTTGTCAATAATTGAGTTCTTAAACTTCTAAATGGCGTTCAGTCTTTGGAGGAATAACTCAAAAACGGATTTTTAAGCTTTCATCCGACATATCGGTCGCTAAATTTCGATTGCGCCTTCTTCTGGGAGTCTGTGGACAATGGTTCGATTAATGTTGTGTTTATGTTTGTGTTTATATTACTCACTAACTATGCTAACTATACATTACACAAACATAGACAAACCATTGTCCACAGATTCCCAGAAGATGACGCAATATGGCGACCAAAACGTCGGATGAAAGCTTAAGAATCCATTTTCGAGTTATTCCTCCAAAGACTGAACGCAATTCCCTTCCAACATAATCACCAACAGTCGAAATTCGAAGAAATTTCTAAAAATTTATTGATGAGCGATTCCAAGCAACAGCATCAAAATTAAGCAAATTTTTTAATTCATGATTTTCTATTGAACTGAAACTTTGCACAGTTTTTCAGTTCCATCTAAATCGCCATTATTCGATATCAAATTTTAATTTTGAATCACGACTAACTTTTCAAAAGGGTGTATGTGAAAATGGTTCAAAAATATTCAAAAATCTGCACAGCCAAAATGGTTCGTTCGATTGCTATGAATTTTTCAGCAAAGTTAGATAACTAAATGGTGATTCCTAAGAAAATATACACTGTGAAAAAAAATCTTTTTTAACATTAAAAAATATCATTTTTGTCACAAAAACTCAAATATCTCAAAACCCTATCTTTTTACCAACGTAATTTTTTTTTTAGCGAAGACGGTCCATTATATAAGCAATCTACCATAAAAATTTGGTGATGGTAAACTAATAAACAAAAAAGTTATAACATTTCAAAAATTTCACAATTTTCACATTTGGTAAATATTTTTTCTGTGTAAATTATTTCGGTCAGAAATCGCAGTTTGATGCTGATTTTATTGTTAAGCAAAGTTAGATAACTAAATGGTGATTCCTAAGAAAATATACACTGTGAAAAAAAATCTTTTTTAATCTTAAAAAATATCATTTTTGTCACAAAAACTCAAATATCTCAAAACCCTATCTTTTTACCAACGTAATTTTTTAGGGAAAACGGTCCATTGTATTAACAATCTACCATAAAAATTTGGTGATGATGAACTAATAAACAAAAAAGTTATGACAATTAAAACATTTCACAATTATCACATTTAGTAATATTTTTTTTTAGTGTAAATTATTTCGGCCGGAAATCGCAGTTTGATGCTGATTTTATTGTTAATGGCCGTGCGTGAGTAAAACAAGCTGTTTTTATTATGTATTATGTATGTTATATGTACAGTAATGTTCCGATTTTATCACGCCCTCCGCGCATTAGTCGTTTAAGGTACACCGGGGCAAGTTGAAATGGGTGGGTGGGGCAAGATGAAACACGAAGTTTTGAAACAGATTTCAATACAATTTGGTAATTTATCCTTCGTTAAAAGATTGTTTGAATCAAAAACTATGCGTTACGGCGATCAAACTATTTATTATCATTAGAAAACATCATGTTAACCCGCTGTTTCATCTTGCCCCACCCGTTTCAACTTGCCCCGGTGTACCTTATTCATTAATTTGCTGTTACATTTGAGGACAAGTGTTTTCCCTCTTCTTCAAGATGAATGTTGAAAGCGTGTTTTGCAACGTTAAAAATATTGAAATGGGTATAGATGTTGAAGAATATTCCAAAACATTTTTGAAAAGGGGCGTGATTAAGTTGTTTAAACAGATGTCGCTGATGGTGCGGTGGCATGACTCTCTGCACTTAGCACTTCTGGCAATTTCTCAGTTGTTGTCGTTTTAGAACTTCCTGCGCCCTGCTTTACCGATGATATACAGATGGCTCGTTTGTCAAAGTCTAGACGGCAGGACGTGCAAGTAAATTTGTATTCAATGTGGGCATTTGGGCATAACCAGTCTCTTTCAGTTTATCTATGGTGCTCTCGGTGAGATTTCGTAACTCTTTTGAACATTTTTTTCATCAAACGGTCTACAAGACAGCGTTGAGTTGAAGACCTTTGAGAAAGCGACTGTTCATGTTGTTCGTTAGATTATAATAAACAAAATCACTTATTAGTTTTAATTGACTAGTTTGGTGTTGTTTGCTTGGCTGAAGAAAAAAATTACTAATAATTTTTTAATATCCATAGCGAAGTATTTCTTTGCTTTTTCGTGAGCATTGTCATGGTATGTATACAGACACACAAACGTAACACTGACGAAATTTTCATTGACCACGCCTTTAACGATCATTTTGAATCTTGGTTGTGGCTTTCATAACCAGAAGAGCGCCCATCGTGCGTTTGACGTTTCACACTAGCGCCTTCTGATGACGATATTGCACAACGCAGTGTTTCGTGAAACATTTCCACCAGGTGGTGTTAGTGTGAACTGGGCGATGGATTTTCACGAAAATTGTTCTAGGCGTTTCGTCTGTTTGTCTATGGTATGTACCTCTCATGCATTTGTTGTTGTTGAAGTTACTCACATTCTTCCGATCATAAAGTCTGTTCTTTAAGAGGTAATTTTTTTTGCAGATAATCTAGACGTATACGCGTATATAAAACTTTTATTATACAGCTTTTCTCTTAAAAATAAGTTTAATTCCATTTTTCTTATAATCAACAGCTTTTCATCACTATCAAGGGATTTTTTCACCAGTCACGTACAATAAAAAGTATGACACTCTCAATGTTTTTGATCACAACACTGGATCGCGTCTAAGTTTCAAATAGATACTAAAGTAATTATGAATAATCAAACAAAAATATCATGAAAACAACTTGTTTAATTCAGGCGGTAGCCTTTACAATAAAATCAGCATCAAAATATAATTCTCGAAATAATTTACACAGAAAAATTTTTTTTTGTTACTAAATGTAAAAATTGTGAAATGTTTGAAATGTCATAACTTTTTTGTTTATCAGTTTACCATCACCAAAATTTGATGGTAGATAGCTGATATAATGGGCCATTTCCCCTAAAAAATTGACGTTGGTAAAAAGATAGGGTTTTGAGATATTTGAGTTTTTGTGACAAAGATCATATTTTTTTAAAGTAAAAAAAGAAATTTTTTACAGTGTATATTTTCTAAGGAATCATCATTTAGTTATCTAACTTTGCTGAAAAATTCATAACAATCGAACAATCCGTTTTTGCTGTACAGCTTTTAGAATATTTTTGAACTATTTTCGCATACACCCTTTTGAAAAGTTAGTCGTGAGTGAATATGAAGGTTTAATATCGAAAAATGGCGATTTAGATGAAATTGAAAAACTGTGCAAAGTTTCAGATATTTTTGAAATGGTCGCTCAGGATCGACTGACATGACTCCGTGGAATTCCTCGATTTTAAAATTTAATTCAGAAGAGCTTTCTTTCCTGAGTCACTATGATTTCTTCAAATTTTTAGAACTTGATATTGATATCTTACATCAATACCAAAGAGATTTCAACTTTTGATGGGTGCAAAACTTTGACAGCTCCACTCAGTGCAAAATCCGCCGAGGGTTATTCACCAAATCGCACTCATAAAAAACTTTAAATTATTTTTGAACAAATGCTCGGAATAAAAGGCCCGGAAACTAATTTAAAAATAATTTGAATAAATAATAGTATAAGGATTTGGATTCCTACCCTGTTTTGCCCACAGATTTAGTAATAGTATGGTGTCGCCTTCATACCACTTAAAACTCCAATTACAAACTCATGAATGTCTGGGTCGAACGAAAAACGTTATGAAAAGCCAAAAATGTAGTAGTTTGTGGTGGCAATGCATTCTATCTTTCGTCTTTTCGACCTTTATTAAGCCTTTTTTCTTAGATTAGATATTCTCTGCATTTTTTTTAACTTTAGGTCAGATCTTTATTAGCAATACTTACAGCAGATTATGTTTTTTTTTTTATCTCAGGTATGGATCTTCGGAACTGTCTGGTGTTATTCCTGTAGATGATTCTGGTTGGTCACTTGACCAAAACAATAAATTTCTGAAACGAAAATAAAAAAAATACCAATCAAGTTTCCACCAGAATGAACTTCTAATCAAAGGCCATATCTGGCTGAAAATCTTGAATAAAAAACGAGAAAAACTCATAGCAGAATTACTAAAACCAGGTTAATGAATAGCTGGAGTTCTGTAACAAATTTTTAAATTTTATTCATGTGTAAAGATTTTTCTTGAAAAGTTTTATAAAAATTACTTGAGATTTGAGGTCAAATTTTTGAATAACTTCCTTCATCTCGTGCAATTTTTGAAGATTTGTCTGAACAATTAGAAAATTTCTGTTGGAAATTTTGTAATGGCACTGAAATTCGATTGAAAGACAGTTTTACTTGAAATAATGCCAATCACTCTTTTTAAAAATGCCAGAAAACTGGCCCTGAAATTTTGCCAAAAGAGTTCAAGGGAGCCATTAGAGATGACTCATGTTTTTTAACAAAACTGTTGCGAATTTTCCAGTTCAATTTTCGTTTTTTTTTGTGTGAAGAATTAGCTGAATTTAGAACACACATATAAAATATATAAAGAAGTTCAATTTTCTGAAAAGTTTTTTTTTTTGTAGAAACGGTATTAGGCATTTCTCCAGAATCATTCCAAATTTTACATCATATCAAGAGTTTTAAAGAATTCTTGTTACTAAAACTTTCACAATAGGCCAAAGCTTGAAAACATTCTAAATTTCCACTATGGCCAAATAGGGAACCACTATTGCGATAACTGGTACACTTACCGTACCATTTATAAAAGTTTTTGAAAATGATTATTATTATTATTGGATTTTCAGCTTGCTATAGGTGGTGTAGTAATGTTGAGATTACGATAAAAATTCTAAGGTTATCTGGAAACTACGATGGAGTTTTAACAATTAAGAAAAAGGTGGTATCGATTATAAACCTGTCTATTCCGATGAATATTACTCAAGAAAACCTGTTATCCCAAGATTTTTTTTTTGAGATTCGGGTTTTCTTTAGAGATTTGTTGAAGAATTGGTGTTGAAATCTATTCTGATGTCGTTCCGAAATTTTTCAGAAGATTTCTCCCAAAATTCTCTCCAGGATATTTCTTTGTATTCCCTCCGGAATTTTCCTTAGATTTCTATAAGAATTCTTTCTACAAATTTCTTCGCAGTTTCTCATAGAGTTCTTCCTGGAATTATCTTTAGATGTTTTCCGGAGTTTCGGGTAAGATTTTTCTAGAAGTTTTTTTTTTTTAATTTCTCTTAGTTCCTTTAAAAAATCCCGATATTTTTTCCGGTATTTGTGAGAGTTGTTACGATCAGAGTTTTTCTCTCCTAGATTGTTTGCTGTTGATCTTCTCTTCTGCTCGGGAGCACCTTTAAAAATTTCCATTTTTCTTCCGAGTTTTCCAAGAGTTGTTCCTAGGATTTCTACAGGAGTTTTTCACTAGGCTTCGGCAGGAGTACCTTCCGGGATTACTTGCAGATGTTTTCCCAATCTTATTTCCAGAATTTCTGGTAATAGTGGTCGGCAGTAGTAATGTCGATATTCCGGTGAAAATCCTTGGGAAATATGGAAACTACGATCGGAAATTAATAAAAACGGGGAATAATGACGGGTGGTATCGAAAATCTGTGTTCTTAAGATTACTTTCGAGAAGTGGGCTATATTTTAGAGATTTGTCGAGGAATTTTTTTGGAAATCTATCCAGAATTCGTTCCGAAATTTTTCAGAGGATTTCTCCCGATTTTTTTTCCAATATTTTTCATTTTATTCCATCTGGAAATTTCCTTGGATTTCTTCCAAAGTTTGTTCTACAAATTCTTACCCAGTTTCTTACAGAATTCTTCCTGGAATTTGACGGAGTTGGTTTCTAGACTTCTCCAGGAGTATCTCTAAATATTTGTCTCAAATTTGCTCCAATAGTTTCTGTCAGGGTTTCCCTGTATCTTCCAGTATTTCTTAGAGTTTTTCCTGGTAATTCTAATTAGGAGATTTATCCAGAGCTTTTTCCTACGATTTCTGCAGCAGTTTTATACGGTTTTTCTGCAAAGGGTTTCCCGCGATTGCTTCCAGAGGAGAGAGACTTCTCCACAAGTTACTCCAAGGATTTCTTGCAAAGAATTTTCCGAGGTTCCTGTAGGAATTTCTCACGAGTCTCTTATGAAGTTTCTCCGTTTTTTTTAAATGTCCCATTTAAAAAATTCTTCTTCTTTGTGGCTCTACTTCCTCACTGGGACTTGGCCTGCCTCGCTTCAACTTAGTGTTCTTTGAGCACTTTCACAGTTATTAATTGAAGGGCTTTCTTTGCCTTCCATTGCATGAATTTGTATATTGGGAGGCAAGGACAATGATACACTATGCCCAGGAAGTCGAGAAAATTTTCCGACCGGAACGGGAATCGAACCCACCGTCTCCGGATTGGCGATCCATAGCCTTATCCACTAGGCTAACTGGAGACCTAAATTTTTTCTTAGGATTTTTAAAAAGCTCGTCTCATCATTTCTCAAATATTTGTTCTCGGAGCTCGTCGCGAGATTCCATTAGGATTCCTTCCAAAATTTCTTCGGAAGTTTCTTATCAGGAAAAAACCTGGAAACCCTCATGAAAGAAATCACAGGAAGAGGTTCATGAGAAATATTGGCTATATTTCCTGTAGAAATCCTCAAAGGAACTTCGAAGAAAACTTTGGAAGAAAACTGCGGAAAAAGCCCTTGTTGAGTTCTGAAAAACTCTGAGAAACATGCCGGGAGCAACACCAGAAGGAATCTTCTAAGCTCCGTTACAAACTTCAAAAGAAATCTGAAGGTTCAATTTACGCGAGAACGTTGAAGAAATATCCCGGTTGACACTATTTCAGACATCTCGGGACTAGAAGAAACTGTAGATGAAAGTTCAGGATAGTTTCTTGAAGAAATTTCCAGGAGGAATCCGGGAGAAATCCCGAGATGGACTCTGGGAGCAATATCGGGAAAGCCTCTGAAAGAAATCCAAGAAGGAACTACTTCAGAATTCCATGAATAACTTATGCATAAACCCTAGGAGAAACTTTATTGGAAATCTCCGGATTATCTTCTTGCAGAAACTTGAGGGTAATCCCCTAGAAATATCGGTGTCCGTGGTGCAGTGATCACACGTTCGCTTCATTATCGGATGGTTAAGGGTCCGATCCCAGCCCCGGCTCTTCATCAATTGCTCTTCCCCTCGAGAGCGGCTGACACTTGACTTTCTATTGAGCTCTCATAGCTCTAACGGACTCGAATAATTGGATATCGGAGAAAGCAGCACAAAGACCGGTTCGCTATAGTAGAATAGAATAAATTTAGGCGCAGTACACTTTAACCCTCGAACGATCGCGCTGTTGTATTTTGTACAACACATTGAAAAAATCTCGCTTTCTGTACTCAGCATTAGCGTGGTGCTGACGCAGGTAGTCAACCGCGCGAGTTACGGAAGGTTAAGTGTAGCAGTCAGTTGTTATTGCTCTCTTTGTGCCCCAGTGGACAAAAGAGCTGTAAAATTAGGTTGAATAATTAAGAATAAAATAATCTAGAAAATATGTGGGAGAAATCCCGGGACGATCTTCTGAGTCCCAAGAGTTACGCCTGGGATGAATTGCGTAAAATATTTCAAGAAAAAATCTGGAAGAAACTCTACGAAAAAATCTTGCGCCAACATCTTTAAATTATCCTGGGAGAAACTCCTGTAGAAATCCTGGGAAAATCCTAAGAAATCCAGAGTAGCACACATGTTCTACATAGGTGTAAACAACTCTTGTATGACTGAACTTGATCATCATATAAGAGTTGGATATGCATCTCTTAAACATGTGTGCTACTAGGGATGCAGGTCCTGGGTCGGAATTCAGGAATCCTGGAAGATGCTCAAGGAGGATTCCCATAAAACGCCGGCGATATGAATCCGGAAGAACCTCCAGCAAGAATTTAGGATGAAACAATGAGAAAAATGCCGTAAAGAATACGGAAAGGATCTTATGAGAAATTCTGGAAAGCATTCCAGAGTTCTAGGAAGCAACTCTGACGAAATTTTTGCATCTGAGCAGTTTTTAAATATTTCACCAAATTTCAGACCACCGAGGGTTAGAAACACGTGCCGTAAATGTTTTCCGAAGCACCGGAAATGAAAACCATTCCGCAGCAAACAATGTCGTGACCCACTCGCTCAGTTCTGGTGGTGGTCGGTCAGTGACGACGATGGACGCGTAAAATCAACTCCAAAGAAAAGGCTCTAAAATGCTTGCGTCGTGCAACGCGATGAAAATGGTGAAAAAAAAATCGACAACTTTTACGACTTTGGTTACTTTGCCACCACCGTTTGTGTCGGAATGTGAAAATGCGTGCCCGGTGACTATTCTGAGGCAGCGATACGGGTCAGCCGGTGCAAAGCATTCTTCGGATGTTGACGAATGGCCTTGAACAACGGATCAACACGGATGGGGTGTGACAGACTAGCAGGTGCCCTGTGTCCGCCTATGTCCGGTGTTGAAGAGTTTCAATAGTGCACGTTTCTCATTAGGAGTCGACCTAGCGACTGATGAGTAGATTTTTGTGTCTGACGAAATGACGATGGTGGGAAGTTCAATGGTTAAATCGAATTGTTCGGATGCCTTGATTTACGATGTGTTTTATAGTGGTCTGTAATTCGAAAGCTAATCATTATTTTTTCTTTTTGTTTCGTTACAGGTAAGCTCGGTTGAAAATTTTCTTCTTATAACGACCATGTAAGTGTTCTATACTTGGGAAAATTTGAGATAGATGGCTTCCGATAATTTAACTGCGCGTTCCATCTTCCAACAGAACGTCAAACATGCTCGCTTCACTCCAATTATTCAACAGCGCGATTCGCCACCAGTCGTTATCAGCGGGCTCCAATCGTCGACATCGCCGTCGTGTTTGCCCATATTCGGAACTTATCATCACCAACCTCGTTAGGTGACAATGACCTTGCATCACTGCACACACTGCATGCATTCCCCCGTATCAGTCAATAATGTGCATCCATTTTGACGAACCATTTGCTTATCAATCGGTTGCTTTCGTTCGTTCGTGCGCTCGCGCTCGCATTCATCTCCGACAACTCCGACAAAGTTCAATGTATTCCCCCTACCACCAACCGGCTTTGCTTGAATCTGGATGGGTCGTCGCTCGGTCCATGTTTACTACCAGCCACCAGCGCTCAGTGATGACTTGTTTATGTATTTTCTTAAAACCGCCGCTCGTCTTATCGGTCGCTCGCACCTTTTCCACCGCTGCGCTACTGAGGAGGTATAGAAACGCAAACACTCAAACACACATAAAACGCGATTAGTCAAAATGCAGCTCATTATCACTTGTCACCCGCGCACGTTTACCTTTCCTCACCCCGGGTTCTTCCCGGTGAGCACCATCCATCCGTCGTCCAATCGGTCATTGGTTTGGTCGGTCACGGCCGGCCTGGTCTGCCTGCAACGTGATGGATTCGAAAATAGACCGCGTCGCGTCTCGCAACTATGCGCGAAGTCCACCGTCGTCGCGTCTTGTCGTGCGAATAAACTGAAAATCTTTCGGTCACGTATCTCACTCAGTGTGTGGGTATTGATCGCACGCGGACTTGTTTTTGTTTTATTTTCGGGAATCGCGTCTTGGGTTGCAATAATTGTGCGATAACGTTCGCAGTCACACACACACACAACACGCGTTGTCGTAAAACACTAAAGAAGAGTTACCGGTCGGAAATTTGGCGAATGCGACACGTTACGACAAGTTCGAAAATCGCAATCGTTGATTTGATTTGACGGTCGAACTACGATTAGTCGACTTAGCTAGTCTATGTCGACTTTTGACAAACGCTTTCATCTCCATCACTGTGACCGGACCTTTACGGTCGGAATATGTATATCAGTGAGCTGAGCTAACGCTGAGTAGTAGTCGAGTGAGGGAGGGCGTCCACCCGGCTGGCTGGTCGCTGGTCAGTCCGTTTGACGGGCCACTTGATATTTCGATTATAAATGGCTTCCGTGCGCGGACGGCCGAAGCCGAAGACGTCTCCGCCGCTGGCTGTGGAAGCGGCGTATTCTCGATGAGTGTGCGGCGAAAGAAACAAAAATATTTTCGGTAAATAAATTACCACTCAGATGCCGGATGGGGTGAGAGTGTGTGTGGGAGGAGGAATGAGCGCCTCCGGTGGTGGCTACAGAAGCGGGGGAATGGCATTTCTGTTGTTTACGTTCTGGTTCTTTCCGTCACGCGGGGCTTACGCGGCTACGAAACGGAGACGGCCAGTAGCGCGGTACAAAACAGATGTCATCGTTCATTGACCACCGACGCCGCCCGTGTTTACAGATTGGTGTGCGGCGGCACTAGGTTTGTCGGAGCTTCGGGTTATCACCGCAATTGAGATAAAACGGCAGTTCTTGGACTGTTGATTGAGGTGTCATACAGAGATGTTATCTATCAGGGTGGGATTGAAGTAAGGTCGACTAGATGGAATAGAAAGCGATAGCCGTAGCGCTTGCTTGAAACTTGATCGGCTACAAATCACTCTGTTGAATTAATACCAATGGAAAGGTTTTTTTTTCCACTGGATCCGGACCAATCCGGAGTCAATCGGTTCTGGTTCCGCAGGACGTTAAGGACAAACGTCTTGAAATCCCGCTTCAACAGTGCATGGGAACTTCAGACGCACAAATCTCAAGAAGCAGGCTTCAAACAACAGTGCATTTGTTTATTCTGTGCTTGCTCGCTTGTAACACAGAGAACAGACATCCTAGTCCAGTTCCGAAACTGTGTAAGAAATTTAACGGCCATTTGAAATCGGCAACACAAGTGGCAATAGCGTGGCGCTGCAATCGGTTAATGTCCCATACTAATTTTATTCACCACTTGAAATGTTTCAATTCACCACTGACTGTGGCAATATGGTGTTTAGTGGCGTTAGTGTTGTCATCGTGCACAGATCGAAAAAAGAGTGTAAAATTCTGTGACATTGATGCACATAATTGGAGCGTGGGATATCACAGAAGTTTACATGACATATCATGTAAAGTTCATGAAATATCATGTAAAATTCCATTATATGTCATGTAATTCAGCATGGCTCTGAGAGTTTACATGACATATAACACAAATTTACATTATATATCATGTAATCCATCATAACATTAAGTTTACATGACTAAAATGAAGTTTACATGAAGTGTAAATCTGATTATTTTTATCTGTGTGTATTGGTTTGCAACCTTACTCAAGTAAAGATTAAAATCCTTACACAAATTTCCGAATGAAATTTGTTGTACACGGTCAGAAAATTCACTCATTTTCGAGCTAAAGTGGGACAACTCAAAATTGAGTAAATTTTTTTCCAGCGATAGCGCTGGCCCTAGTGTGAAAATCTCATCAGTTTATGCCGTATAATATTCTTGATGATGCGAAGAATATTATACGGCTTAAACCAGTTGGATTTTTGCACTTGGGCCAGCGCTATCCCTGAAAATGCAATTTACTCATTTTTTGAGCTGTTCCAGCACAGAGAACAGACATCCAAGTCCAGTTCCGAAACTGTGTAAGGAATTTAACGGCCATTTGAAATCGGCAACACAAGTGGCAATAGCGTGGCGCTGCAATCGATTAATTTCCCATTCTAATTTAATTCACCACTGACTGTGGCAATATGATGTTTGGTGGCGTTAGTGTTGTCATCATGTATTGGTTTGCAACCATACTCAAGTAAAGATTCAAATCCTTACACAACTTTCCGAATGATATTTGTTCTAGCCTGGATGTCTGTTCTCTGTGGTTCCAGTTTAGCTCAGTTTTGTGTGAATCTTACTCATTTTAGAGTAACATTTTCTTAGCGTGTAGCCTGGATGTCTGTTCTCTGTGCTTGTAAATAATAAGCTTAAAATATGAAGATCAGCTGTGCTGGTTTTGTTTCCCAAGAGATTTGTGCGCTCAAAATCGTGAGTAGGTGCCAAAGTCGACCATTGTGGCGGCCATTTTGGGATCTAACAAGTCCGTCCCTAAGATCTTTCTCAACTTAATAGGCCTTGACGGCGCCGCAGTGCTGCCGCCTGGCGGGAGTCGTATGGCAAACGTGAGAAAAAACGAGACAAAACACGTTTGTTTATACTTCTTCACGCACACGATGACAGATACAAATGGGATTTCCCATTAGAGTGAGTGCATTTTTGCTGCCGTCATAGCCAATAGAGCCGTCGTATATTCGTGAACTGTCACAAAGCTGATGACATGACATGTCTTTGTTTTCAGTTCAACAAGTTTTGTCGGAGAAGCATGTTCCACCATTATTTGTAACAAATCGTCTCTTTTCATTGAATGGTGCTCCGTTTTGAAATTAATTTAAAAAACAGACACTAATTCTTAAACTTTTAGGTAGGGTTTTAGACCCCATGCCCGGCACCTACAGGTAAACAAAATTGCGCATTTCCTAAATTCACAACGGAACTACCGTTTTCGTCCACTTCTTCCATCTGAATCAGATACCTTAGTGCGTGAACTTGTTGTTAACAGTGATTGTTGTGAAGATTGTCTGCCGGAAAGTTGAACGAGTTTACTGCACCTAGTCCAGCGCCAGAATCTTTCCAGAGGAAGTCCGAAGGGACTTTGCAGAAGAAGTCCGAAGAGACTTTCCAGAGGAAGTCCGAAGAGACTTTCCAGAGATAGTCCGAAGGGACTTTGCAGAGGAAGGACTAAGAGACTTTCCAGAGGCAGTCCGACGGGGCATTCCAGAGGAAGTCTGAAGATGCTTTCCACAGGAAATACGGAGGGACGTTCCAGGAGATGTCCGATAGACTTCTCAGAGGAACATGCATTATTTTTTCCCTGGCGGCGAAAACTATAAATTCAATACATCTAGATATTGTCTTGGAAAAACTACTTCAGGTTTTTTTACGGAAACTTTTTATTGGGTAGATGTAGTTATGAAGCCTTATTCAATTTATATTTGGTTTCAAAGGGCATGGCTGTTCAAGGGATCGGGATCTGGGTGTCTGAGTTATTATTGTGGATTTATAAGGTTTAGGAGTTTTTTAGAGTGTGCTTCAGAGGGTTTCAGTGATTTTCAGGGAGATTCAATTGGAACCAGAGAGCATGTGTTGTCCTTGCTCATTCAACCTTTCACAACTCTCTTCCAACTTCAATGAAATCTTTCCCTGCTTCAAACCCAACCCATTTGTACCTCGGTTCTTCAGCCCTCTTAACAATCATCCTAGTTTTCCGTAAACCTTTTCCCTAGTGTTCTTTCCCTATATACCTTATCTTTATTCTACGCCTACGGAAACGGCTAAATAGTCTCGAGAAATTCAAGCGATATCATTTGATTTTGCCCATCGTTTCGACCAACTTTTTGGTCTTCTTCAGAGGGTTTATCGATATTTTCGTTCTTTGTCAAATTTTCTACATAAACCTGTTAGGGACCCTTTTATTTAAGTTTTCTGAAAACTTTCAAATCCTTCATCAAAATCTCGCCCAGAGAATCCCCTTAGGTCTTACTTGAGTCATCCTCTGGTAAAATCTCACTGAGTCCCCTTATGTCTTTATAAATGCCCTGATACTTCTTTTAACCAATTCCTGTGAAATAACATGAGTCTCTCTTACGATTCTCTTCAAAGTCAAATGCCCTTAAAAACTACTCTTATCCACTTTTAGACCCTCTATTTAAGAGGAGGGACCCTATATTTAAGTCCCAATAATACTTTCTTTGTTCCTTACTCGCTTAGATATTCCTGAGATCCCATTTCACCCCTCTCTTAAATACACCGGACGCCTTCATCATAGTTACCAAAGCAACATATTCAAGACCAATTAGGTTTAAAGAAGTTCTGGAAGTCGTGATAAAATGTTACATGAGTAACGTCTTTATGGCATTGGCTTATGTACAGCAAAAACGTGGCAAAATTTAAATTTGTATGAAAATATTTCATAAAAGAGAGGTTTTATTGTACATACAAAGCACATTGCTTATCGTGGCGTACATATTCGTGATTGTTGGTCACATTAGTTTTTGATTTTAACCTCGGAATGTCTGTCGAAAAATTCCAACCATCATTTCAACCGGAACATTCCAGCATCAATTGGTACGTTCCGCACTGTCACTATGTCACCACAGGCTGCGCTCCAACAAAACCACCCAAGAAGCCGTACCCGTATCCCAGCACCGAAAGCCCTTCGGACATTCAAATTGTCCCAAAAAAAAAACTGAAAATTGTTCCACATTGAGATGAAATTTCATCCACCTATCTCCTATATCCCGCTGACACCGAGTCACACAATGTTGAACATTGCTGACACCGGAATTACTTCGAATTCAATTCCAATTCCCAATAGCATGGATCTCTTGCATCTGCTGGTGCGGTTGTCGTGTCGGACGGATCCAAAAAAAGTAACCCTTTGCAGCCGGAGAAGGCCCTTCTAGATGCATCAGAGTCCGCGCGACGACCAACGGACCAAGAAAAATGAGGTTTCATTTCAAATTTTTCAGATCACGAAATTGTGCTGGTCTCTTGGCGCGACGACGACGACGACGACGCGTCTCCGGGGTCCCCATTGTAATTCGAGAAAAGTACGGTCAAACCAACCAGTAGTGACAAGTACCTACGTCCTACACCGACCGAGACTGAGGCCTCCGAAGCCTGAGGGTACAAATCGTCGTCACACTTCTTCGAAAGGGGGTCCACGTCGTTCCTCCGACACTATAAAAATAAATAATTCTTTATGGGTTTCAGGGTTTCAATTCTTCGACACGTACTCGCGCGAATTCGATACACTCCTCTCACTCCACACGGATGGTTCAGCCAACAGGCTCTTCAGCAGCCAGCGGAGCCTCATCTGCGAGTGCGCTGCGCTGCTGCCAACCAGCTGCAGCCGAGAAGACGACGAGATATGAAAAATCATCCGGGAAGGGCCCCGATGGGAGCAGTGAGGCGATTTATCGGGCCCGGCTGGACCAGAGGAGGCTGATGATGACGACGGAAAACGAGAACCCAACGAACGGGTGATCGAGGGATGATGATAGCAGCTCTACGACGAGGACGACGACGACGACGGATGGATGACGACGGAGGCTTTACGAACTACTCGGGACTCGGGGCACACATGGAGCCAATGATTTAGGGGAGGCCATAAAAAATAATTTGATTGCCTTCGTTTCGGTACAGCTGGAGCTGGAGGATGATGTGGAAGAGCAAACAAACTGTGATGTGCAATTGCCCTGGCTTCGCTCGGGGGTGTGTGGAAGGGTTCTGCTGGCGGGCGGGATTCGGTCGTGTCAGGTCACTTCGAGGCCAGATGAAAGTAATTCCAAGACACGGGGAAAAAGAGAGGCTCTCGAACGTACACGGACGACCCTGACAGCGATCGATCGGCAGCCACCACCGGTAGAGCACGGTCAGACAAACCGAATCGAACCCGTCACTCAAAAATCAATTCCCGTAGATTTATTGGACAAGGGGGTTGCTGCCGTGTGCGAGGGCGGGGGACCGAAGAAGCTTGAAAACTAATTTGTCCGCTGTCAGATTGCTGAAATTCTCCGAGAATGATTCATGCGACTGGTAGTTGGGTGCCTAATCCTCTCTCCTGCTTCTCGACTACCGCATCGATACCGTCAAGGCGCCATTCACCGTGGGGGCTCCATTCACCGTGTGCCTTCGAATATTTTTTCATTATTTCCATATTATGATTGAATGATGTGACAATTTCCCTTCAATTGCACCAATACAACACTAATGTATTGTTACCATGTCAAAACGCTCATTAAAAACATTTAAAAGTATCATTTTGACACTAAACTGTGTTTACATGAAGCGGGTTTCTGCTCGTTCACTGCATTCATAGTGAAAAATCGAAAACTGCGCTAAGGTGATTTAAGCGATAAGCTAAATGTAGTAACGTTTTTATTCCACCAAGAAGCAATTAAATTCACATATCAGGTATGTATTTTGCATTACCGAAGTAAGTTTAACAAGAAAGTACGATTTCTCGTACTTTTTAATTGAAACAAAAAGGCACGGTAAATGGGTACCCTAAAAATCAATGGTCTCCATTCACCGTGCCCCATATTTTCCCATATATCTAGAAAAAATCGAAAATTTAAACATTCGTTTTTCTAATAAAATCTTGCAAGTTATTACTTGAAATGAATTTAAATGAAGAAAATTCCCTTGGCTGGGTTGTTTTGATCATTTTTAAACAAAGTAGAATAAAATTTCTCATACACGGTGAATGGGTCCCTACTACCACGGTGAATGGTGACCTACCACGGAATTAGGCGACCCTACTATCCTTTACTAATTGTACTATATCACCAAATTTTGTGGAAATTTTTCTACTTCTGTGGATATTGCTTTAATTTTAACCTATAATGAAGGCAATTAAAAGCGACACCAACAATGTTTATGAGACTGGTGTCAAATGACAGCCCTTATTTGCCCCGAATCCTCTTAGATCCACGGTGAATGGTGCCTTGACGGTACAACCGGGGCGATGGTGATTGAAGAATGAAGATTCACACCGATGCATTTTTGGTGTCTAAGAAAGTATGGGGGCAAAGACGAATGTGGCCGAACAAAAAGACACTGCTCGGATGGTCGTTATACCTAGCTGAGTTGCTACGGATGGGCGAGAGAATAGAACGACAAGATTAATGGCTCTATTGGCATGGCAACAAAAACATTTCAACAACTTGATCCCTCGTCATTCCGACCCGAGATGTTTGTCTTTTTGTTGTTTTTTACTTGAAAGTTGGGCGGTATGCATCCTCGTTGAGCTGGAAAAGATAACTTCAGCACATTCAGCAATTCTAATTCAAGTTTTATCCAAATTAAAGATCGAAATGAGAAACTGGCAACACTGCTATTACCAGAACACACTTTTTTGTCATCCAAAAGTAAACTTTCCAATATTCAAAGTTCCTACTGGAAAAACTTGTAATTAGAAGGCACGAAATGTTGCTAAAATTAACAAATTGAGAGATGAAATTTGTGAAAAAATCGCGTTCTGGTGGGATTCGAACCCACGACTCCATATTCGCTAGACCGGCGCTTTAACCAACTAAGCCACAGAACAGGTAATGGTTCTGCGGAATAGAAAGCTAAACTGACTCCGAAGCCGCACCGTGAACACTCCTATTTCACAAACTCATCTCTCTTTTCGGCTTAGATGCCAATCCACAACACACTTCTGTTTGTGCCCACAAGTGCGAGCGAATTATTTATATGAAGCCGAGACTTACTCTAAAATAATGGAAGAAAACACATTTAAAATAACAATTGTTACGGAATGAAAGGTGGAAGTAGCAATTCGACAAACACCTACAGCTAGGTCAACAAATCATTCTCAAGCGAGTTCTTAAAATCTTTTTACACTTGGAGTATTAAAACGTTGAATTCTCGTACCTTGCTTGGTAGTATGGCAAGAAAGGCAGATATGTTATGATAGTTGTGATGGATTTTCAAATTTGAACCGCAATTTATTGTCAAATTTTTCCGACTTATTTTAGGAATAGCATCGCGAATTGGAATGTCTTTAGAAATTTTTATAGGAAATTCTTTGGAAATTTTCTAAGTAACTTCTCCGTCTCCCAGGAACTCGTCAGCCAATTACTTTAGAAAAACTTTTTGCACTACCAACAGTTTCTTCAGGAGATCACCAAGGAATTCCCAAAAGAATTGCCGGAATTCCCTGAGAAAAAAAAATGATTCAAAAAAAGTTTTTTGAAGTAATTACGAGAATATTCTTTAGAGAATTACCGGCAGAATTTTAAAGGTTTTTCTGGCACAATTCTTAAACAAACCTACAGAGGAAATTTTGAGAGACTGTCGAAAGTGTTCCTAAAGAACTTGCATAGGAAGTTTCTTAAGAAATTGCAAAAGAGTTTCTTATGTATAAATTTCTAAAACTTTCTTTGGAATAATTTGTTATAAATTTGCCTGAGGAATTCCTGAACGAACTTTCACTTGGGGTCCTGAGCGAATTTCTGAAAGATTATCTTAACAACTGATTACTGAAAAACTGCCAGAGAAATCTCCGAAGTTACCACAGTCTCTTTTCAAGTTTTTCAAATTCCTTATTTTTTTTTCAGAAAATTGCCGGACAAGATTTACTATCTTATCCAGTCTCATGCATTAGGCGCTCCCAACTCAGTGCCTCTCCTTTATTCAATATATGTAGAAACATATTTATAATTCATTCTCATTATAATTTACCCACCATTTACCATACTTAGCTTCACTGACCTGTGTGTTGCACCTTAAAGATCCTACAATGAATAAGTGTCCTGATGACATTTTGCCAAATGGTGTTCGATCAAATGGCATTGGGCCAAATTCATTGATGGCTTGATGGCTGGACACTCCCTGAAAACCCTTTTAAAACTGACAATTTTTGAAACCCATTATGAAACATCTGATACTTCTCTGGAATTCTCTGAGTCTACTTAAAACGTCCCAAAAAAAACCTTCTCACTCTCGATACATCCTGAAATAGCTCTGCCACCCCTCGTGTATCTTGGTGTATCATTTGGAAGTTCGTGAACTCTTGAACCAATGTCCTTGAAACTAAATATAGTTACCATAAATACGACTGCCAAACAAAAAGTTTCCATGAAAAGCCTGAACCAGTTTTCCCATTATCTAGATGTATTGAATTTATAGTTTTCGCAATTAAGGAAACAATGGATGTCTCTCGGACTTCTTCTGGAAAGTCCCTTCGGACTTCCTCTGGAAAGTCCCTTCGGACTTCCTCTGGAAAGTCCCTTCGAACTTCCTCTGGAAAGTAACTCGAACTTCTTCCAGAGGGTCCCTTGAACTTTCTCCACAAGTCTTTCGGATTTCCCATGGAAAAGCCCTCGGATTTCCTTTTGAAAGTCCCTCGAATTTCCCCTGGAAAGTCCCTCGGTCCGGTCTTTCCCTGGAAAGTCTCTCGGACTTCCCCTGAAAAGTCCCTCAATCTTCCTTTGCAAAGTCCCTCTAAATTTCTCTGGAAAGTCCCTTTGGACTTCCTCTGGAAAGATCCTTAGGTCTTCAAACGTTGCTTAAAATTTCAAAGAACAATTGCAAAGAGTTTCATGACCACAACCCATGGTCATGATTTTATTACACGAATCAATGATAACATAATCTAAACGATGGTTACATATCATGAACAAATGTAACATGACTAGAAGTCATGATAGCGAAATGCGCAGCTATTTTCGTAATCAAAAATAACACCATGACGCTTAGTCATTGTATCCTGACGCTACGTCATGAAATCACAGCGCTGAGTTATGAAATCATGACTCTGATTCCTGTAAACATGACTACGAGTTATAAACATAAATCAAAACAAAGGGTTTTGGCGCCGCTAAATGTCACGCAATGCAAGCTTGTTAGTCATTTTTCATATAAGTCAATCGGCGTCCAATGAGTGTTCTTTTTCTATGAGAGATGAAAATGTTGTTTATTTTCATTATTTTGAGTAAAAGCGGTAAGTTGGTGAATATTTCTGATATTATAATAGTGACTGAGATTTACCACTTCACTGATGATACTGATGATGGGCTTCTTAGCCCTAAGGTTAGATTTTCAACATATTTACAGAAAAAAATGGAACCGGAGACCGCGTTCAGTGCTTTACGTTAGCTGAAGCAGTCGTATCTGCCGTTTATTAATTTACTTTAATAGAATATGAATAATAAATAACAAACTTTAGAGTCATGAATCACATTTATGTTTTCATTTAATCGGGGTTCATGGCGCCAGAGTGCATGCTTCATGATGTTATTTTTGCGCTTGCCATTTTGCATGAATATAACATGGATCATGAATCATGTTTATGCCTTCCTAAATTAAATTCATGATTCCACAGGACGTGCTAACGGAATTCATGACTCTTCTCACAACTTTCCGTGGCAAAAAATGCATTTTTTATAGCAAACAACAGAATTGTGAAGCATGCTATGTTCATATGAACTAAGTTTACAGTTCTAGAGTGTGCGCATCATCGTTCCATGATATAACTTGTCATTTTTCTTCAATAGTTTTGTAAAACGTGACGTTGTGGTCGCGTTGCGGAAAAAATAGAGTCATAATATCATGACCTTTTTTCATGATGTATTGTCATAACACTGGATTTTTTTTTACAAATTCATAACTAATTTAGCCAGTTTTGGGTACCAATTTTTCCCGTGAATCCTCCGGCGAGATAGCCTGCTGTTAAAGTCGTTACTGCACGGGTGTGCTTTCTGATGTTATATGCTAACTTCTGTCTCTTTTCCTAACCAATTAAATCATAATCGATGTAGGAACTTTTCAAATCGATTACACAGAATAGCTGTGCGTTGATCCGACTTACTGTTCTACCGAAATCTTCAGAGTTTACAATAGAATTCTAGCTCTAGCGACTAGACCCGGAACTGCCGCTACGCCACACCTTACTGCAATACGGCCGTAAAAACTATCCAACTCAACAAAACAAATCTTTGACCTCACCACCATCACCACCCATCTGTTTTGTTTGCGGAAGTCCGAACCGAGAAATGATTCCAACTATTCAATCAACATCGGGTCATAATTAAACCAGTCAAAACTCATCAGAAACCCATTAGATAGCCCCGCCGCAACGCAAGACCTCATTAGCCGCCGCCATAAGATCCAATCCTCGGTACGGTGGCGACCTTGGCCTACCCCTCGCGCTCTCAGCAGCAGCGCTTAGCGCTGAGCTGGATGGTGATGATGGTTCGGTTTTCATAGAAGGTACATACCTCCAATCGGTACGATCTACGCTTCTTTACCAAACAAACATGTTTATCCGATGGACGGACGATTCCATCCGAGGTCAGTCAGCACTAGTCGTTTGGTCAGTTAGTCAGTCAGTCAGTTAGTGGAGCGCCCGGCGTGCAACTCCGAAAAATTCCGCAAGAATTATTTCATCGCAAATTGAACCGATGAAATCCGAAATACGCAAGCTCACACACACGCACCGCACACGCGTATGTGATCTGATCTCTGGGCTTGATCGCTGATGTCGGTGGCTGATTGTCTGGCTAGCGCTATAGTAAACTATTGCAACGGTCCAATCGCTTTTCGACTGCTGCCGGTGCGATACTGCCGCCGTTGCGTACTTCCCGGACAGTTAAGCTGTTCCGAAGGTCTGAACCTTCACTAAGAATCGGGTTGAAAGCTCTCGGAAGGTCGTAGTTCTGAGCTGTCTATCCAAGTCCAAGAAGGGGCTTAATTTGGTACGCTCAGCTGATCATGAGAAAGACGTAATCAGCTTTAGGTGAATGCTTCGGAGGCTTCGACTCAGTCTGAGCGTCAACGACGGGGAAGAGCGGCCGGCAGCAGCGCAAATTCCGGCTGCTAAAAAGCCAAGGCCGTTTTTTAATGATCCAAGTTCGTGTCGAGGCCCGTGTAGACTAGCTCCACCCGCTTCCATTCAATCCCAACCCGTGAAAGAGGATTAATCGCACCCGTTAGGTCCTAAATCAGCGCTCCGATCTGAAACGGTTCACCCCCGAGTTGACAGCCGGAGAGAAGAGTTACGACGAAGAAGATACAAAGAACTTGAGACAGGCGCTGCTGCTGTTGCATCGCATTGACCGGCTGGCCGGCCCCAAAGAAGCGCATTGAACTTGAACGACTGACTGAGTGACTTCGCGCTACGCCCCACCGCCGCGATTCCCCGAAGTCAAGTGCGAACGCCAAGCCAAACGACCGCCGACGCGACCGGCCGAGCGAGCGAGATCAATGTCATTAACATTTAAAAATCCGTCCAACCGCCACCGTCCGAATTCTGCCCGCGAGCTAAATTATAAGCAGCAGCAGCGGCTCGGCAGATGTGAACGAACTAGGCGTATCAGGTAGATGGCGGTGGCGGTGACGAAAACGACGACGACGACGACGGACAAAAGGGAAGTCGCGGTGAAGAGCAGTGCATGGTAACAATAGCATTCTGCGCTCGTTCAGCGGAGTTCAGCTGATGCCGTTTGGGGATTGGCCACGAACTACGCACATTGTATTTCCCGACTTCTAACAAGAATTTCTTGATAACAGCGAAAGAGTTGTGAGGGCGTAGGTCATCCACTGCGAATCAAAGATATTACGTACTTTATGACCGTCCCCATCGCACACGATTAGTCAACCACTGCTGTTTGCGCGGATAGAACCCAAAACAAACCGGCCAAAAACTGAGCTAAACGCAGCTAAAGGAAACTGCCTGAGCTGGTTTTTCGGAAGCGGCGACTGCGGGGCAGCTCTGCGACGCAAGGAACATTCAAAAATATCCAATTCCAAACGTGCTGCGCCGCGTTCAAGTTCAATTGCAGCCAGCAGCAGCAGCAGCTCGACGAATTCCGGTAACAGGGCGGCGAAGAAGGAGGATAACACACGAAAGCTGGATTGCATTGAACGATTACGATGAACTCGCGTCGCGATCCGTCGCCGAGCGGTGGTGCTTCTGTCAGTGAACTGAGCTGCGTGTAATTGACAGTTGTTGCGCCCCGTCCTCGCTGCCAAGGGATATTCCCGCGCTGGGAAGTGGAATCGCACGCAGTTCTCTGTCCTATAGGAAAGAAATAAAAATTAAACACGTACCCAGCGACGACTGCTACTGTTGTCGCCGTTCCGAACGTCTCTGGAATCTGCGGAGATGTAACTACCGCCGATGTCGATGGCGGCGCTCCACCACACTGACTGCTGTGCGTAATAAATGATGATAGTGGTTTGTAATAACAATAACGATAAATACTCATAAGTATGGACTTAGATAATGGGACTTGTCGTGAGTGTGACCAGGAGGGAGCGAAGTTCGCGGAACGGTTGAAAAGAAGTGCTGGTGGCGCCTAGAAGGAAGGCAAAAGACTGGATGCGCGTGCAAGCGATCATTTGGTTCATGTGAGGCGTAACGCGGCTCTTCTCGGCTTCTTCCCGGCTTTGATAAGAATTGTGGGTGCGCGTGCAAGAAAAGAACCCGAAGCTTTTCCAGTCCGGCGACCATTAATATTAAAGGAGTCATCAGTTTCTTCGGGGTAGAGATGTAAGCCGGAGGGGACTGTGATTGTTGAACTGGGAGTGTGAGTAATAAAGTTCCGCTTCTATGAGTCTATGAGAAGCTTACGAGAAGCCACCATAAGCTTCAATTACAGGCCGCTAAAGACTTCAACGAGAGATCGCTACGGGCCTTTACGAGAAGATTGATTTGTCTTTATTAAAGAGACTTTCAGCCCTTGGCTGGTTCGTCTCTATTTACGAGAAGAAGCGGCAACGGGCTTCCACGAAAATCCGTTACAAACTTATATAACAAGCCGCTGTGGACTTCTACGAGAATCTGCTAAAGGCTTCAACGGGAAGCCGCTACGGGCTTCTACGAGACGTTGCTATGGGCTTTTATAAGAAGCCGCCACGGGCTTTTACGAGAAGTCGCTATGGGTTTCTACGAGAAGCCGCTACGGGCTTCTTCGAAAAGCCGCTACGGGCTTCTACGAGAAACCGCTAATTCTACGAGAAGCCGCTACGGGCTTCTACGAGAAGCCGCTGCGGGTTTTTACGTGAATCCACTTCGGCCTTCTACGAGTAGCCACTTCGGGCTTCTACGAGTAGCCGCTTCGGGCTTCTGCGAGTAGCCGCTACGGGCTTCTACGAGTAGCCTCTTCGGGCTTCTACGAGTAGCTGCTTCGGGCTTCCACGAGAAGCCGCTACGGGCTTCTACGAGAAGCCGCTACGGGCTTCTACGAGAAGCCGCTACGGGCTTCTACGAGAAGCCGCTACGGGCTTCTACGAGAAGCCGCTACGGGCTTCTACGGGAAGCCGCTACGGGTTTCTACGAGAAGCCACTACGAGCTTCTATGAAAAGCCGCTACGAGCTTCTACGAGAAGCCGCTACGAGTTTCTACGAGAAGCCGCTACGGGCTTCTACGAGAAGACGCTACGGGCGTCTACAAGAAGCCGCTACGGGCTTCTACGAGAAGCCGCTACGGGCTTCTACGAGAAACCGCTACGAGCTTCTACGAGAAGCCGCTACGGGCTTCAACGATAAGCCGCTACGGGCTTCTACGAGAATCTGCTACAGGCTTCCACGAGAATCTGCTACGGGCTTCTACGAGAATCTGCTACGGGCGTCTGCAAGAAGCCGCTACGGGCTTCTACGAGAAGCCACTACGAGCTTCTATGAAAAGCCGCTACGAGCTTCTACGAGAAGCCGCTACAAGTTTCTACGAGAAGCCGCTACGGGCTTCTACGAGAAGCCGCTACGAGCTTCTATGAAAATCCGCTACGGGCGTCTACAAGAAGCCGCTACGAGCTTCTACGAGAAGCCGCTACGGGCTTCTACGAGAAGACGCTACGAGCTTCTACGAGAAGACGCTACGGGCGTCTACAAGAAGCCGCTACGGGCTTCTACGAGAAGCCGTTACGGGCTTCTAGGAGAAGCCGCTACGGGCTTCTACGAGAAGCCGCCACGGGCGTCTGCAAGAAGCCGCTACGGGCTTCTACGAGAAGCCGCTACGGGCTTCTACGAGAAGCCACTACGGGCTTCTAGGAGAAGCCGCTACGGGCTTCTACGAGAAGCCGCTACGGGCGTCTGCAAGAAGCCGCTACGGGCTTCTACGAGAAGCCACTACGAGCTTCTATGAAAAGCCGCTACGGGCGTCTACAAGAAGCCGCTACGAGCTTCTACGAGAAGCCGCTACGGGCTTCTACGAGAAGACGCTACGGGCGTCTACAAGAAGCCGCTACGGGCTTCTACGAGAAGCCGCTACGGGCTTCTACGAGAAGCCGCTACGGGCTTCTACGAGAAGCCGCTACGGGCTTCTACGAGAAGCCGCTACGGGCTTCTACGAGAAGCCGCTACGGGCTTCTACGAGAAGCCGCTACGGGCTTCTACGAGAAGCCGCTACGAACTTCTACGAGAAGCCACTACGGGCTTCTACCAGGAGCCGCTACGGGCTTCTACGAGAAGCCGCTACAGGCTTCTTCGAGAAGCCGCTACGGGCTTCTACGAGAAGCCGCTACGGGCTTCTACGAGAAGCCGCTATGGGCTTCTACTAGAAGCCGCTGCGGGCTTCTACGAGAAGGCAGTATGGGCTTCTGCGAGAAGTCGCTGCGGGTTCCTGCGATAAACCGCCTCGGACTTCTACGAGAAGTTTCTGATTTCTTCTGTGAAAAGTCTTTATGGGCTTATACGAGAAGCTCCTGGAGTTTTCTATAAGCCTTTTCGGGCTTCTACTATAAAAATCTGCGGTCTTCTACAAGAATCCTCTACTAGTTTCTGCGGGAAGTTTCTACTGGCATACAATCCATCGTATCGGCTTAAGCCTCTTCCATCTGGACCACCAGTAGCCCAACACAGCGCCGTCAATCTTCGCAAAAACAGTAGTAGGTAGCAGCATCAGCAGCAGTAGCCGACCAGCTCACCCAACTCACACGCAAAGCCCACCAATTATATTGATTGATGATGGATTCATTCAACGATTTTCCGTTTTCATTCCGCGCTCGTTACCATTGACAGTATTATTATTGTTATTATCCTTGCTAATCCCTCCCCGATTCGGGGGAAGGACCCAAACGAAGTGACGGAGAGAGAGAGAGACAATCATGTGCCAAAGTGCCGGCGACGACGAAGAGACGGAGCACACCCGCAACTTTGAATCCTCGATGATTAGGTTGGTGATAAATCGTTCGTCGCACGCGCGTCTGTCATGCGAGAGCCTTTTCGATCCGGACCAAACTCCCGCTGTAAGGCTCGTGTGATGATGATTATTCCCGTCGTCTTCGTCGTCGTCGTCGCCGTAGTCGTCGTCATTATCACAAGTGAAAATTGAGAAATAAGTCATCCGTCTTATTAGTCGTTGAGACGCGTAGACTTCGTCAACTCCGGCGTCCTTGTCTATGAACTCTTCGTTACACCCGACGTGGTGGGTGACTGCGTGACGACGAGCTTGAGAATATTCATCGTTTATCATTTTGCTGGTTCTGCTTGCTGGGGCGCTTTCTTGGACAGAAAAAGGCTCGTCGCCGTCGTCAGCTGTGATGATAATAGGCTTATCGCAAATGATGATTTCCTGTCCGGACGGTTCCAGCTCAGCAGTTGGAAGGGTTTCCCCCTCGAAGGACAAACGAAAAGAGGTCATAACCATTAATGTAGCTGGCGCTCGCAAGGGAACAATTGCACTCAGTTGCGCCGTTGGTCCACGAAGTAACATAGAAGTGCTTCTGAGAAAACCGGGCGAGTACAGCGACGACCACGTCGCGTCGTCGGAGAGGACGTTCGGAGCAATCAATCACAGCGGGAAAGACGGACTTTGATGGAGAGAAAAACCGCACGTTTCCAGAGGAGCACCTGATCCACTTCGTCGGCAGTCGCCGGATGACGCCGGCTTACAATCAAAGGAAAGAGCACAATCATAAATCTCCTCGCACTTTGGACCAGGAAGCGAGATGACTTCGATGGGAGGCGGGGCGCTTCGCTTGTCATTATCAGTATGCCAGAATCGCGCAAAGGGCACTCACTCTTCTGCTGAGGGGTGTAACGACGACAAACAGTCAGTCAGTCGTACGCGTAGCAGCAGGACGACAAACGCACGCACGCATCGTGTACTGACGCCGACGACGACGACGACCGGGAGGAAGATATATTATGCTGATTACGGGCAGCACTGGCACCAGCTCCAGCAGCAGCAGCAGCAGCAGCACTGGTGCGACGATACATGTAAGCTCATTTCGGTCGTTTATATTTATTACGATGCGTTTATAAAACAAAACGAGCGACCTGGTCCCACCGGCACCGAGTGGAGTCGAGCGGTGGCTGCTGCTGCTGGTGCTGACTTGTGGACACGCGGGGGATATGATGGAAGGCGGCACAAGTTTTTCGATTTTTCACACGGGCTCAGGTTGTCCCACGTGTACGTTTTGAGGAAGTAATTGCGAGTAGCATGGGAGAGCGAGTGAGCGATTTCAGTGGCGTCTGCGGGGCGTCAGTAGAAGGCTCTGCGGGGCGTCAGTAAAAGCTTTCAGGGGGATTCAGCAGAAGCCATCACGAGACTTCAGCAGAAGCCTCCACGGGGCTGCATCAGAAGCCTCCACGGGGCTACAACAGAAGCCTCCACAGGGCTTCAAGAGAAGCTTCCACGGGTGTTCAGTAGAAGCCTCTACGAATATTCAGTGGAAGCCCCTACGTAGCTTCAGTAGAAACCTCCCCGAGACTTCTGCAGAAGCCTCCACGAGGCTTCAGTAGATGCTTCCACGGTGCTTCAGTAGATGCTTCCACGGTGCTTTAAAAGAAGTCTCCACGAGACTTCAGCAGAAACCTCCACCGGGCTCCAGCAGCGCCTCCACAGTAAAAACCACTAAGGAGCTTCAGTAGAAGTATCCACGGGGCTTCAGTAGCAGCCCCTACGGAACTTCAATAGAAGCCTCTACGTCGCTTCAGTAGGAGCCTCTACGGCGCTTTAGTAGAAGCCTCTACGGAGCTTCAGTAGAAGCCTCTACGGAGCTTCAGTAGAAGCCTCTACGGAGCTTCAGTAGAAGCCTCTACGGAGATTCAGTAGAAGACTCTACGGAGCTTCAGTAGAAGCCTCTACGGAGCTTCGGTAGAGGCCTCTACGGAGCTTTAGTAGAAACCTCTACGGAGCTTCAGTAGAAGCCTCTACAGAGCTTCAGTAAAAGCCTCTACGGAGCTCCAGTAGAAGCCTCTACGGAGCTTCAGTAGAAGCCTCTATGGAGCTTCAATAGAAGCCTCCAAGGAGCTTCAGTAGAAGCCTCTACGATGCTTCAGTAGAATTTTCTACGAAGCTTCAACAGAAGCTTCTACGTAGCTTGAGCAGAAGCCTTTACGAAGCTTCAGTAGAAGCCTCCACAGAGCTTGAGTAGAAGACTCTACGAAGCTTCAATAGAAGCTTCTACGGAGCTTGAGCAGAAGCCTCTACGGAGCTTCAGTAGAAGCCTCTACGGAGCTTCAGTAGAAGCCTCTACGGAGCTTCAGTAGAAGCCTCTACGGAACTTCAGTAGAAGCCGCTACAGGGTTTCAGTAGAAGTATCAACGGTACTTCTGTAGAAGCCTACGGAGCTCCAGTAGAAGCCTCTACGAAGGCTCTAAGGAGGTTCAGTAGAAGCCTGTACTTAACGAAGTTTCATCAGAAGCCTCTGAGGAACTTCAGTAGAAATCTCTACGGAGTTTCAATAGATGCCATTACGGATCTACAGTAGAAGCCTCTACAGAGGTTTAGTAAAAGCCTCTACGGAGTTTCAGTAGAAGCCTATACGAAGCTTCAGTAGAAGCTTCTAGGATGCTTCAGTAGAATTCTCTACGAAGCTTCAATAGAAGCTTTTACGGAGCTTGAGCAGAAGCCTTTACGAAGCTTCAGTAGAAGCCTCCACAGAGCTTAAGTAGAAGGCTCCACCAAGGGCTCTACGAAGCATCAATAGAAATATCTACAGATCTTCAGTAGAAGCCTCTACGGAGTTTCAATAGAAGCCTCTACGGAGTTTCAGTAGAAGCCTCCACGGAACTTCAATAGAAACCTCTAAGGTGATTCAGTAGAATCCTCAATGGAGCTTCAGTAGAAGCCTCAACGGTGCTTTAATTGAAACTTCTATGGGACTTTAGTAGAAGCATCTACGAAGCCTAAACACGGCGCTTCAGAAAAGGCCTCTTCAGTGCTGCAGTAGAAGTTCCAGTGGAGGCTCAAAAAGAGGCCTGTCCCTTACGCACACCTCTGTTCACATGCGTCGGAACGCTTTCACACCAATTTATCAAAACAATCGATCTGTGGCCCTTGTGTTCGCTACCGCTGCTGCTGCTGCTGCTACGTCGTAATCCTACAGTGGCCACCAGAGACAACGATCCCCGTCTCCCTACCAGCCAGCAGAGTCGTCACATGGCGGTAGTGACTGCATGGATGAGGTGGAGGCATTTCGGATTGGTCCGTGTACCATAGGGCCATAAATTCTAGTCCATGGCCTCACCTGTTTTTCGGTAGTACTGCTGCTGCTGCTGCTGCTGCTGCTGCTGCAGCGCTACCTCACTTAACTCCGCGCAGCACTCTCTTGCTTGAGAGATACGGTGGGGTGCAATAAAATTGATGGCAGATACCCGGTAGGACAAATGCGAGTTACCACCACCGCCAGACCGCATCAACAACCATCACGATGATTACAGCGATGATGAACGATAGCAATAGCACTACGGCGCGGCCCTGAGGGCGATCATCTGGTATTATTGCTGTTGCTGCTGCAAACATCCAAACCATTGAATGTGGGAAAGTGGACGTTGGCCATTCCGAGAAATTGCCGTACAATTCTCTCACACTACCCAATCCGGAGAAATCGTCAAGGGCCAGGATCATCACTCCACCCCGAGGAAAGGGACCAGCAGAAGCAGCAGCAGCAACCGTGCGAGAGTGACTCACTCTTCCCGGTTGCTGAACGGTTGAAATGCAATAAAAATAAAATCCCATAAATTTGTTAATAGTGACACTAATTAGACCAACTCTAAGATCATGGTTCTCGGTTGCTGCCGGTGATGCTGTTGCAGCAGCAGCAGCAGCAGCTTCCTCGGTCGGGATGAGCGTACGAAAGGAGGTACCTACACGGAGCAGGAACATGAATATATAAACACATCTTTCCGCTCATCGCCGCGCACCGTCGACGTCGTCCTTTTGCTCTGGAACTCTTCTCTCGAACACCTCTATGGAGGAGTGTAGCAGTCGTAGCCACAGCCGAGTTCGGAGCTGGATTGTACAAAATTGTCTACATCGTGTTGGGGAACTTTTTAGTCCGTTTCGACGAAGGAGTGCATGGCGATGTGCGGGTTGATTATCGTTTATTCTTTTAGTATGCACGAGTGGAACGTGCGGGAGGGAGGAACAGAAAGGAGGCACTTGAACTGGGCCCCCTTTTACGGGCCAGGTTCGTTCGTTCATCCGTGGTGCTGGAGAATCCTTTTGGGTACTTAGTATTCTAGGTGCTGGGTCGAAAGGCTGTAGTATTGAATGGTTTTAACGAAGGATAGACATTTTCTTTCGCATTTAACGATTGCAAGTTTTGTTATCGGCTCCGTAAAGCCAATAGTCGAATGGGCCCAAACACAGTTCAAGAAGATTAATAATTCAATAGATGCTTCATCTGACGCTCATGATTCGTAAGATATTTTTTGTGTCTATGATAAGTGCATTAATCAAAAAGGCTCAAATGTTTTAACGCTTTGCGGAGCCGATTCGATTGTTTAATCTAATATCTTTTTTGAGCCTGTTTCGGTTTACTTGGACAAGTTTAAACGTCTTTATGAACGTCCCAGAATTATATAAATCTTCAAACATTAAACAAAGCGAAAAACATCCATCCCTGCGCAGTGAATCAATCATCACTTTTCCATTTTCTGCCGATCGCTACGAATCTCCCTTCTAGTGAGTATGTGTCGAGCACCGGTCGAGTATAAATTGTAGAGCATAATATTTTCCTGCACAGCCAGGCCAGCACCCATGTTCCAAAACTGAAGGCGGCCGTGTTCTATAAAGCGATGACCGAGTGTGGAGCTTTTTTGCATCAGCCAGCAGCATCTTCTCTTCGTACTGCACTGGCACTGCCCTGACACGGATGCGATGGGCTGTGGAATGGGATGGGATGGCATGTGAGTGGTCTGTCGGTTTTTGTTTGACTTTTTGCTACTCCACGTTCGTTTGGTTTGGATTCTGTTGGGCCGGGGTCGCAGAAGACGCGGGGTGCAAAAATCTCCAGTTCATATACATATTCATACATATGTTCGTAATCACCATGGTAGTCATTTTTGCACATTATTGCGAGCTGTTGTGGTATTTTTTTTTTCTCTCTCTCTGCAAGGCTGGAAGACTGGTGTGCCGCATAAGCAGACTCACTGTTTGGGTTGAATGTGTTGGGATAGGTCAAGTAATGTAAATACTGTCACATTGTTTTTGAATATTGAATGGTGCATCATTTAAATTTCACTGAAAGGAATTATTCCGAGGCAGATAAATTCTAGATGTTTGAGCTGAAAGGTCTTCTTTGACGAGAAAAATTTTGCTACAAATTCAGAGACAAACTGAATGGTGACACCGTACTTTCGGTTTTGAATATAATACAACTTGACAGTACATGAATTCTTTTTAAAAATATGAATTACATTAGCTAAAATCACAATTATGTATAAGAGATTCTACGGGTTTCATGTGCAGGCCAGGACGGACTGAAAGCGAACTGAAGGCCGCCATGGGCTTCAGCTGGAAGCATCTACGTGTTTTACTGGAAACCTCTACGGACTACTACTGGAAGCCACTTAGGTCTTCAACTGGATGCCGCTCGGACTTCAATTGAAAGCTGCGTTGGGTTTCAACTGGAAGCCGCTACAGCCTTTAACTGAAACCGCTACGGACTTCAACTGGAAGCCACTACGGGCTTTAGCTGGATGCCGCTACGGGCTTCGACTGGAAGCCGCTACGGGCTTCAACTGGAAGCCGCTACGGACTTCAACTGGAAGCCGTTACGGGCTTCAATAGGAAGCTACTATGGGCTTCAACTAGTAGCCGCTTCGGACTTCAACTGGAAGTCGCTACGAGCTTCGACTGGAAGCCGCTACGGCCTTCATCTTGAGGCTGCTATGGGTTTCAAATGGAATCTGCTACAGGCTTCAGCTGGAAGCCGCTGCATGCTTCGACTGGAAGCTGCTACGAACTTCAGCTGGAAGTCGCTACGGGCTTCGACTGGAAGCCGCTACAGGCTTCAACTGGAAGCCGCTACGGGCTTCAACAGGAAGCTACTATGGGCTTCAACTAATAGCCGCTTCGGGCTTCAACTGGTAGCCGCTACGGGTTTCAACTGGAAGCCGCTACGGGCTTCGACAGGAAGCTACTATGGGCTTCAACTAGAAGCCGCTTCGGTCTTCAACTGGTAGCCGCTACGGGCTTCAACTGGAAGCCGCTATGGGTTCCAACTGGAAGCCACTACGGACTTCAACTGGAAGCCGTTTCGGGCTTCGACTGGAAGCCGCTACGGGCTTCGACTGGAAGCCGCTACGGGCTTGGACTGGAATCCGCTACGGACTTGGACTGGAAGCCGCTACGGGCTTCGACTGGAAGCCGCTACGGGCTTCGACTGGAAGCCGCTACGGGCTTCGACTGGAAGCCGCTACGGGCTTCGACTGGAAGCCGCTACGGGTTTCAACTGGAAGCCGCTACGGGCTTCGACTGGAAGCCGCTACGGACTTCGACTGGAAGCCGCATCGGGCTTCGACTGGAAGCCGCTACGGGCTGCGACTGGAAGCAGCTACGGGCTTTGACTGGACGGGCTTCAATTGAAAGTTGCTGCGGGCTTCTAATAGTTGACACTACGGGTTTCAACTGGAAGCTTCTGTGGATTTCGACTCGTAGTTTACGGATTTCAATTGGAAACCTTCACGGGCATCAAATATTCCTCAACGAATTTTTTTGGAAACTTTTGTGGCCTCCAGTTTGCAGAGTTTACAAACTTTAACCAGTAGATATTTAAAGGTTTAAATTAGACCAGGTTTCAAGCCAGGTTCCTTACTGCTCTCTTTCTTGACTACCATTTTCCCAGTGTCCAAGATTCTAAGGATCTCCAAACTCACAACGCAACTAAGAATGTAGGAAGTACTCCACTCCAGCAACAGCCCGAATCACTCTTCGCCCTCCTTAGCATTACAAAACTACTCAGCTCATAATCACCATCATTTGCGTACATATGTGAGAACGTATCACATGTAAAGTGCATGCTACTTATACCTACCACTTGCCTTCGTACCGCACTGCTACCCATTACACCATCATCGTCATCATCCACCCCCACACTCACATCGCTCCCTCAAAACGTGCTTCGTTGTCGTCGTCTTGGGTCGGCCGGCCGCAGCTCGACTCCAACTTTTCTTCCACTTGATCTCACTTCTTATCGCTCTTCTTGAAACTTTTTTTTCTTCCCTTGCATCTTCTACGTTTCCCCTCCGTGGTCGCCCCGTTCCCCACCCTTGCTAATAGTGCGAACTAAACGAACGGAGACAGCAGCGGCAGTCAACCGCCAACCCCGCCAGAAGCGTAAGTTAGTAGGCAGTAACAGAACGGAACATATGTTCTCTTTAAAGCCAACATATGTTACTTACGATACAAACTATGCTGCCTTGCCTGACTGACTGACTGACTGGAGGCAGTAGTCGGTCGGTGGTTAGTGGCAGCGGTGGCAACTGACTTGCGAAAAAATCGTGTCGACCGCGCGCTTATCAGGGGCTGTCCATAAACCACGTGGTCATGAGGGGGGGGGGGGGGGTTCGGCCAATGACCATTTTGTATGGACAAATAAAAATTTTTGTATGGACTAATGACCACGCGGGGGGGGGGGGGTTGAAAAGTTCCAAAAAATGACCACGTGGTTTATGGACAGCCCCTCATCAACATCTTCCCTTCGGCCGGGAGGCGTTCCGTGAAACTCACATGCGAACACGCATACGGTCGGGACTTTTTCGCTTCGATGCCACCGACTGAACACACTGACTGTTCGTTCACTAGCTCGGTCGGTCGGTCGTCGTCGTCGTCAACGTCGGTTTGATAATAACGATTACCGCCATTAATATTACTATCATCATCATCAGGTCCCATCAGAGCTGGAAGAACATCTCGGGGAATTGGGGAGCTGTGCGATGCTCATCTACGACGAAAGGCGCGGCGCCACCTCGTCATATGACAAGGCTAATCTAAGTTAGAGGGAAACAAGCGAACACACAGGCACCGACTGGTGGATTCGATTAGGAAAGGATCGACCTTCCGGGAAATTGACTCCCAAACTCCCAAGTCTCTAATTCACGCGCAACACTCTCGTTCGCCGCTGAATTCCAGGTTGTGGAAGCGTGCGGACGACCGGTGGAAAGGGTTGAATGTGGTGGCTGCGGCCACCACCAACCAGCATCAGCAGCAGTCAAAGAAATTAAAGAGGATAAGAAAGTTTGTGAACCGCGCCACACCGCTGCGCCGACCTCCGCCTGCTCAACCCTTTGGCGAAGCACGACGGACGAGGCGAGTCGAGTCTCCGGTTTCAGTCGAACAGTTCCCCAGCACGGAACATCTCCTCCTCATCGAAGTTGGGAGGCAGGAGATGCTGTAATTTGATGTGGCAGCGATAAGCGCCTAACGCATCCGGACGAACTTTGACGATGCGAAGAGAGACAGCGAAAAAATAAAGCCGGAGAGGTCAATTCACCTAGATTGAGAAGATGAGGTTTTACTCCATAAGTTTGTGGTGATCTAAGCAAGAAATCAATAGTCAACTGTATCCTACCTTCTATGTTTTTATGTTCAATTTTAAGGCCGCCTAAGGCCTTTGGATCTACTTGCGTTATAAATAGTCATGACAAGATAGTTTTCCGTTCGTTTTTCCGTACAAAATACCACTGCTGCTACAAAATATGCACTAAACATCTACAGTTAGTCATTCCGCATAGTTCACATTGAATTTGAATTCCCCTTAACTCCATTTTATAGGATTTATTGCAGTTTGAAGGGGTTCTGGAGCTTCAGGAGGCTTGCAAGAGCTTACTGGGAGGTGAGTGGTTTCAGGAGCTTTTAGGGTTTCAAAGAAGTTTTAGTGATAATTAGGAGGGGTCGAAGGCTTTTCAGAGAGTTTCAGGGGGTTTCGAATGGGTTTCAGGAGTTTTAGGGAAAAATTGGGGGTTTCAGAGGAATTTCAAAGCGTTTCAAGGTGTTTTAGAGGGAGTTTCCGAAAGAGTTTTCGTGGATTTTAGGGAACTTCCAAAAGAAATCACAAGTTCCTCTTGTATATCTGATGACTTTACTCACGGGAGTTCTTGGATACCCTTAGACAGTTCAATAAGATCCAAAATCCTCCCCCAAATAACTTCAACATAAACTCAGCTTGAACCACCTTTGACTTCCCCGCCACGTCTTCCACGAGGACTTATATTATGGTCCTCAACATCGCTGAATACAGTTGACTTGCATTCAGGGAAACATTTTTTTTTTTGTAAAAAATAACTCTTGTAAGTATAACTTCGATGAGCAGCATATACGAGCAGTCGATCTGCAGGTTCAGATTAGTCCCATAGAACATACCAGATGCACCCCTGAAACATCCAAGAACCCCCTGAAAGGCTCTTGGTACTCTCCTGAACTTCAGGAACGCTTTGAAACGTCCTGAAATGCCCCTTAAACCTCTTTAAAACCTGTGAAACGATCCTGAAATCCACAACAACATCCCTGGAATCTCTACCTCCCTCAGCCTCCTGGATTACCCTTGGACTGTTTACAGACAGACCCCTGGAACATAATTGAAACCTTTGCAACTCCCCGGTAAAACTTCTGGAACGCCCTGAAACCCCTTGATACCCCTTTGAAACTACTCGAAAGTCTCTGAACCCCTCTGAAACGTCCTGGAAGGCCACTAAAATCACCTGGATTGTCCTTGAAACTTTTTGAAACCACCTTGAATGCTCTCAAAATCCTTGGAAATGAAATTCCCTAGAATGCCCATGTAACTTCCATGAAACACCCTGGAATATCCCTGAATCGTCCCTAAAATCGGCTGCAAGGCCTTTTAAATCCCCTGGAATGCCCATTAATTCACCAGGTACATACGGGAACACGCTTGTAACACTGCAGTCTCCTGAAATCCACTGGAACGCCAACTGAACTCCCTGCAACCCTCCGGAACGCTCCAGCAACTCAATGAAACCCCCAGGGACGCATCTGAAACTCCTTGAAAACCCCTGGAACGTCCCTGAAGTTCCTTGGCATCGCCGTGAAACCCCCTGCAATCCTCTGAAACCCTTGGAACGCCTACTAAAACGCCCATTTAACTCCCTGGTACCCATTTTGAACTCTCCTGGAACCATTTGGAACACCCCCGGAACTGGAACACCCCTGAAACACCTCTGACATTGAAAACAAATTTGGCAGTCATGCTAACAGTTTAGGTAAAGCCAGTTTTTTTTTGTCTTTTTAAAATCCCAATGAGGAGGTAGTTTTAAAAACTTCGAAAGTTTTAAGGACATTCTCCCAGTTTCTGTAACGTTGGTGCAACTTTGATAGAAAATCTCTGGTGGGACTGTAATGCCGATAAATTTGACCATTTTTAGGATATTCCGGCAGAAGTTGTCCCATGTCATGCGAGATTTTTAGCATGAACTGCCCTATGTTTTACTTTTCAGCATAAGCATTTTGTTGAATTTCATAGATTGTAAGAATTCACGGACAATGTCTAGGATCCACATAGAGATTGTCGGCATTCCCGGAGAATTTCTGGATTTCATAAAGTATTGTTGATTTCTGGAGAATAATTAATTCTATGTTAATTCTATGTTGAATACAAAAACATACGAATCTGAACTCAAGTTACAAAAAAATGTCATAATTTTTTTTCTGCATTTCTTCCACTTCTCATTCGTTACTCTTACTTCTAACTTCTGATTCTTCACTGCTCACTTATTAACACTCCTCGCTATAGAGTAATTCACTTTTGTATGCATACTATTTTCAATACTCACTCCTGCTTACTTCGCATTCACTCCTCATCCCTCACTGTTCGCCCTTCATTCCTCACTTCTTACTCCACACTTCATCATAATCCTAACATTACACTTCTCACTTATTTCTTACAGATCACTTCTCACTTTTCACTGATCATTGCAAACCACTCACTTCACACTGATCCACACCTGCCATTGCTCTGTCCCAGAGATGCCAGATATACAGATATTTCTGTATTATACAGATTTTGGAAGGTCAAGACAAGATACAGAGTACAGAAAAATACAGATTTTTGAAATGTGATACATATTTCTACAGAAAGTATAAAATTTGAAGTAATTTTCAATTAATTTAATGAAAACTTCGTAAATTGCTGCTTAAGCTTTAATGAATTCGTGAAAATTTGTACATTTTTACACATGTTTTAGGAAAATAAATACCAGTGAAAATTAAAATTCGTCAAAAAGTAGTACATTTTTGTTAGTTTCTATTGACTCCCGGTGTCTGCTATACCCTCAAATACGGCGATACAGAAAATCTTAATTGATACAGATTTTTGATGAAAATAATCTGGCATCTTTGCTCAGTCCTCACTGCTCAATTCTCACTCTTCACTGCGCACTCCTCACTACAGACTACTTACTTCCCACTCACACTTCACTTTTTACTTATTCCTTGCAGATCACATCTCACTTTTCACAGATCATTCCTAATCACTCATTTCACACTGATCCACACCTGTCATTTCTCAGTCCTCACTGCTCAATTCTCACTCTTCACTGCACACTCCTCACTCCAGACTACTTCACACTGCTCCACACCGGCCATTGCTCAGTCATCGCTGCTCAATTCTCACTTTTCACTGCGCATTCCTCACTCAAAACTTCACTCCCACTCCTCATTTCCATCCCTTCTCATCAGGGGCGTACAGTTTCGTTTCAATGATACACTTTCATGCAACATTTGAAAGAGTCACTTCAAGTGTTTCATACATTTTTCTAATGACTCGGTCGTTAAAAAAAACTTTTCCACTCATCGTAGCACTCGGTAGTCTCCCACCCGGTCGCATTGCTTGTGCTTCACCCGTCAGAGCATTAGTGTCTCACTGGTGCGCGCTAGTCTCTCAATGGTCACGGGCGCCGGTTAATTGGATTTAAGTGGTCGAATTCGTTATCTCCTTTCATAAAACATAATTATCATTCTATTGGCGTGCACCACTATTTAAAAATGTGGTTTAAATAGTGTTTTTAGCATGTTGAAGTATTTCAATGACTCATAAATGAAACGAAAATCCAAGTGTATCATCCCATGTTTCATACACACTTGTTTCTGTAGCAGCAACGAAGGAGTGTGTTGCTGGGTGAGAGATGAAGCATCACAGCAGTCCGTTCGCATGGGAAACGATTTGCTACAGTCGTCGTACGTCATGTTTTCCTTTCGAAATTGCACGACCCTGCTTCTCATACTTCGCTGTTCACTTTTCTATTTTCACTCCTATATGTACTTATACACTACCTGTCATAAGTACGGACTCACAAAAAGTATTGCAACAATTTTGCATCACCCTGACTCACCTCGATATCTCCAAAACCTGAGGACTTACAAAGATGCTGTTTTCAGGAAAGTTATTCAGAAGACCAAAAGCAACAACTTTTCTACAGGCGGCATTTTTGTAGGTGTTCTGGTTTTAGAGATATCAAGGTGAGTCAGGGTGATGCAATATTGTTGCAATACTTTTTGTGAGTCCGTACTTATGACGGGTAGTGTATGTACTCACTTCTCTCTGCTTGCTGTTCATTGCTCACTCCTTTTTTCATCTTTCACCGCTTATTTCTTTCTACTCACTTCTCACTCCTGACTCTTTATTGCTAATTCCTCACTTCACATTGCACACATCTCACTCCTCGCATACCTCACATCGCATTCCTCACTCTTCACTGCTCAATATTTAGAAATCACTGATCACTCCTCGGTCTTCATTTCCTCACATTCTCTACACAGTGTCACACTCTTCATTTCACACTCTGCTTTATTCACTGTTCATCACTCACCAATAATAGGTCACACTTCACTTATCATGCCAAACACCTGCTTGATCACTCACTTCTCACTGCTCTACGCTCTGTACCCTTCACAATTTACTCATCACAGTTCACTTAAACTTCTCGCTTCTTACTTTTCTTCTTTTCGGGGACAGTTTTTCATGCGTATGAACTGAACATTGGATAGCTTTTTTGAGAAAAAATAACGTGGGACTGCTTATGCTGAGCAACCGAACTTGGGACAGCTTATGACGAAAGATCAAACATGGGACAAATTGACTTGATGTTGTTTCCATACAGTTTCCGAACAAAGTATACTAACCGCGTGTGGTTTCGAAAAGTAAACGTAGAACTAGAAATTTGTTGTGAAAAAGTTAAAATCGTTCAAAAGCAACATGGGACGGCATGTTGCACACGACAGAAAGTCTGCTAAAATGTTGGGATGGTATTTTTTAAAACAAAAAAAGTCTAGTCAGAAATTAGGGCTGAAAAAAAGACTGAAATATGACTGGAATAGTACTGAGATAAGACTAATAAGAACAGTACTGGAAAAGGACTGGAATAGGACTGGAATAGGACTGGAATATGACTGGAATAGGACTGGAATAGGATAAGAAATGGACTGGAATAGGACTGGAATAGGACTGGAATATGACTGGAATAGGACTGGAATAGGACTGGAATAGGATAAGAAATGGACTGGAATAGGACTGGAATAGGACTGGAATAGGACTGGAATAGGATTGGAATAGGACTGGAATAGGGCTGACATAGGGCTGGAATAGGACTGGAATAGGGCTGGAATTGTATTGGAATAGGACTAGCAAAGAACTGGAATGCGATTATGGTAGGATTGAGACAGGGACAGAATAGGATTGAAGAAGAACTGAAACAGCGCCAGAATAAAACTGGAGTAGGACTGGAATAGAACTGGAATGGGACTGACATGAGACTAGAATGGGACTGTATTTGGACTGAAAAGGACTGGAATAGGACATGAACAAGAATGAAAAGGGCTTGAATAGGACTATAATTGAACTTAAATTGGACTGGAATAAGACTACTGAGGTACGATTCAAACAGAATTAGAATTGGAAAATGACTGAAATAGCACTAGAAATGATCTGGAATAGGACTTGAATAGGACTGTAATTATGGGGAATAGGACTGAAATAGAACTGGAAGAGTACTGAAACATGACTGGAATAGAGCTTGAATATAACTGAAACAGGACTGGATTGAGACTATGGTAGGATTGAAACAGGACTAAAATAAACTGAATAAGGGCTGAAATAGCACTGGAATAGAACTGGAATAAAATTTTTTCGTTAAATAGACTAGAATAGATTCTTAGAACCATTATTAACCTTAAATAAAAGGTATAAGGTTTTATGATGGTTCTCAAAACCTCTACATGAATAATTGGTCACCAAATATAGGACTAGATTTAAATGGGACTGGGATAGAAATAGAATAGGACTATAATAGGATTGGAATAGGACTGGAATAGGACTGAAATAGGACTTGAATGAGACTGGAATATGGCTTGAATAGGACCATTATTAAAAAAATAAAAAGACCAGAATAAAACTACGACAATAGGATTGTAACAAAACTGCAATAGGACTCAAGCATGATTGGAAAAGTACTGAAACAGCACTGAAAAAAGGTCTGGAATAGGACTGAATCAATACTAGAAAAGAACTAGAATAGAGCTACAGTAGGATTGCATCAGGACTAGAATACGATTGTAATACGACAAGAATATAACTTAAGTGGGACTTGAATAGGAGTGGGATAGGACTAAAACAGAAAATATCATGGGAAATACGACTGGGATAGGACTTCAATAGGACTGAAAGGTTCTGATATGGAATTTGAAATAAATTAAGAGTAGAACTAGTAAATTACTGCAATAAGGCTGAAATCTCAATAGCAAATGGAAGGTAATAGAACTATAGAAATAAAACTTGAACAAAAATAGAATATAACAAAAATAAAAACAAACTAAAAAAACTAAATTAGGATCAAAATAGGACTAGAATGACTTGAAAGGACTAAGAAAAAATGGTTAAAATGGAACTAGAATATTACTGGAATACCTAGAATACGAAGAGAACTTGAATCAGACTCGACTAAAAGTAAGATGGGGCATTCTGTAAGATTTAGAACTAACTGAATAATAAATCTATAGTTTGGCATCCTTACGTCGTGACCAGCCCACAGTATCTTTCCTGCCTTAGAGACCAGCTGGATTCTACGTGTGTTCGTTAGTGTACCTATTGAGCATCTGTAAAGTTTCACTCCCAAACCATAAAACGCATTCCTCTCGAAACTGCTGGTTACTTAATCAAATTCCCCTTATCTCTTCCTAAGAAGCGTAACTCCATGCGCTCAAAGAACTCCACAGGGAAAGGATATCGCACTTCGTCCTCCCTCTGGCTCTAGCGCCTTCCCTCCCCGCATCTAAATCGTGAGGATGCGTAGTCAATATAATTGGGTTGCTGTCGTTTGATAAGCGTGACGACGACGCTATTCATACAGTAGTACGGCGTTGTACAGACAGTCAAAGCCAGTCAGTGTATTTTTCGCAGCAACAGCTATTGTTTTCGCTGCGGGCTTCGACTGAGGAAGATCTCCGATTAACAACACAACAAAAGCTGCTGCTGCTGTTGCTACTGTTCTGCTGCCTGCCAGCGTTGAGGAAAGTTTTTCGGGGTGAGCTTGTTTGGTTCGGTTTCAAGTTGAAAAGGAAAGTTCGAGGTTGCGGCTTATCTCTTCTGCTGGGGCTAGACGCGTAGTTTTTTGGACGATGGGGGTGTGGGTGAGATTTTGAGTTTTTTGGGAGGGATGGGGGGTAGGATACCTGGTCGGTCGCTTCAGGGCATTTGGTAATTTTGACACGTGGTTTTCCGGGTGAAACCGCCTGATGGTGCCCGAAGCTTGGGGCAGATGATGGGTTTTAATTAACATGTTCCGGTCCGGATGGCCTCCGGTTGTTGGGTTGTGGGGTTGAAGTTCAGGCCGGAGCAGATACGTATTATATGTTGTTCGGTTTTACCCGGTAGGACTAATGGAGAGGGCATCAATTATGCACCGGTGTGGTATTGAGTACTAATGTTGGTTTTCTCGGTTTCTTTTCCAGGTAAATGACGTTCGAATTCATCACTTTGGAGATGGACAAGGCAGGTCATCAGTGCGGTAATTTGAAAATTTGATGAACTTTATGTTCTCTAATGTATCTCTAAGACGTTGATTGTTTATGGCTCATTTTTACGTATTCATAAATTCCTAGGAGCCATCTAGAATTTAATGACAGAACTTAGCCCCATTTTTCCAATTCCTAATTAACCCATTTGAATTTGAAACATATCCCAATCAACATAAAACTTCCATCGTAACCATCAGCCCGAATCACACATCTGTCAGAAATCATCGCTCCACAGCTGAAATCCTCCATAAACCACCCGTTACGGCTCCCGAATGTTTGTTGTGATCCAAAATAAACCGACTGGCGAACTCTACACGCATATCTTGCGCACACATGTTTCCAATCACGGACCCCCACTATAGTGAATGAAAAAATATGAATTCATAACCATAAAACCCATCACCCATGTGTGCTTGGCTTGCTTGCTCTCGATCTCGACTCGACACTATATCAGTCACTTCCATTACTCAATGTCTGACAAAAATTAGCATCCGTTTTGATTGTTTCTTACGTAAAATCCAGCATCCAGCAGCCAGCGTCGCCGTCGTCACCCATATCTTCCAAAGCTGCAAGGCTGCTACGCCGCGTGACAGCAATTTATGACCCTTTCAAAAATCGCTTCTCCCCCACCACCCAATCCTCGAACCCGATCCGACCGTTTTTTTGGGTGAAAATTTCTTATGCTCGGGAAATCAATCTCATCTGGCAGCCAGACGCCACCACCATCGTCGTCTTCGACGAAGTCGTCGGAAAACTCGTCCTCCTTCTAAAGGAAAAAATAAAAGAATAAAATCGAGGGAAAATTTTCATCTCCCCCCTTCTCGCAGACAGAAGTGAGTCGCTTTTGTTCCAGCTCATTATGCAGCCGCGCGCTGCTTGGCGGAGATCGCCCCCCCAAAATGATGGCTTCTTTAATTTAATCAGATTCACATTTATGTAAAACACCATGTAAACAGATGATTTTTCATCCTTTTTGTGGAGCCGAGACGCGCACACACATGTCGCTCGGCGTCTTCGCCGACGACGTCTCCGAACCGAATAAAAGCGATGACGGTGGCAAAAATTGAAAGAAGTTTTTCCAGCTATCCCCAGCAACCCACTTGCCAGAGGGGGTGACGACGACGCGACGGGACATGGTCAGCAAAAGTGAGGTTATGCAACCTTTCCTTCTCTGGTTGGTTTCCTCTGAAGACCAGACTAGGGCTGGCTGGGGAGAAACTTAGGATCCGTCGGAGTCGGCGTCTTCTTCTTTTGCTTCGCGGCATGACATTCTTCAGCGAAGTCATTTATCTGAATTAAAATGATAAATTTATTTTTAAATTTCAACTGTTTTTCAATCTGCCTGGCTGGTTTCGATCGTATTTCAGTCGTGTTGGCAGTTGCGTTTCTCAAAGTAGAAAGGGGAACAGAAAGGAGGTTGAGTTATTGATTTTTCAAATGGAATTCTGAGGTTACCTTATGATTTTCTTTTGGGGGACTTTAATAAAAGGAAGCAGCCAGCTGACACCAATGTCAGATCAAAAGATTTTACATCTGATTGGTGGCTCGGTTGAAAAGAGTTGAGTAATCTGGGCGGTAAATTCTCTACTGTCAGGAAAGTTGCTACAATTTATAGAAATGACATACTTTTTCATAATTGAAATAGGTCAGGCCAAACATATCTAAAGGTCCTATCTGCAGAAGAGAGGTTTTCTTTGGTTTCCATCTCTTTCGTTAATATATCAGATGTTTATTTGAATTTTGATTCTCTCCTTGCATAGAACGATGGTCAAAACAATCGTCTTTTGATTTGTACTGCAAAAGTAGTTGAAAAGTGTACTAATACATTTCAATAATTGAAAGAGAAAGTGAACAAAGAGAGCCTCTCAAATGCAGATAGGACCTATTGAAATGTTTGGCCTGATGTATTTTCGAGGTTTCTAATATAACTGTGCAAAATTTCAGATTGAAAACTTCATAGGATTCATCATAACAGCTGAAGTAACTTTTCAAAAACGTTAAAGTGAATAAAAGAAAAAAAAAACTGCAAGGGGTTTCCTCGCCTTTCCATGGAATTAGTTCTGATGAAAGCTTTACAAGAAGTTAAATCTGTGAGACCTGCACCAATAATCCGATGCCTGTAAAGAATGTGTTCAATCCTGAACATTTTGGCAAAAAGTAATAATTAAAAAAAAATATAAAAAACCCGGATTAATCCACCTAGTGGTGAAAGTGCCTTTCTCGTCGAATATGTACTCATGATCTTTCCGTCGACGTAAGCATCCTGAATTCTGTGAATACTTTATTTATAAAAGCAAGAATTTTATCCAAGCCACCGTCGAGTTGGGAAACTTACTGATGGCACATATTTCCGGTGTTAAGTTCAATTTATAGGCAGAGCTGAAAAATATCAGACCTCTTAGTTGACTGCGTGACCACCCTTACTATTACTGGAGACCCATCAATACCAAGACGATAATAACAAGCTTAAAAATATAATTTATTTCATAACCAAAAATCGCTTTACACATATTTATCGCTTGCATCGATTATTTTAACTGTTATTACCACTTCCTGTGAGATACCCGGAACCGGTTGCAAGACTGTACCTATTGTCTCAAATATGGTCTGAGACTAGTTTCTTGCTTACTGTTCAACAGGTTTTCTGAAAAGCCGAAAATTGATGTGCATGCATGGATTTGATCCATTTTACATTTTGGTCATTCTGGTGGGACATACAAAATGGGTTGTACCGGTAGTCTCTAATGTGATCTGAGTCTATTTTTTTGTAAACCATTCACCAGGGTAATGGAAAAGCCGGGGTTTGATATTTCGCATGCATAGGTTTGGCTCCTATATGCATTTGATCACTTCCAGCAAGACACCCGGAACCGGCTCCGGAATACTACTGGTTGTCTAGAATATGGTCTGAAACCATTTTCTTGCTAACCGTTCATCAGGTTATCTAGAGAGCCACTTCCGGCGGGACATCCGGAACTGTTTCTAGAGCACTACCGGTAGTCTCTGCTGTAATCTTAGGCTATTTTCCTGCTTACTGTTCACCAGGTTATTGAAAAAACCGCTATTTGATGTGACGCATGCATGGATTTTGTCAAGGGTTTGGTCACTTATATTTGACCACTTCCGGCGATTCATCCGGAGCCGGTTCCGGAACACTACGGTAGTTTCTGCTGTGATTAAAGGCTATTTTCCTGCTTACCGTTCTTCAGGTTATCGAAAAAGCTGCTATTTAATGTGTCGTATGCATTGGTTTGTTTCCTATCTACATTTGACCACTTCCGGCGGGACATACGGAACCGCTTCCGGAATACTACTGGTTTTCCTAATTATAGTCTGATTCCATTTTATTGCTAACCGTTCACCAGGTTATCGAAAACGCTGCTATTTGATGTGTCGCATGCATGGGTTTGGGTCACTTTTATATCAGACCACTTTCGGCGGGACATCCGGAGCCGCTTCCGGAACACCACCGGTAGTCTCTGCTGTGATTCAAAGCTATTTTCCTGCTTACCGTTATTCAGGTTATCGTAAAAGCTGCTATTTAATGTGTCGCATGCTTGGGTTTGGTTCCCATCTACATTTGACCACTTCCGGCAGGACACACGGAACCGGTTCTGGAATACTACTGGTTTTCCTAAATATAGCCTGATTCCATTTTATTGCTAACCGTTCATCAGGTTATCTATAGAGACGCTATTTGATGTGTCGCATGCATGGGTTTGGTTCAATTTTATATTTGGCCACCTCCGGCGGGGCACTCGGAACCGGTTCCGGAACACTACCGGTAGTCTCTGCTGGGTCCAAGGCTATTTTCCTGCTCACTGTTCATCAGATTATCGAAAAAGCCGCTATTTGATGTGTCGCATGCATGGATTCGGCTCACTTTTATATTTTGCCACTTCCGGCGGGACATCCGGAACCGATTCCGGAATACAACTGGTTCAGATATGGACTGAGAGTATTTTCCTGCTTACCGTTCGTCAGGTTATCGAAATAGCCGTGGTTTGATATGTCGCATGCATGGTTTTGTAGCATTTTCATATCTGGCCCCTCCCTGGGGTACCGATCCGGAACACCTAAATGGCCATAACTCCGGAACGGCTGGACCGATCCGAACCATTTTCAATAGGAAACAATGGGACCAGATTCCGCGTCGAATGAACCATCTGTCAATAATATCGGTTGAGGTTTACTGCCAAAAAAAGATGTGAGTTTATTTTGTACACACACATACTCACACACACACATACACACACACACACACATACATACACACACACAGACATCACCTCAATTTGTCGAGCTGAGTTGATTGGTATATGTGACTCGACCCTCCGGGCCTTCTATCAAAAAGTCATTTTTGGAGTGAACATATAGCCTTTCCAGTACACTTAGTGTACGAGAAAGGCAAAAAAAGAAATATTCCACGTTTTGGCAGAAGGCGACTAATTTTCTACCATCATTTCACATTCTACGTATATTTGACAAGAAATTATAATAATCACTTTTGAAATTGTCAATCATAACCCCCCAGCTTCTCTTCAATAGAATGGAAAAACATTGATTTCACAAAAAAAATTAAATGAAAAATAAACAAAAAAATAAATTTTTAAAAGTTGCATCGTCTAAATCTAAACCGTGTAATGATTTCTGTAGAAAGTTTTTACAAGGAATCAAACTTTCGAGGACCACATAGACAATCTGGTGCTTGTGAAGGATGTTCTCCATGACAATCTATGCAAAAAGACAAAAATTAAAAAAAAATGAATGAAACAAAAAGGAGCATTTCACGTTCAGAAGCCGCCAACTGGAGGTTCAATATTTCCAAATAGCTGTTCTCGTTTCACCTAGATTTGAGCAGAAACTATAATCACAGACAAACAGACGTAACACTCTGATAATTCCCATCGTACATCGATTTAACGGCCTTTTTCAAAATTGGATAGGTGGCCAACTGCCCACCCGTGGCGCTCGCATCGTTTTTGTTCAAGTTTGACGTTTGCCCACTACCGCCACCTAGTTGATGGTCGGCCAAACTTAGTCCTTTTAGCATTGGGCGAATATGTTTCTGTGACTATGATTTGAATCGAAAATTGTTCGAAGTGTTACGTCTGTTTGTCTGTGCTATAATCTATTGCATCTACCCACCTTTTCCCTAATATTTTTTTAGTAAAATTACTTTTTTCAAACTAAAATATCACTGAAAGTCGCCTCATATCTTTTAACAATGGCATTTGCAGTGAATTGTATAAAAAAAAGCTTTACAAGCAATCCATTCTTCTAAGATCACATAAACGATCCAATGCTAGTGAACTGATTCGGAACTGATGGCTCAGAAAGCAAAAATTATAAAAAAATATAAATTTTCCACTCTCAAACCGCCAACAGAAGATTCGAAATGCTCAATTTACATTTGGAGTTCATCCAAGATTCGACTGGTAATTAATGGCATTTATTTTGAAATATTCTATCGCATTCCTTTGCTATCTCCTCAATGGACTCAAGAAATGGCAACTTTTTCAAAAAAAAAATAAATAAATAAAATGGACATTGAAAGTCACTTTGTTTTTCTCAAACATAAACCATGGAATGATTTCATAAAGGATGAACTTTGCAGAAAACTTGATATCTCAAGACTGCATAAGTGATCCGATGCTTGCGTAGAAAGTGCCAAGCTTGAATTGATGGGACAAATGTAATGAAAAAAAATAAGTAGTGCAATATTCTACGCATAAAAACCACTGACAGAAGGCTAATGGACACATTTGGCATTTGTTATTTAGCAAAAATTAAACAAGAAATTAAGATTAAACAACTTGATGTTCTTCTAGATTTTCCACGATTAGTTATTCCACGATTTATTTAACATGTCTCTGAAGTATGATACATTTTTTACAGTTTGAACTGAATTGATAATTTGAATTTGAATTTGATGATTGTAACGTAACGCCAAGAAGTAGAATAATAAGAAGAAGAAGAGACACGAAGAAGAAGAATAAGAATTATAAAAAAATCCCAGATTAATCCACCTAGTGGCGATAGTGCCTTTCTCGTCGAATATGTACTCATAATATTTCCGTTGACGTTAGCCAAAATGTTCCTGAATCCTGATAACACTTTTTATAGAAAAGCAAAAACTTTATATTTAAGAGCCATCTTCGATTTGGGAAACTAATTGATGGTACATATTCCGATGTTATGTTCAACAGCAAAACGGAGCTGAAACATATCAGACCTCTCAGTTGACTGCTTGACCACCTTAACCCTAGTCGTGTATTCGGGTCATTATGACCCCATTCCATACGCTATGGCAGCGGGGTGAGCGTCGACTAATACATGAAGAAGGTTAACTTTATTCACAATCGCAGGTCACTTTGTTATCTTCGACAAAGTTTTTTTTTAGCACACTTTAGGCTATATTTTATTATCATTGATAACGCGGTTCATGTAAAATTTGACCTCTTTACGAGAAAATGGAAATTTTCCATTCAAATTTCAATCGCAATGAGAAAAGCGAGGGCTCAATCAGCCGAACCCAACTTGTGAGCAATAATTTTGATTGAAGATTGTAAAACTTTATTCTGTGTTGATGCGATTAAATTATATTTTTTTCGTAGATCTTTTATCCATCTTACTAGGGTTTGGGGCCATAACTCAGTCAACTTTTAACGAATTGTGCTGATTTTTGGGACACGGTGAGGCACCTACAGTATTTATCCATGAAAAAAAATTGAGGTCTATTGATCTAAAAACTGACTGATTTATAGCAGCAAGTGCCCAAAATAGGTTCACCTGTCCAAGTGGTCCAAGACCCTATATATGTTTACCGCAGGAATTTGAAATAGTGTGATTTTATGAGATCGCTTTGGTCACGATTTTGTTCTCTTGCACATATTAAGACCTTGACCATTTCTTCACTTATAATCTTACCCAATGTTTACAAGCTATCAAAAAAGCTACAATTTGATTTATCGCTTTGGCATGTATTTTGTTTACTTTTATAATTCTGCAATTTCATTACTGCTTGCATGGGTTTTTATCAATTTTACGTTTCACCACTTCCGGCGGGACACCTGGAACCGATTCCGGTTGTCTCAAATATGGTCTGGAACTATGTTCTTGTCAACTGTTCATCGGGTTACCTAAAAAGCCGAAAATTAATGTGATGTGAGGCTATTTTCTTGCTAATCGTTCATCAGATTATCAAAAAACGCCGCTCTGGTTTGGTTTCTTTTTATATTTTATCACTTCCGGTCAGACGCGCCAACTTGGACAAATTATTGGGGGGGGCAAAGCCAGGTTTTTCTGATTTTTTGTATGGGAAAATTGAAAAATCGTCAAATATTGGGGGGGGGGGGCAAAACTATGCTTGACCCCCCCCCCCCCCCTAAGTTGGCGCCTATGCTTCCGGCGGGTTACTCGTCTCATCACCAGTTCTGGAACACTACCGGTTCTCCCAAATATGGTCTGTGATTATTTGCTGGCTAACCGTTTATCATGTTATTGAATAAGTCATTGATATGTCGCATGTATTGGTTCTCTTTTACATTCGACCATTTCTAGCGGGACACCCGGAATCGGTTCCGTAACACACTGATACGGCTTGCGTCTATTTTTTTGCAACTGTTCATCATGTTACCTAAAAAGCCACGATACCTCAATGCATGGGTTTGGTTTGAGCCTATTTGCATGCTAAGTTTATTAGTCTATAAAAAAAAGCCGCGCTTTGCTGTTTCGCATGCATGGGTTTGGTTCAATTTTATATTTAGCCGCTTTTGGAGGAAAACTCGGAACTAGTTTCGGCACTACTGGCAGTCCCTAATGTGGTCTTAGCCTACTTACTTGATTAGCGGTCATTAAGTTGTCGAAAAAGTCGTGATTTGATGTGCCGCATGCATAAGTTTTGTTCACTTTTATATACGGCCACTTCCGGCGGGACACCCGGAACCGGTTCCGAAACACTACCGGTCCAGATATGGTCTGAGTCTTTTTTTATGCTCACCTTCCATTATCATAAAAGCCGCGCTGTGATATGTCGCATGCATGGATTTGGTTTACTTTCATATTTGGCCACTTCTAGCGGGACATCCGAAACCGGTTCTGGAACACTACCGGTTCAGATATGGTCTGAGACTACTTTCTTGCCAGCTTTCATTAGGTTATCAAAAAAGCCCCGCTTTGATATATTGCATGCATGGATTTGATTTTTTATATTTGGCTACTTCCAGCGGGACACATGGAACCGGTTCCGGAACACTACCGGTTCAAATATGGACTGAGACTGTTTTCTTGCTTACTGTTAATCAAGTAATCGAAAATGCCGCAGTTTGATGTGCCGCTTGCATAGTTTTGGATCACTTTTATATTTGGCCACTTACAGTGGGACATCCGGAACCGGTTCCGGTACATTACCGGTTCAAATGTGGTCTAAGATAAGAGATAAGAGTCTGTCATTTTTATATTGTATACCTATGAGACAAAATGCGGAGCTTTAAGTGGTGCTCTACAAAAAAAATCGCGTTCAAAAACAATTTTGTCCAGCACCCCATTACCTATCAATGGCCATCTCTCAAACCTGTCAGTTATCCTAATTGAATTGTCCACCCTGTGGTGGTCGTCAACGCCAGTTATTAGGTACCTTGTCAAATCCCAATCGTCTATAACTGCCTTGTCCCTACGAGCAAACGCATGTGTCACCGCCAGATTCCCAGAACCAGATCGGCTATCGCTTGCAACCCCTCCTCCTCCATTTCGTCGTTGTCGTAGTCCTCGTCGTAATTGTTCCAAGAGCTCGTCAAACACGATATCATCACGCGCGGAACGCTGCTACAAGAAGGCAGTCAAGCAGCAGCAGCAGTAGGCACATTTTGTATGCACTGCAACAACATAACAACAAGTTTCTCGCAGTGCACAGCGAAGGCGGTGGCGGCGGTGCATATTCATTTGAAACTAAATAAACATATGATTTGATACGTAATTAAACGAGTGTACCGACGGACGACGGACGACGGACGACGGCGACGGTCCGAACGAGTCATCATCATTTCGTGAGCAGCTTGATACTGCACACACCATACTGTGCAAATAAGATCGACATTAATTGCCTTGCTGGTTGCCGCTGCTGCCACTTGCGCGCAGCAAACTTGCACTATCAACTTCGTCTTCGCGTTGCTGCTGCTGCTGTTTCAGCCTGTTTGCTCCTATTAGGCAAGCAAGATAAAAGCCTGGCAGCATGACAGCATTTATGCACTTTGCTGCACCGCTGAGTTCACGCGTTCGCTGCCACCCGTCCGCCCGCGTGTCTCGTTGAAATTAAAATTAATAAAAACAAGCACTGAAACGAATGTAGGTGTAGGTATATGCAGCATGCTCGCACTCTCTAGCAGCACTGCTGACATGTTCCTCCCGATTCCTTGGAGCTGCGATGAGCTGCTCACATCAACGGACCGAGCCAACAATAACGGCGTAGGGTTGCCATCCTTCTACTTGATCTAAAACATTCTAAATTCAAAATAACACGAATCAGACCTTAAGACCTTTTCAGAACCTCCTCAAAACCAATTGGTTTTCGAAATGTTAGTGGAAACTGTTTGGGTGTGATTGCCAGACGGTAGACTTTGCTCAATGAAAGAAGTCTTGGATTTCTTCGGCTTAGGGCACTTTAGCCTGAGAAGCAGGATCTATTCCATTTGGGGCGTTACGACAACTTGAAAAAAAAAAACAGAACGAATGACCACGACCACAAACAGAAATGAATCATGAAATTTATTGCTGCTACAGTTTTGGGGCGATCAATACAAAAAGAATAACATGGAACGACCTCACCAACTTCGAACATTTTTTCCGTTCTTCATTTCTTCACTTCCACGTTAAGGAGAAAAAAATGTAGACACGTGTCGACCACATTCAATGAATTGCACTGCTTCTTGTAAGTGGCGAAAGGGTTGTAATTTTTTTACAGCTTTTGTGAAAACAGAATAATTTTCCAACGGTAGCTGTACACCAAACTTTTTGATTGAAAGTTAAAGCACATAGTCACCCTACCCAACTGTAAGGCGGCAACCGTTTCCGAACTGTGCGGAGGGGGGAAGAAAACTCCCATGGAGCAATTAAAACGAAGTGTTTATCAGTGTTAATACGGATGAGATACATATAAATTGGAAAGGGACGCAGCGAAGAACATCCACACGGAGAAGATCCGCACGGAACGGCACGGAACATCCGAAGAAAATAAACATTACACTAAATGAGGCTGCTGGCTGGCTGGCTTCTTCTCGGATCCGGAAGATTCGAGTACCGAGGGGGAGCTGGAGAGACGGTCAGTAAACGTTGATTAATATTACATCGTGCACATGGCAGCCCGGCAGTGCAGTGCTGGATTGGGTTAGTATCGAACGAACGAAGTTGTGTTCTCGTTTCGAGGTTTTCCTGGTTGATTTAACACTGCGGGTTGGCAGATTTTGTAGGCCAAGGTCAAGATGGTTAAGATTTTAGACAATACGTTATTTGTCATCGGGATTAACTGAAGATTAACACGACACAAATTTGTCTGTTTCAAAGACTTCCAGAAACATCAGAACCGCCCTGTAAAACATCAGAATTGATGCTCTACACATATGCGAACTGCATCTCCCGTCTTTCACTGCAAAGTTTTCCTCCAGCAGCAGCATCATCTCGAAAGCTGCAACCAGAAGCGATAACGTGCACCACTCGTATTGCAACATATGTGCTCACGTTTCTCGTGTACTCCGAGGTTCTGGGGTATTGGCTGCACTTTAAATTATGTTGGCATATCAAGCAGGCTCCTCTCTGCGCTACCACTTCACGATCCAACCACAACGCCACGACCAACAGACGAACGAACGAACGAGGCGAAGCTAAGTAGTAAGGATGAGAGAATCCGGAATTATCATCGCAAGCAAGACCCTGTTCGTGTCCATGGTCACATGGCAATGGCAAGGCGACGCGACGGACGGATGGGGCTGCAATGTTGGAGCATCGATCACCGTTCGTTCGTCGCCGACGACCGTCTTTTGGGGCGCTCCGTTCAGTGTCAGCCTACCGATGTCGGGGAGATTGGGGTGGATTGTGTCCAATACGAGAAAGCGAGACTTTGGGCTTGAATTCGGTTACTATTATGCATTACACCAATCGACTCATCAAAACAAACCTTTTCCGATGTAACCGTACGGCTTATAATGGGCGAGCGAATGCATCATCAACTCGTAATCCTTTTCCACAAGAACCAGTATCACGTGTTACAGTTTTTATTCAACTAGACTTGAAGAGGTTCTTAGAACCATCATAAAACCTTAATTAAAACTATTGGGTTTTATGGTGGTTCTCAAAACCTCTACAAGACTAATAGGTCACCAACATTTTTCTTGGAAAGTTTGTTATTACAAACACTTCAACCCCAATATCCCCCCAAATAGCGGACGAAAATGTGCAAAACGGAGAGTCGAAGAACTGACAGAAGGTTAGCGCGGCAGCCACAGAGCGCGCGGTTTGGTACGGCTGCTACCCGATCATATGTGCAAATTAAAAGCGAAATCCTCCTCCGTCGTCGTTGTCCAACCGGCCAGCAGCAGCACCACCATATGATTGAGTTTGAGATGATCAACAACGATCATCTGATCGGTGGAAAGCGTGTGGGTATGTGTCTTCTTCCTCTGTAGCTAGCTACACCAATAACAGCAGTCAATGTCAAGAGGAAAATGTGCAATACCTTACCTATATATGGATGATTGACCGAGTTGCAGACAGTTTTGGGACAGTTTCCAGACAGTCGCAGTTGTCGTCGATTTGCAAAACCAGAAGACCGTCCGAGTCGGGTCGTCGGGTAGCAGCATCGTGACCTTGTTGCGTGATCGGTAGCGTTATAATTGCCAAACAACGCTCGCTGATGAGGGCGATTAGTCGGTAATGGACTAATGATGATTCATGGAGCTGCTGGGCTGGGGAAAAATTTGCTGTGGAGATTTGGAGGATGGTGCGGATGAAGCAATCGATGATGGGACTAGTGTTCATGAAAACAACAAATAACTGATCGTGTGATGGATCTTGCTTGTTTTGTATGTGGATGTTAAGACATTTGTTTGAGGGTGTGAAATTGTAACATCCATAAGATTCAGTATGATTTTCTCATTTTTTTGTCTGTATTAACGAGATTTTTAACCCTAGGCTAGTTCATCTCGGGACCCACGCTTTACTTCCCTTCCGAAGGAAGAACTCACATTTTGTGAGTATGTCGGGACTGGGATTCGATCCCAGGTCCTCGGCGTGATAGTGTTGTGTTCCAACCACGACACCAGGTCCGCTCCGCGATATTCTCATGATTGATTCACAAACAAGGAGTTTTTCTTAAGTGTAGAATTAGCGTGGTGTTAAAATACACATAAACAAAAACAAAAAAAGAGGAGTTCTTCTCAGTTTATTGTGTATCTTCCTACTTACTAGAATAACACATTGTTCAAATGCTTTGAAACTCATGTACACAACACAACATAATACAGCACAATTCGATAAACAAATTGATTACAAAAAAAAACGCGTGCTCCAGTGGGAATCGAACCCACAACTTCCGGTTCCAGGGACGGATGCTTCTGTTATTCTAAGCTACGGAGCTACTTGACTAAGAGAGTTCATAGAAACGCTACAGGGAACTTGCTCTTTGGACCGGATACCACACGGAGTGAATAATCTGCAGAAAGAGATGTCCAAATGAAGTTGTGGCAGGAGTCTTTGCATCAGATTTAAAATGAAGTCCTCAAAATGCAGAAATTCGTAATCAGAATCTTTTACTTTCTTAGTTCTGCAATTAGTTTGTTGTATGAGGTTCAATAATATTGGAGTTCAGGTGATTGTTTATCACGAAAAAAATCTACAAAGTCAAGATAAGATAATCAAAGGAAATGTTTACACAAACACTTGTTCAAAGAATCGAAGAATTTTACCAAACCCCTGGTCATTCTCACCCACTGTTCAATCGAATAACACTCGATCACTGTGGTGGGAGGTCATACCAAATAGCTACCATTTGACAGGCAAAGAAAAGAGATACGCGGAAAAAGCCTGGGAACTTCACATCGCACCATTGACTGACTGATACGCAGCTTCCTCACGCACTGCACGACATCACACGCCGCATCTCGTTCGGAACTCTCCTCCACGGACGCCTTTCCTCGCGGCGGAACATCCTCCAAGTCGTCGTCATCGTGCTGAAAACTATATTGATATTTGGTAGTTATGAAACATTGGCCAGTTGTAGCAGCAGCAGCAGAAACGGCACAGCAGCACGCAATTCAGGCGTCATTTTTCCTCTCGCACATCATAAACGAACGATATGTGCTTCAGCTCAGACGGTGGCCGGCAGCTCCCCTCCGTGCTAAGTAGAGAGCTACATTGCTCATTCGACGAATCGACGATCGTTCGCTGTGCGTTAGGGAACGTCCATAAATTACGTCACGCTTTGAGGGGGGAGGGGGGGTTCGGCAAAGTGTGACGACCCATACTAAAAATTTATTGGCCTCATACAAAAAGTGTGACATAGGGGGGAGGGGGGGTTGAAAATTGTCAAATTTTGCGTGACGTAATTTATGGACGTTCCCTTAGGTACTTGGAGAACACCACCGACGGGCCGCCGTTAGCCGACAGTGACTGGCAATGGCAAGGGCTGTCAGGCTCTATCGATAACAGTCACTCGATCATGTGTCAGTTACTACAAGTGAGGAAGTTAGTCAAGCGTTAGGAGATAAATGTAACAATTTATATGTTACATTGACAGGTTCCGTATGAGGTCTGGGCAGATCAACTAACACTGTTTCTGCTGTACAATGTTACGGAGTTTACGAATCCAGTTTGGTTGAATCAGTTTGTATGGAAGCTCAACTGAGAACATTACGATTATCCAAACTACCTTGGAGCTTAGTACTAAGGTCTACAGTTGTAATGATAGTTTGTGTTTGCTATACGAGTTGCGTGACGTCGTCAATCATTATCACAGAATTTTCAATGATATTTGTAAACTACAAAAAAGATTAGTTGGACACCTATGAAAGTACATAGAGACCTCTACATTCTAAGTCTTGGAATTCAACATTTGTCCAAAAATTTCGTACAATACACCTTCCCTGAAACAGTACAAAATGTCCCCCCGGGTACGCAATCAACATCGTGCGCGAAAGGTTTCACCCGACTAGACCTCGACATTTCAACAAATCGAACAACTAACATCTGCTTCCCGTAAAATAACGCTAAAAGGTGCGTGCGTCCACACAGGTTAAACGCGTCCGCGCGCGTCAAAGATCTCGCTCGCGAAGTCTCATTAAATAATAGCCAATGGCAAAACGGCGACGACCTGCCGACGGTGCGGACGGTGGTGGTGACAGTGGGTCGTGTCCTGTTTATGCCTCGCCGACGACCGGTGTGGTGCGTGCGTCGTAAATTCACGGCCGGGTGACACCTTACAACCGCGCGGGTTCACAAGATTTACGGTGGTGCTTTTCCAAGGCACTTGACGAGTAGTTTGGAAGCCTGCTGACGAAATTATGTCGTTTGATTTAATTTGAAGATGAAGTTGGGCCTAGCTGCCGCCGGGTGACACGAGCAGCATGTTTTACTAGTGCTCTGGAAACGACGCGTGCCTAATCGAGGATCTAGCGATACGATCACGCGGGGTCATTTGGTAGGAGGTGTTCACCATTAGCGTTGCAGTTTGTTAGAAGTTGTTTCCTTGGTTTTATTGGAGTTTTTTTTTTTCAATTCATACGCAGAACAATGTTGTAATTGTAAGTTCATACAGTTCATTAACATTTTTATCACCCCTCTCCTCAGTCTTACCTATTAAAAGATCATTTATATCCATCCTGATGCATCTACAACCATCACTTCAACTGATCCCTGCATGATCTACTCAACAAGAGCTCTTCAGTCATTCGATCCTCACGCAGCATGCATAAAGTGCTATGAAACCGTTCATTAAATGGGAAACACCGTATACTTTGAACCCAAACCCATATATAAAGAAACGAACCCTCTTTATGCTTCACACAGAGGCCGGATGCGAGAAACGCACCCGTCCTCGTCATCGTCCAGCCGAGCGCTCGCTGACGCTGCCGGTGCATACGTTTAATGAAAAATTACCATGTGAAAAAGGTTCCAACTCGACGAAACGACTCAGCAGCACCATCGCGCAGTCGTCGCGCACCTACTTGTTACATGAGCAACGACGAAAGAAATCTTAAGTAACATTTAATTCAAACTAATTATAAACATATTTTCCTCGGAACCCCGCACTGCCGTAGTCGTCGCCATCCGTCTCTCACATTGTAACACAATCCACCCGACTGCGTTCTTCTGAAATCAGCTGATCGTTCCCCGCTGTATTTCTCGGTACCGCGCAGCCAGCGAGGTAAGTTGCTCCATATACATTACCTCGCGAGACGGATCTCCACGGAATGACACCAGATCTTCCATCTCCGGGGAGAATGGCTTCATCTCATCGCTGCGCTGGCTGCTGGAACAGCTATAATTAGGCCCGGTAGATTTCCCATCCATCGCCCTTGGATTTCACGCGCCCCGTCACCGCGCTGTTGTCCGCACGGACAGCTCGAGGGGGGGGGACCATGTTTCGAAAAAATGATATTATTTATTAGCCGTGAAAGTACAAAGTGTCTCTCAGCTTGCGGTCGATCAACAGTAGTATATCTTCCCCGAAATCCACTTGATCCGGAGCGAACTGTGTTGATGTTTATGTCTACTCGGAAGGCCAAAACCGCAAAAGTAGCATACAGCTACAGCAGCGAACGCGCGAGATCAATTTTGTTGCATAACGATATATGGCTGTCCTCGTCATCATCATCATATCGTCAACTGGATTGGATGGTAGGCTGCGCTGCGCTGGCTGTCACCCGTGGTGGTGGTTGGTTCGCAGCATGTTCGGCTGTCAGATGTGTTGATACTAGTGCTCGACGGGGCGGGATGTCGACCATCCGTTATGGAACATTGAATGGAACTCTGATGATCGACAGATGTGCTCGCACATTGGGTCAGATGTGGTGGGAAATATTGATGATGTGCAATCGATTTCCAAAGAATAAATTTGGATTCGAAAATTTGTTTTGCTGTTCCAACAGTTCTTGAGCTTAGTGATTTTGGTGCTACCTTACTTACCTAAGGCCTGAGTGTCCTTTGTTGTACATAGGTGTCGTTTCAATTCTTCTCGGTTCATAGCTATGTGGTTCCAGTTCAGCACTCTACGAAGGGTCCGCAATTCGTCCTCCACTTGAGCGACCCACCTAACTCGCTGCGCATCACGTCTTCACATACCGATTGAATGATTCTCGAGAACAATTTTAGTCCGATTACTGTCCGACATCCTGATGACGTGACTTGTCCACCGTAGCCTTCCGATTTTCACGGTGTGGACGATGGGTGGTTCTCTCAGCAGCAGTTCGTGGCTCATTCGCCTTCTCCAAGTCCCGTCTTTCATCTGCACTACGCCGTTAATGGTACGCAAGTCCTTCCGTTGGTCCTCTGCACATAGAGGCCATGATTCGTGCCCATAGAGGACTAACGGTCTAATCAGCGATTTGTAGATAGTTAACTTCGTGTGACGGCGAACTTTGTTCGATCGTAGAGTTCTACGGAGTCCAAAGTAAGCTCGATTTCCTGCCACAATGCGTTTCTGAATTTCTCTGTTGGTTTCATTGTTGATGGTCACCAGTGAGCCCAATTACGTGAATTCTTCAACCGATAGGAATTCGAGGTGGCGGGTGCGGTGATTGCTCCCTAGAGCTCTTTGTCATCATAAACTTTGTCTTCGACACATTAATGATTAATCCGATTTGCCTGGCTTCATGCTTCAGTCGGATGCACGTTTCCGCCACCGTCCCAAATTTTCGAGCTATAATATCAATATCATCAGCAAATCCAAGCAGCTGAACGGACTTCGTGAAAACCGTTCCACTCGTGTTTATCTCCGCTCTCCTTATTACACCCTCTAAAGCAAGGTTAAACAGCAAGCACAAAAGACCATCACCTTGCCGTAACCCTCTGCGAGATTCTAAGGGACTCGAGAAGGTCCCTGATACTCGAACTATGTACATCACTTGATCCATCGTTGCCTTGATCAATCGTATCAGTTTATACGGGAATCCGTATTCGTGCATAATCTGCCATAGCTGTTCTCGATCGATTGCATCATACGCCGATTCGAAATCGATGAACAAGTGATGTGTGGGCACGGTGTATTCGCGGCATTTCATTTCAGTAATTTGGTGCATGCTATCCGATTGAGTCTTCCTTGGAAAGTTAACTTCAACTTTCTCCATGACAGAGAACAGAACGACAACGAATGGGAACGAAAACAAACCACCGGAAACTGACAAAACTCGTGTGAGAAGGAAAAGGACGAGACAAATGAGAATGAACCGAACGTTATTTTCTGGCGTCATCTTGCAAAACATAATTCATCTGTCGTACGTAGCGATGGAAGTTGTGAGAGAGTCAAACTCTCTGGGCAGTGATGAGTGACGGGACAAGTGAGAGAAAGTTTACTGCAGATAGGGTGTACTGCGTGGTAGGATATCCGTTTGCGAACGGCGTAGCCAGTTTTTTTTTTTGTTTTTTTTTTTTGTTGCTCACTATCCCAAACAAACACCAGAAAGAGCGGGATGAAACAAGGGGTGAATGGCCCCTCTCTCCTTCCCTCTTTTTCTCATATTTGTTTAGGAGAGTAAGCAAGGAAGTAGAACAAGTTGGCTACGCCGTTCTGTGCATTATGAGGCATCGTTTTGTGTACCTGTGTTTCCCGCAACAACTGCTGAAGAAAAGAGTGTCATGACAATCATATCCATATCAGTAGTGAAGGTCACAAGTCGAGGGTGGTGGGTGACGTGTGTGAGAATAAGTATTTTTTGGTGTTAGCGACTGCAGAAAGAACGAATTAAACGATTGAAAAGAAAGAGTGATCCAGTTTGAATAATATCAGTTTCGATATGACTAGTAGAACACTGATGAGTCGCGGAACTATTTTTAATACTCTGATTGTAACGGAATTCACTAAAATGATGCGTTAAGTACTTTTTGATTGAAAGTTTAAATCACCCGAGAAAGAAGTAAACTTCAAAGTCTCCACAGTTATATTTACTGATACATTGGTCAGTAGACCTAAGTTCAATATAGTTCTGTACTCCATACTTTGAAGCTTTATCCAAGTAGCCAACTGTATAACTTAATCCTGATGTTTTTTTTCTTTATTTTTTTTTTAAAGAACTGGTTCACAAATCCTCAAATATGCATAAAATTCCTAAAGAAAACGCATAAAGGGTTTCTCCAAAAAAAAAAAAAAAGATATCAGCTATAATTTTTTTGGTAATCTTTTTTTATTTTTTTTTTTGAATTTCTAGAAAATTTTGAATTAACCTGGAAAATGTAGCGGAAAAATTCTGAGGATATTTCTTGTGAAACTTTTACAGTATGTTCCAAAACACTGCATGGAAACACTTTGGTTATATAAAAAGGCAGCAGTCATGGACATTTCTTTTATAATTCTTACAAGAACGCCTATTTGCGTTTCTGGTCACATTTCTAGATCTGATTTCAAGTTGTAATTATCTGTTTTCCTTTTTTTTATTACATTTGTCATTTGGGTTTCATCAAAGAATAATAATAAAAAGAATGCCCTCTCTTGTCTTTTTCTATGTAAACGTCAAGCGACAAGACAAGTGGCGCTCTCTAAGCGTTTCAAGGTGGATGCTCTATGTATTAGTGTTCGTGATTTGTCATAAGTGAAGGTGGTATGCGTTTGTTTTGGTATCCGCATACAATCAGTAACGCACACTACCGCATGAAAGTTGAACTTTCATCCGCAGATAGCGCTGCGATAGTGTCCCCCCGAGCATCAGCGGAGTGGGCATTCTTGATATTCTTATTCTTTGGTTTCATGGACTTTATTCAGGTCACCCATTTTTTAAGCTTATTTTGGCTTAAAAAATCTTTAAAACTGACTAACATCAATCCCTGTGCATAAAAATCACAGGTAGTTAACCCTCAGAGCCCCAGGACAAACTTTTTGTTTTTAATCGGCTGATACTCAGGATCTGTAAAATATAAAAATAAGCGGTTTTCACTTTAATCGATGGGAAGAGTTGTACTTCATGCAAGGGTAGTTGTCAAACCGGAAGTCCATGCTTGAACCTGATTTTGTACCGGAAATGAGTGTACCCTGGTGTTATATTTGGCTATATGTTCTACAGCTGCCTCTTGGCTACTTTTTCAATAATTAGCTGTTAATTCTCGGTAGATCAATCAAGGTGGAATCTAAATCTGGCCTTTAATTTCTTAGCGAAGCGTGCTTTTACAAATTGGAATCAATTTTGTAAATTGGGACAAAAACCGATAAACGCCTAAAAGTATGCAATGATCTAGTAATAATTCGTTGGCTAAAAGTATGATCCGTGTTTGAATTTTGGGTTCATTAATCACATGAGTGATACTTTTAAAAGAAGGGCTCAAATATGCGAAACCAATTCTTCATAGACATTAAACATCTAAAATCATCTTTTCAGTTTCAGAATGATTATCAGAATGATTATCACGAAATTGGGTCTTAGGGAGTCCTACAGGAAGTACACTCCTGGGACCAAGTTTCAGATGCAACTCATGCTAGAAAGCAGCCTCAGCATTGTGTTCTTGCGTAGGCCTACCATTTCAAGTTGTTAAAGATTTCAGAATTATTAAAAAATACCAGATTCATGGACGACTCACCAAAACATTGCACCAGGGAACACTTATTTCCGGTGCAAAAACAGGTTCATACATGGACTTCCGGTTTGATAACTACTCTTACATGAAGTACAACTCTTCCCATCGATCATAGTGAAAACCGCTTATTTTTATATTTTACAGATCCTGAGTATCAGACGATTAAAAATAAGAAGTTTGTCCTGGGGCTTTGAGGGTTAACACCAACAAAAAATAAATAATTAATAAATAACGTATACCATAATACATTCATTAAAAAAATGTGAATGTGAGGAGTGCGCTATTGTAATTTTCGGTGGAATATTGGAGATTCTTTTGTGATTTTTTCCCTACAAAAATCACGAGAAAATGGGGCTGCAAAATTTGAGTAATTAGTTAGAATCTATCGAATTCTTCATTCTTCATTTTCACAATATATGTTTTTTTTGAAAGAAGGAGGCACCCGGGAAGGGTTTGGAGAATTGTACGCTGTGATTAAATTTAGGGAATCGCTCTTGATTGATAAATGAAAACATGTTTAGCTGTGTTGAGAATTCCATCAGTCTTTCAGAAGTTCCAGAAGTGTATGTTTGGATATGATAATTTCCCTCAGTATGGGACCTTCAGAGATATTGCTAACATGAATTTTGTAATAGGTTTGAAAGGTTTAAAAAAATGTTTTTGGAAAGCTGATAAACATTTTCCAGCTGGCAAAACAATCAGGAGATACCTTGATCATCCAAAAGTATATGGATTCTGATTTTGAAAATATTGCTTCGATTTTTAAATAAAAAAAAACAACCAAAACATTGGAAATACACCCTAAGAGAATTTCAATAATCAACCTATCAAAAGCGTTACTGCTTTTTAATACATCTACTTCTTCCAAAATTGTGGATCGTATTTTATATTTCTCACGTAATTCACATACATTACTGAACAGCGACTTCACTTCTCTTTCCGATAAAGGCGATGAATTACGCAGGAGGAGTGAAATGCGATCCACAGCAGTGAAGGAGAGTTTTACTTCAAAATGAAGTTTCGCCTTTTTGAAATTTTGGTGCCGAAATATGCTTGTGAAGTTTCTTGTGGAAATTTTATCATTTTTATATTTTTTTAATTTCTTTAGGTTATTTGCATTTTTAAATAAATAGAAGAATTTTTGAAAAAAAAAATGTGACTGGGCCGTTTTTAAACACTACTGTACTATCTTTTGAAGATCCAATTTCAAACGAAGAAATTTCCGGTGATTTCAAAAAGTTTATTGGCAAAAATCCTACAGAAAATTCCTGCAGAGCTTTTGTACAATTTTTTTTCGAATTTCTTGTGTATTCCTTTGAAATTTTCAAAATATGTAACTTTTACATCCTTTTTTATGGTTTAATCGCAAACTTTATCCAAGTTTTCTACAATCAAATATTTGCAAAATTTCGCCAAAAAATATTCAGAGATAACGATGGTGAAAGTTCGGCTTTGCCGCCTCAGATCTCTAGAACAACTGTTAAGGTTCGTCGTCCCAAAGTTTCGGCAATTTTTGGCGCTATCCTGTTTGGTGCTATAGAGGGGAAATAACATCAAAAACAATCCAGGAATTCACCAAACAACCAAAAAATCGCTGGATTTTTGTTTAATTCTTTAAAAACATTTTTTGTGGAACTGATGTAACACTCGTTTCTTCACAAGGAATTTATATGATTAATTCCAAAGAAACATATAATGTACTGCTGTTGGAAGTCGACTGTAATCTTGAATCTATAGATTAACGGCTACGCAGCCATAGGCTTCAAAAAAACGAGTCCCTGAGGAAGACACTTTCCCCGTGTCGAAACGTTGGGTGAATAACAAAAGTCGTTTTTTGAAGCCTAAGACTGCGTAGCCGTTAATCTATAGATATAATTTACTGCAAAGAAACTATTCATGCAAAATAAAATGATACTTTCTACCGGAAAGTATACGCAAAAAATCGGAAAATATTTCCCGAATGTTCTGTCTATTTTTCAGCCAGCTTCTCAAGGACATATGCCACTCCAACTTTCACGAATTCTCAAGAAATTGAATATTTTTTAATATCCAACAACAAGTATGAAGAATGTTACGCAGATTTTTTTCCGAAATTTTAAGAAATTTTTAGAATTTTTGATGCAAACTCTTCTGGCATTCGCCACATCAGAACAAAACCGTCGCAGCTTTGTCAAACACACAAGACTACGGTGGCCCTTGTGGTTCATTTCATAGTGGCCGTAGGTCCTTTAGTTTCTCCATGGAGTTCACCAGGAAAACAATTCAAATATTTCAAACGAAGTATTGAAGAAAATGAAAAAAAAAAATAATCACCGAATAAAGTTCGCTTAGCTTTCATGCAAAACAACAGCACAGAACAACACAATTTTCTGCAAGAATTTTAGGTACAATAGTTGGTCCAGAATTTTTACCTATTTCATGAACAAAAATAAAAAAAAAGTAAATATTTTAAACAAAATCTGAAAGAAATAAAACTTTAAGTTTTATAAATATTTATCCGCAAGCTTAATAAAGCTCTCAAACTTGAAGTTTCTTAAAGCACGTAGAAAACATCACCAAGAATTTCATTAGAAATTTTTAGAACTTTGGATTTTGCTGTGAAAATAACCTAAAAATCGACTACTATTTGTTTATTTTTTGATAACTTGATTAGTAACCTTTTAAGAAATTTAACCATAATATTTTCATAAACTTAGTCCCCAAATGACTTATTTTGAACTTTTACGAGAAATATGACCAGTAATACCGGAAGAAAACAGACAATTTCGCCAAAATTTGTTCAGGAGTCAAAATAAGAATTCCTCTTGAAATTTCTACATCTCTTTTATTCAGGAATTTGTTTGAGTTGCCCTAGAATTTTTTTTTCAATGTTTTCTGTTACTCCAAATACATTATCGAAAAACTTCAAGTAATTCGATCAGGAAAAACTAAATCTTACATAAATTCTGTATACGTGTTTGACTATTGGTTACCGACAATCGAAAAGATGTACAGTCAGGTCTTTTCTCTACGCAGTTTTCATTTACGCGGCCGCGTAAATGAAAACTCCATACAAAAAAAAAAAAAAAAAATCATCGTCTTATTTTTGCATGATTCGTCGAGAAACGGTGAGACTTTTTTTACGCGGTTTTTTGAATTTTGAACTGAGTTTTTTTTGCGGTACGTATCCCCCGCGTAAAAAAAATCTGACTGTAACTTGAATTCGATGTGCTCCCAGGACCAATTCAAAATTTTCACAGGATCAACCAGTATATGTAACCAAAAACCTTGCGTCCAATATGCAAATGAACCCGAACTGTCTGAGATACGGGTTTCATTAGTACCTTGCCGCCATATTGTAATAATGGATCCCGCAACGTATCTCAACGACGACGCGCCCCGCACCGAAAAACCCGTGTTTCCTAACAAGTATTATGCGATTAAAACATGGCCCTCCAAAAAGCCACCCGAAATATGGCGGTCGCCTATAGGCAGCAGTAGTGGTGGTAGTAGTAGGCACTAAAATTCAGTCCCACAATCCGTTCCATAATTTGTTCCCATAACCCTGTTTCCGGAAAAGCCCGACCGGGAAGCGAACAACCAAGCAGGGAGACCAGAGCCAGGTCACAAAATATGACACAATTAAGATTCTGCCTCTAATTATCGTGTAATTCCTTGGCTTGTTTCGGGACTGTCGCTTCGGAAATATATTCGTTCGTTGCCAGTCGGGTTCGGTGGTGGTGGCAGCAGTGGTGTTTCCCCTCTTCTTCACGGTCAACCCATCTCTGGCAGGGCAGCAGCCAGCCAGCGGCGCCAACTCTTCTACAAGATGCGGGCACCGACAACGACGACAACGCCGCGCTTCTTTTGTTCCTGTGTACGTACAAACTGGAAGGCTCCCAGAATCCTATAGTGCGAGCGCGATGATCAGGGACGGGAACGGCCCGGAGAGGTTGGGGTAATTAGTGAATTCACCACAAGGACTCGGCGGCGTGGCAGTTACACTTTTTTCGCTCGTTCCGTTCCGTTCGCCAAATCTTGGCAACTTCTCCCTCGTCGGAGCAGGAATCCTGTGTGTCTGTATGTTTGGACGAGATTGTGTTACGCAGTGAACGGGCGATACCGGATGGGGCGAAGGAAAAACTTCCGTCTTTCGTCGTTCGTTGATACAAGAGTTCCACAAGGGTTGTCCTCGTTGTTATCCTTGTCGTTGTTGTTGTTGGCGGTGGCGGCGGCGGCGGTGATGGCGGTCGGTGGTAGCCGCGTGCGATTATCGTTATCTGCGGCAATAATAATGAAATTTTCTTATTCTTGGAAGGCATCCAAGTTTGGGGAGTGAAATAATACATGCTTTATCGGATCACGCCATGGTAACCTTCCGCCTCTCTCTCCTTGGGGCTGAAGGCAAAGGACGAACGCGAGGCGATGGGGGAGCAGGGTTTGGTCGAGGCGGGGGATTCTCTTCTGGGTGAGTTTTCGCAATGCAGTCAAAGCTCTGGTGTCTCATTTCCGAGCGCCACCGATGGGTATTGTTCCGGTGGCTCCGTCCGGGTTGGATCTTGCGGAAAGGGTCTGCTGGTCTATTGTCTGGTTGAAGTCGGGGCGAGGTGGTAGCAAATTAAATAATGAGAACCATTTGTGTTGTTGCTTGGGGAACGATATCGAGTCGAGAACCGGAGAAGCAGGACCGCAGTTTGTTAACCTTAGACCGGCCAAATAACAATTTTCATATCGCATTGAAAAATCGATGCGATCCACAAGTTCAGACGGAATCGGGTATCATCAATCTTCCCATATAAATCAGGAGGAACCTGCTGCTGCCGATGCTTGTTGCCTGCCCCATGATATACTACTGTAGTACTACTAGGAGGGTGTTGCAGCAGCAGAAGCAGCAGCGGTAGCGGCAGTTCGCTCTCCTCAATCCATCAGTCATTGAACTTCGACTGACTGGTTTCTTGCCGTCGTCATCATCCTCTCGTCATCGTCCGGGAACAGCTTTCGTTCTGCTGAATAGCCGAAAGGCATCCAACCTTAATCGACAATCGAGTCCATCGGGCGAGTCGTGAACGACGCGCGTATAAGCTGCTTGTTGTAGAACTTTAAAAGCGCAAGGGGAGGAGTGCAGGCGGGGAATGTTTTGATTATTGGCTTCCATATCATCAGCTGTACAGGATGCGATGGAAATATTGTGAGGATTTTATTTTCATATACGATTACGATTACGGATCGGAATCAATAATTTGGCCCCGTTTGAGCCTAAGTGGGAACCTTTTGGGTCCACATATTGGCCCGTTTTATCACAGTTTTATACAAACTCGTCAAAATTGCAAGAATCACAAATTAGAATTTCGTTGATAGCCTTATTGAAGATCTAAAAGATCCATAAATATGGATGTCATGTGCAAATCGTCTTAGATCAACGCAAAATGTATTTCCTTAACATGATCAGTATTGATGTTTAATTCAACAGTTAATATTTTGAGATAAATTGTGAATTTATCATCCGAGACCTAAAAAACTGAGCAGACCTAATTTTGGACCCTCGTGAATGCATACTGACCCTCAGGAAGTGCATGAAACATTACTTATCGAGACGAATCCAGATCATGTAATTTTCCAGACAAAATCTTTCGAAAAAGTCTTGAAATTTCTTACAGCTTATATTTGGCGCTAAGAGAACCAAAATCGGTTGACAGGTGGCAAAGATATTTAATATGATATACTTTGTCAAAAATCTCAAAAGTCCTCCTAAGTACTCTTCGACAGATGTATCAGTAACCAAATGTCCAACCGTAATCAAATTTAATAGGATTCTACTAGGATGTTGTAGCTTTCATTTGGCGCCAAGAGAACCCAAATCGGTTGACAAACGGCTGAGAAACGTGAGTGACTTTTTTGTAACGCACATACACACACACATACACACATACAGACATTTGCTCAATTCGTCGAGCTGAGTTGATTGGTATGAGACATAGCCTTCCTTAGTCTATTTTTTGTAGAATATATAGATCTTAAATTTTTTATGTGAACTTTAACTCCATGAGTGGATTTTCCATTCTTTTCCCGAAAGAAACCCCATATTTTTGTCATTGTGGAAATTCAACCAGGAATTTAAAAAAAAATTCAATCTTGTTTTCCTTCGAAGTATTTCTGGAAAATTTCTGAAAATCTTTTATTTCTATTATTGTAAAATCTTAACAAATTCATGTAATTTTTTTTCGCAAATTTATGGTTCGTTTGTAGACTATTTTTCCAGATTTTCCATGGAAAATTGTTTATTTTGTTTTAAGATTTTTTTTCAGGGATTGCCTTATCAACAATTTTGCAAAACATTTTTTGAAAAACTGCAATTTTTAGAAAAAAAATTCCATCAATCATTTTCACATTTCTCCGTTACTAATTGCTCAACACCAAATACACATGACAGCATTGTCAGAATTGTCAAGAATTCTCAGTAGTTTGTCAACGGTGTTAACAGAGAAGAGAAGGGCATCTCAGAACAAATCGACCACACTAAAAGTGATAAATTTTTGGCGTGAAAAATCGACTCAATTTATTTTGTTTCTGCCCATTTCGTTTCCATCGTGCATAAACGTCAAAGCAAGACCATGGCTCAAAGTGTATTGATTACTTTCAGGTATAGTCAAAATTAATGAATAAATGACGTCATGATGATTAATTCTCTTATTTTTCAAAATTTTGTTTCATTGAGAGCATATCAATTGTTGTTTCGACCACTATTGCAATTACATGAAAGACGTTCCAAAGACGTTTTTGCAATTGCAGGCTGTATAAAGCATAACTCGGCACCAACATTTCAAAAGGGCGTAACTGCTTTTACAACCAATGCCTTCTCACAGAGCTGAGAGTCGTATTTCATTCATCTCACGCAATTCACATCCATTAATCGAAAGAGGAGGATTTTATCTTTCTATTTGTGCTAGTGGATTGCTCGAGAGGGATGGGATACGCTCCACAGCTTTGTGAGAAGGCAGTTACGCTCTTTTGAAATGTTGGTGCCGAATTATGGTGTTTTACCAAATATTCTTAATTATCATAATGATATTATACATATTCCCACCACTATTGTATCGCATACCCTATTTACGATTTTAAGAGATAAGCAACTTTGACTGCGTCCCCGAAATACATTCAAGTTATACACAATCTTTTTGCGAATCCGTTTTTGAGTTGGTGTACCTGCCTCCGAAATACTTTGCTTTTGCGTGTCAACACAGTAGGAGTTTTCCGTGTAAAAAGTGTGATTTCAACCGCTAGGTGTCGCGACCAACAGCATGAAATATTTATCAATTTCTGACTCCGGAGATGGCCTTCACTTCTCTGGTGTTAGCAATTTGCAACGGAGAATTATGATAAAGGTTTGATAACATCAAAACGCACTTGGAAAATCTTGAAAAGTTGAATACACAGACTGTTAAATATTTGGCAAATTGAGAGAAGAATTTGTGATAAATTGCTTTCTAATTAAAGTTGATCACACGTATTCGATTCGGATGGAAGTGTAAAAAGGAGTGTTCATGGTGTGAGCTCGGAGTTAGATTGGCTTTCTATTCCACAGAACCGTTACCTGTTCTGTGGCTTAGTTTGTTGAAATGATAGTCTAGCGAATGTGGAGGCGTGGGTCCGAATCCCTCCACAACACGATTTTTTTAAACATGGAGTTGTAAATTCAATTCGCTAATTAATCAACATTCTGTGCATTTTATTTTTATAGTTTTACCAAGTTCAGCGGATTTCTCTCTAGAAATCACAAATGACATTTCTGGTTTTATCACGGTTCTAAATCAGTTTAAAAAATCGACTAAAACTCAAAACGTTGCAAAGGGATTGCATCTAAAATTGTTCTAGTTAAATTTTACTGAGCATTCATGAAGCTGGGAAATTCTTTGAGAATTCTTTAATTGATTTTATGATTCATGAATTAAGTGAAGCAAACACCTCTTAAGGAAATTTATTGGAGGTTATTGCAGTTCACTTGCTTTATAACTCTTTAAGGAGTTTTTCTAAAACCTTTTACGTTCATTCTATTAAAAACAGTTCTGTTAACTATTTATTTTGTATATATTTTTATTTATTTGTATTTTAACTTGAGCCAGTTCTACACTTTTTCTAACGCCAAATAAAATTTCTACATTTCGCTTCATAAAAATTTGAGGCATGTTATGACATTGGAATTGGAAAAATGGAAAATATCGTACCTAATAAATTTTCTTAGTTTCAAGGAAAATCACCTAGAAATTTATTATCAATATCCTTAAGCTTAATCATGCGATGTTCTTTAACATTTCAATGAATTTTGTTTAAACTCACTGTATTTCTGTTTTCTAAGTTTTGTAAAGGGAGCTCAATATGTTGAAATCTTTATATTTGTTTGATGCCATTTTTTTGAAATTGTATGTTTTTCCTCGTTTGCTTCTTATTCCGTATTTTTTTTAAAATAGAAAACCTCGTTATTTCTCGAATAATTTCTGAAAAATACCTATATAATTCACCAGTATAATTCTTGATGTTATCATGATTTCAAATCTGCTTTAAATAACGCATTTAATCATTCAAACTGTGGTAAAACTCATAACGTTAACGGGATTGGCTTCAACAATTCTATTTATTCTTATTTATTTCTTAAAAACATTATTTTTGAATTTTTCAACTGTAAAAATATGTGGAGAAAAAGCATTTTCAAAAAAAAAAAAAAATACAAAACTTTTACAAACTTTTTTTCAGAAATTTTAGATGGAGTAGTTTTCAAAACACCTTTAGAATTCTGTATAAATCACGAAAAATGACATTTTTAGTTTTTCAAAACTTTTCTTGCATTTTTTTGATTACTAAATATCCATGAAATTGGGAAATTTTTTGAGAATTCTTTCATTGGTTTTATGATTCCTAAATTAAGTAAAGCAAACACTATATGCTCCTAAGAAAGTTTACTAGAGGTTACTGCAGTTCATTTCTTTTGTTATTGCAAACCCATAACTGATTTCTGAAAATTATTTTTCAAAAGTTCCCGGAAAGGTTCTTATAATTATATAGTTGTTCTCAAAAGTTGTTTTTAGAAAATGCCTAAAAAATTAGCTCTACCAGAAACTATATTGTCATTTCTCTCAACAAAGCTACTAACATGTTTCGATTTTTTTTTCAATTGCAACACAAATCTCCTAGAATTTTATAGTCAAAAGTCCTATATTCCGGCATGGAAAATTAAAAAAAAAAATGCGAAAGCTGATTACTTTCGCCAAATTACTTTCGCCTTTATGTTCGCTTCAATGCAATTTTCATGATTGATCCTTATTCCTCATTTTTCTGATTTTTTATAATCATTGTACTTATCATTCAGCTGAAAAGTTTGCTTATAATTCCGCAAAGCAATTGCAAAAAAAATATTTCTAGAACAATTTTAGCAGAATCAACATATAAATAATTCGCAAGAATCACTATTGATGTTAGCATGGTTTTAAATTAGTTTAAAATAAAACACTTAGTTATAAAAATCACGTTGAAACTAGCGACGTTTACGAGAATTATTAGGAAAACTCTTCTTTACTCTTTTATTTCTTAAAGTTACTATCTATTTTTTTATATTTCTGTAATTACGAGATTTAAGCAATAGGCTAGTTCATCTCGAGAGCCTCGCTTTACTTCCCTTCCCAAGGAAGAACTCACATTTCTTGAGTATGTCGAGAGTGAGATTCGATCCCAGGTCCTTGGCGTGACAGTCACGTGCTTTAACCATCACACCAGGTCCGCTCCGCTATTATCTTTATTTTTTATTGTAAACATATGTGTTAACAGCAAGAAATATTTCCATTTCTTTTTAATTTCTACCCAAAAAACTGTAAGCAGTTGAAAAAAAGTTCAAGAAATTTCTAAATTCTTTTCTGAAATACTTTTTTTATTGGTTTCTAATCCCTTGTGAATTTCCCTAATTGGTTATATAATAACTGGTTTGATACTCTTCTATCGTACATTCAAAGGACTTTGGTATTATCTTCAAAAATTCCTTCTAAATTCAATTACAAATCCTGTCTTGGTTTCCTCATAATCTCTTTTGGGATTTTTTTTACGGAATATTATCTCACGATTAGAACTACAAACTTATTTTTCTCTAAGATTTTCTGCTGAAATATTCTCCAAAGATGGGATATCAGAAATAATTGCCAGATTTCCAAGAGAGGTATTTTCGAGATTTTCCTCTTGTAGGGAAACGACCAGGAAAGTTTTGACAGAATCTATCGGAAACACTTCCACCCATTCATTTTGTAATTCCCACAGGAAGTCTTCTATGAATTTGATTGGGATAAGCCTAAGAATTGTTTCAACTATCCAGTAAGAAAAATCACACGAAACACATTTTATCAGAAATTTGAGCTGGAGTAGCTTTAGAAACTCTTCAAGATTTGGCTAATGTCATTTCCCGGAATTCATTCATAGACTTTGATTTAAATTCCTCAAGAATTAATTGTAGATGTCCACTTCATGTCTTTGTTTGATATCCCAGTCTTGTTGCTCCACTTGTCCACCTCGTGTCTCTTCGAAAATTATCTGCTTGTATCGTTACAGGTTGTTGTTACGAGTCAACGAAAAGACCCCATCACCCTATCCTTTCCTCAAATATTTATGTTCCCCCTAACCTCGACGAAACCGCGAGTTTTACGGTTCCCCAAAACTAACATAGTTTACAAGTTAAAAACATGAAATTGTAGAAAGTTTTAATCGAATTCGGCTCCGTTATGCCTGCTGGCGCATAAGCCTTAAATAAATGATTAGGTAAAAAAAAAGCTTAATAATGCTTGTATAAAAACAATGAAAAAAATTCAAGCAGTGCTATCACATCCTGACCTACATATCAGTAATTGTTTCTTTCTAAGAAAACAATAGTTTCTTTTAGAAAACTACCATTTCTTGAACCCTTTTTAACCGTCCCATCCTGTAAAATCCAACCACAACATCGCAAGGCCAACCAGTACCTCCGCCACCACGGCGAAGCACACATTTCCTTGCGAAATCGTGACCGAGAAGGTTGTTGCCCATCACGTTGCTGCGAGGCTCTGCTGGCTGCACCGAGCTGTGCTGCAGAGATTCTCAGATCTCGGCCATAAATGGAGACGCCCGGTGCCCGGATAATTTATGGTTCACTGTCCGACCGACCGACCGTTCGTCCGTTTCCTTGTCCACTTGCGGGCGAGGCCCGCAGTTCTCCACCAGCAAGCGAGCAGCAGCAGCAGCAGAAAAGAGCGTGTAGATTATCATTATACTTCTTCGCGATGTTCTGACACAGCCTCCTCGCGTCGCTCGGTCGGATTATACCACCACCATGTTCCGCCCCCTGTTTGGCGGAGGCACCCACAAGTCTGCGTTGCTACATTTCGGAGAGTGATCTCTTTCTCGCCCTCACTCGCCATTATCTAAATATTTATCATAAAATTATCGTTACTCCACGCTTTTCAAGAGGGTTTTCGCCTAGTAGTGTGCCGTTCTACGCTGCTCGCCGCTCTGCGGCAGAATCTTCCACGATGCGAGGTGCTGCGTCGGAGCGGTTCTCAAGAGTACGGGCGCAATTTTTCTACGGCTTTCCTTACGGTGAAAAAAATAGAAGAAAAACGTTAAAAGGGCCTCAACTGTGTTTATGTTTATTTTACTTGTTAGTCTATTTGTTTATCTTCTTATTAAGGAGCGAGCTCGAGCTCCGGAGCTCGCAACTTTCGCAGGCGCGCTTCTAGCCGGCAGCCGACAATGGATCCATCCGCCCCTCGACGACGGAAGGTCGACCTCTCGCTCGTCGTCTAGTTCTACGCGGAGGGAACGACGACGATGCGAGTTTTCAAGTGCTTCCAAACTTTGGTTGGGCCTAATTTTTCGACACTCGCCTTTTAATCAAAACATAACACCAGAGCCGACGACGACGATGCTGCGCGATACACACGCACACACGGCAACGGTTTGGACGACGACGGTGACGAGGGTCGACCCATCCAATGTGCAACGCAGGCAGGCAGGCAGGCGAGTTGCTCGACGACGACGTTGAGTGATTTTCTGAGACCACCGCCGCCGCCGGTCGCCCGGCCGCATGGACCTAACGTGAATGGAAATTGTAAATACGGCTGGCTTCTATTGAAAATTAAGCTCTCTATTCAGCGATGATTGGCCCGCGGCGGGGGCTTTAGTGCCTTAGATGGGTGGAGGCCAGAGGGGTATGAGGCTTAACGATAGGATGCGCGGAGTACATGCACTATGAATTGGATCGATGACCTGTGGAGAAGAGATTGCAAGCAGGTCGAATTGTGGGTGAAATGGTGTGATTGATGCACATAATTAGAACGTTTCATTTGAAATGTGTTTTTTAGGACTTATGTAAAGATGTTTGTTAACTTATATTTATAAGAAGCAGAGGCCGATAGTCGTACTAATTGCAATTCAACCGGAACCTCCTCCTCAAAGACTTCATGAGCGGCATCTATACGTTCATTATCAATCTACGCTAGACACATTTAACCCTCGAGTGTTCGTGCTGTTCTATTTCGTACAACAAGTTGAAAAAATCTAGCTTTTTTGTACTCTTCATTATCGTGATGCTGGCGGTGGTGGCCAACCGTGCGATTTACGGAAGGTTAATATATCCTTTTTGCTTGTGTATCTATTCCAAAAGATTAATCCAGGTCTTATACAAGAATTTTCCTAAAAAAAAAAATAATGAAAGAACTTTTCGAAGGATTTCTCCCAGAGTTACCAATGAGATACGAAAGTTCATAGAGACGAACCAGCCAAGGGCTGAAAGTCTCTCAAATAAAGCTAAATCAATCAATCAATACGAAAGTTCATCCATATTTATATGATAACTGCTCAGTAGTGTTTCTACCGGGATCTCAAAAAGGATTTTTCTCGATTTTCTTTTTTTTTTTTCTCCAGAAAGTCCATTCAGAACTGATTTCGGAGATCCGGAGTCGTAGCGTGGTTTCATGGTGCCAAGTTTTCATGTATTTATTTTTGTAAAATTTTCAAAAACTTGTTTTTTTTTTGGTTCTTAAAAAGTTACATTTTCGGAACTTTCGGAAAACAATTTTAGAGTTAAGTTTTAAGTTTAAGAAACCCGTGATTTTTGGGAATTTAACAAGACCGTCATTTGTTTATTGCCGTTGTTACCTGTATACCGGTTATAGTTGGAAATTTTATTCAAAATTGTTCACAAAACTAATTAATAAAATAAAATAATAAATGCTATTATTTTTTATATTTTTTTTTGACATTTTCTTCAATTTAATTACGTTTTGAAAACATATTCTGGAGTTCCAAGGTTTTCTAGAAAGCGTTTAACTGTTTTTCCCATTTTTTCGTTATAAGTTCCATCTGCTTTTTTTTCAGAATTTCCGGGATCTCAAAAAGGATTTTTCTCGATTTTCTTTTTTTTTCACCAGAAAGTCAATTCAGAACTGATTTCGGAGATCCGGAGTCGTAGCGTGGTTCCATGGCGCCAAGTTTTCATGTATTTATTTTTGTAAAATTTTCAAAAACTTGTTTTTTTTTGGTTCTTAAAAAGTTACATTTTTTTAGGATTTTTAAATGGACTCGCAAACTTTTGGAAAACAATTTTAGAGTTAAGTTTTAAGTTTAAGAAACCCGTGATTTTTGGCAATTTTACAAGACCGTCATTTGTTGGAACAAGACTGTCATATAGTTGGAAATTTTATTCAAAATTGTTCACAAAACTAATCAATAAAATAAAAAAAAAATAAATGCTATTATATTTTTTTTTGACATTTTCTTCAGTTTAATTACGTTTTGAAAACATATTCTGGAGTTCCAGGGTTTTCTAGAAAGCGTTTAACTAAGATTAAGCGAGAGATTATTTCAGCTGAAGGATCCCCTACCCACAAATTGGCTAAATGGTTAGTTCAAGAGTTCCAAAGTATGCCAAAACCCTTCCCCACCAGTTCGGTCAAAAACACTCAGGAATTCACCCAAAAGTTGTTGGAATCAGGAACCATCAAGGAGGACGAGATTATGGTTTCTTTCGACGTCGCAGCACTATTCCCAAGTGTCCCTGTAAAGGATGCTCTAAATCTTCTCGAGGATTGGTTACTACCCCAAAAGTCTGACGCAGCTTGGAAAGGAAAAGTTAGGACTTATTTACGTTTGGCCAGACTGTGCATGGATGAGAATTACTTCCAATTCCGTGGACAGTTCTACAAGCAGACCAAAGGTGCCCCCATGGGAAATCCCCTATCCCCATTTTTATGCGAGCTTTTCATGGCAAATTTAGAAACCAAGCTTAAGGAGCAAGGTTTACTTCCGGAGAAATGGTGGAGGTACGTCGACGATATTTTCAGTGTGATCAAACGGGAAGCTTTATCTAAGATTCTAGAGGTCATCAACAATGTACATAAGGATATCAGGTTCACTCACGAGGAAGAAAAGGAGGGAAAACTTCCATTTTTGGATCTATTAGTTAAGAGGGAAGACAGTTCGTCGTTCGAATTCGAGATTTACAGGAAACCTACCAATACCATGCGTGTCATCCCCTATTCGTCGAATCACTCCTTCCAACATAAGATGGCAGCTTTTCACCACATGGTTCACCGAATGCAGACTCTACCTCTAAGCGATGACGGGAAGAATAAGGAACTCACTCACATATTCGAAACAGCGAAAATCAACGGATATAAGGAGAGGACAATTCAGGCCATCATTGACAAAAAGGAGAGGTTGCGATATCGAGGATCCCTAACAACTCTTACCCCTATTTCAGAATCTTTGAAGCGAGTATCAGTCCCCTTCGATCAACACATCACTAATAATTTACGTTCTAGGTTCAGAAATTTCGGGATCGATTTAGTATTTTCTAGCAGAAGCAATCAGTTGAAGACTTCATTAGGCTCTACAAAGGATCCGGTCAACACCCTAAACAAGGCTGGCGTTTACAAAATCAGTTGCTCCCATTGTGATAAGGTCTACGTTGGTCAAACAAAACGGACTTTGGAGGTTAGATTCAGGGAACATATGGCGGAGGTGGGAAAGGCGCAGAGGACAGTGAATAGAGGTTTGGAATACGATTTCAGGTCGAAAGTTGCTGAACATGTCTTTGAGGAGGGCCACCCTGTAACTACAGAGGATATTCAAATTTTGCGAAATGTATCTTCACCTTGGAAATTGGACGTTGCTGAGAGTCTAGAGATATACAAACAGGTACCTAACACGCTGTTGAATAAGGATCAAGGCAATGGAAGTTCGTGGCTTTTCAAATTATTACCCCCTAAGCATACTCGTATGGCGTGCGTCTCATAATGTACCTGTGATACATGAACTTTGTTTACCTATCCTGTGCTGGAGGGAAATGTACCTATTCGGTGGTGGAGGGAAATTTTACCTATTCTATGGTGGAGGTTAATATAGATATAAGTTTTTGCATGCTCGGGAGAAAAAAAAAAAAAAAAAAAAAAAAAAAAAAAAAAAAAAAAAAAAACTACCTAGATTAAGCTACCTATTATTTTTACCTATGATGTATGAGACGTGTAGAATGCGATGGATCTCTTCAGTCGAGTCAAGTACAAGACACTGAAGACGACCTTACAGTTGAGGTCGAAATACGTATCTGTCAAAGGATGCAAATTCTTAGTGGAATTCAAAGGAACCGTACTTAACCCGATTTTCTTTTATTTACAGATATTCCCCTAACAAGCCCAGGTTAATCATCATCAAGCGTTTAACTGTTTTTTTCCCATTTTTTCGTTATAAGTTCCATCTGCTTTTTCTTCAGAATTTCCAAACAACATAACGAAAGGTTTGTTCTGAAGTTTTCTAGAAGTTAAATCGAAATTTTCCTTAGAATAAATGAGAAAGAATACAACGAAAGCTTTGAATTGACAGGAGAGATTTCGCAGTAATCATAAGAACAATCGATTTAACAGATCACGAAAAAAAATAAAGAAAATATTGGAAAACTCATTGATTGTTTTTTTTTTCGAGGATCCGACTACAATGGTCAATGGTTAATTTCAAAAGTCACTCACATACGAGATCATGAATAAGTATTTTTGAAAGTTTAGAATTGGTGAAATAGTTTGTTTTTTTTTTTGAATGCATAAATATTTGGCTACAATTTCATAAAAAAAAACGGAAAAAGCCATTACATTTAAAAAAAAAGGCCATAGAAAAAAATCAGAAATAGTGGGTGGGATTTTGCAGATAGTTTCTAGCAGAAAATATTTTTATTTAATTTCTTCCTGGAGTTTCTGTCACAGTACCTTGTGAGAAATAATAGGGAGTCTATTCCAAAAAACCCAGGTAGAGTTCCATGAACAACTCTGGCAATCATTTTAACAGGCAATATTAGAAAAATGCTAAAAACAATTCTGATATATATTTCTGGTACTCTCCAAGATAATTTTTGAAAGCATTTAGGGAACATTCTAGGAGACCTTTAAAAGGAAACATAAACGGAATTATTAAAAACAAAGGAAAATGTACTCCTGAAAGAAATCCCGAACAAAGAAAAAAAAAATGGGTTTTGAAAAAATCTTAGTAGAAAGTTCCACAGAAAATAATTCTAGATAATTCTTCAGGAATTTTTAAAAAAATCTAAAAAAAAAAACAATATGATCAAATATATATAAAAAATAACCTGGGAGAAACTCTGAAAGCGACTTTGGTTGATCCTCTTAGAAAAATCGCAGACGTTGGAAGTGTTCCGGGGAAAAATAAAAAAATCCTAAAGAAAACTCTGCGAAAAAATTCAGAGAAACCATCTGACAGAAAAATCAAGAGAAAATCCAGGAAAAATCTTAGTAAGCAATCCTGTCTGTATTTTACGAAGAACTCGGGAAGGAGTTCTAAAAAAATTGAAAGAAAACTTAGGAGGAGCTCCAAGAGGAAGTCCAATGGGGAAAACTTTGGGAGGAATCCCCCCAGCCAGAAATTTGGTTGCTATATCGAAATTGCAACTGAAATAGTCACACATGTATAGCACCAAAGAAACCGTATTCAATGCACGAAACAGGCATATACATACTAAAGTGGAGGCTATATCGAAACATATATACGATTACTGCGATTCCATCCAACATAATTAGCGATTTCTCGAAAAATTTCTACGATTTCGTCGATTTTATCCGTCTAAATATACGATTATGCATGGTCTTATTACGATTGAGAGTACCAATATACGACTCAAGATTATCAAATAAAAAAAACAATTGATGTTCAGTGGGAAACGAACTTAGGTTCTTTGATTGAGAACTGCGCGTTATCTCTATTGGCTATACTGCCAAGTTGAAAATAGAGAGTTCAAAGTGAATGGCATAGAACGAATTAAAATTAGCGTGATACGATGCGAGACTTGTGGTGGGAGCGTTTTTGTTGTGCATTGAGTGGCACCAAAAGTGGTACCGTGCAAGAGGCCCGGAATCCACATCGTTGTTGGCATCAATACATCACTTATTGTAAGTCATCTGCTGGTATGAAAACCTATATATTTGGTTGAAATTATTGCTACCATGGTTGGAATGTGTCAACAACAACAAAAATACAAATTTGTGATGAATACCATTTTTTCTTTTTCTCCATCATACAAATATGTAAACAAAATTAGTTAAGATTTCCTAGATTAAGATTCGAATATTAAAAGTGCAGTAACAATCATATGCGACAGTAAAAATGAATATACGATTTCTACGATTTCATTCCCTTGGTATACGACGCAAGTGTGACGCAAACGATCAATATACAACATTGTTATAGTTGTATACGATTTCACCGATTTTCATCATACCTTTAGGTAGCAAGCTCGATTTAGCAGATTCATATACGATGTGAAGCGACGATTTCCACGATTTAAAGAAATCATATATACCATGCTAGTGAAATTGCAGCTTGACACTAAGAATGTATGTTTTTTTTTTCACGATTCAATCCGATTCTGTGCGATCCTACCGACAGTATCTCGCACCTTTTATGATCTGAGACGACTATGTGAAACAAAATCGCAATTGAAATTGAATTTGGCATGAAATGCCATTTTACGCAATCATTGTCAACAAATATACATATTATTATACAATTCTGATTCAATATATGAAAATATACGATTTATTCCACACTATGATTTAAGATATGTGGTTGGCTGGGCCAGGAGGAAAACTAAAATAAATCCAGCAATACTACTAAGTGAAATCCTGGTATAAAATTTGGGTTGTCACAGCAAGGAACTCATGGGAAAACTTGAGAACAAGTCTGAGAGAAGCTAAGCATGAATCCCCGAAGGAGCACTGACCAAAATATTGGAAAATATTTTTTTTGGGAAATCCTGGAAAAAAATTATGGAAAATTGCGGAAAATAATTCCGCTGGAGTTTTCTGAAAAAAAAAATGAGTTGAAAGTGCTGGAGGAATTTAAAATAAATTCTATTTGAAACCGTGGGTGGATTCCTGGGAAGAATTTTATAAGCAATTTAGGAAGGAATGCCGAAAATCTTAGAGAATTTTTAGAAAGCTTTTTGAACAAATTTCTAAAGAAATCTATTGGTGAATTTCCGAAAAAAAAATTCGATCACAAACTTCCATCAGAATTCACTAGTATCTTTCGAAACACTTAAGATTATATTGTCTCCGGCCGTTGGTAATAGAAATAACCCAATTTTCATCGTGATTTCCGGTTATCTGTGAACTGCTCAGCATTACTACTGGTAGAAGCAACTAAATATTCTCATACCATGCCAATACTTCCAATACTCATGCCAAACACGATGTTTTCAGTATGTACAAAAGTTGGGTGCAACTCTGGAACCAATCCCGGGGAAAAGCTTTAAGAGTCACTTCAGAAGAAATTCCAGGAGAAATCCCAGCAGAAAATGAAATTGTAAAATAATTTCTGGAAATATTTCAAAAGGAAACAATGGAGAAATTCTTTAAGACATTCAAGACTTCCGGACTCCGGAAGAAATCCTGGAAAAAAACTTTGCAAGACGGGACAAAATAAGTTTGACATTCTATTCCGCAAAATCGTAACTTGTTCTGTGCCTTAGTTGGTTAAAGCGCCGGACTAGCGTTACAGAGTTGTGCGTTCGAATCCCGCTAAAACAAGTGATATTTTTCTTATCGATAGCGATTGTGGAGTTTCAGAAAAAAACGGGGAAATCACGCGCGGAACTCAAGGAACAAATCTGGAGGAACTTACAATAAAATAACCGGAGATACTCAGGCAAAAGAGCTGTGAAACGCCTTTGTGGAAACCTCCACGAGAAATTCCGGGATAAATCACTGAAAGAGGTCCATACGCATTTTGTAAAAAAAAAAAAAATAGAAGAAAAAGCTGGAAGAATTCGGTACAATATTCTGTATGAAGCCATGAAAGAACTCCAAGAAAAAATCGCGAAAATCCTGGAGAAAATTTGAAAGAAATTTTGATAGATGTTCAAGAAAATATCAGAATAAATCTTGGACTTGATTTTTTTTGAGATTTTCGTTTAATCATAAGACCAAGTTCTTCAAGAAGTAGTTACAACCAAATATTGGAATCCATTGCTTCACATTCATACGACCCATTATTGAATGACTTGTGAGCGTATGAAAACTCATTTTTCTTCTACATCAAAATCTCCAATTGCCATTAAAGGATTTCACCGATTCAATTTACCTAGAGCCACTACCAAAAACTTCACTCAATGCTTCCTGCAATTCCAGCAAACAACCCAACAAATCATTGGATTATCTAAGTGCCCACGAAGCAACTTCCAAAACACATACATCTCGCCGCAAAGTCTACCCGGTACCAAATCCCTACACAATCCCAACAACAGCAGATAGGCATCAGCTGATTGCCTATGCTCGGCATGTTTCCATTATCAAACTTGCCATAAACATTCATCTTACACACTCAGACCAGACCAGCTAGCTCCGCAGACTCCCAACTGCGAACTGTGCTGGCTGGCTGCGACTACTGCTGAAGATAGAGGGAGGTTCATAACGAAGGGTGCTACCTTCAAATTTAGTCTACTGGTAGCTGGCTGGTGCGGCGTTTGGATATACTGAGCATAACAATCACCCGATAGCATACGTTTCCTAGTACGGGTTGTGGTGGTCCTTGGGATTCTAGCATTCAACTCTGAACTGAATGTGTGGCTGGCGTGGGTGGAGCAAACGACGAATGGGACTTTTCCTCCTTCTGTGATGTGGAGTTTATTTTTTTTTCGGTGATGATTGCCCCGAGGCTGAAGGAACAAACGGTTCATGGTGGTGGCGGCGGTGCGGTGGTAGGGTTAAATGGGTACAACATTAAAACGTTAATGAAGCCGAAGGCTGTTTCGGTTCGGTGCGTAGGAAGTTGAAGCTGTGTGTGACTGAGTTTGATAATGTGCCAGGGCGATGGCAGAGTCGAATCAGGGCAGGTTCTGACGAATAAGGTTGAAACTCGATTGCATTGTGTGACTTGGACACTTTGAGAGATGAATTTACCAAAAAAATTTTTGTTGCTGTGAGATTCGATCCAACGACTGAGTATTACAAGTTCAGCGCTTTAATCAACTAAACCACGGAACAATGAATCTGCATAATAGACACTCAAGATGTATTCCTAGCTAATTATTATTAGCTTAACAAATTCATCAGCGACCAAATTTTCAGAATCCCAAAAAATCCTTATTTTATCCTAAAAGTTAAAAAAAATAGTCCCTAAACGTGAGATCCGAACCTGGACTACCGCTGCCACATTGCCTAGTTGGTTCCGTATTTGGGCATGGTTGGTTTTTATCGGCATATTTATTGGGATGTTGATTGGGTAATGGGATGAGCTTAGAGCTGAGCCGAGAAAGAGAGGTGTGAGAGAAATTCAGAATTGGAAATCAGGCTCTTCACGACGAAACGACCTCCAAAGCCACTCATTGACTCATCAAGTTCACACTTTCATGCCTTACCGGGCGGAACACACCAGGCCAGCCACGCCGCCGCTGCCGAGCCACACTAATCACCTTGAAACAATTTCTATGCTAATAGCTCATTTTCACCTGAAACAACAAACCGCCCAAACTACTACCGCACATCTACACCTCGTACCGTTTTTAATTATACACTCCAGTTCGGAAGCAACAAGTTCAAAAGCTACGCGCGAGCTCGCCGGGTGTAAAGCGATTTTTGAACGAGCGACCTTCAAACCTTGTTACCTCTCCAACCAACCAACCTACAACACCGCGAATAGCAGCTAAGCAGCAAACTACTTAGCATCGGCTCAAATGAAATAGAAACATAAATTCGACCTCCACATAGCTCGCGTTTAAAGTAACCGGCAATAAGGCGGCGGCAGGAAGAGCAATAGAGACGCCGCGGCCAGCCGGCCCGAACAAAAAATGCTGTTAAACCCTCACCGTGCAATAACAATTGCTCGCTGCGCTGCTACTGCTGCTCGTATCGATGGCAGTAACATAAAATTAACATGAATATCGACCGACTCGCAACTACTTTGTACTCTCCAACTGACGTAGTGTAATGGTAATTCACCCACCTTAGCAGGGGGCCACGACCCACCCACCGACAACGGCGTGAACGATCGCGAGCATCATCATCATCATGATGCTGCCACCGACAACTACGACGACTTGCACCAGCACCCCCCGTGTCGGAATGTCTAACGAGTTTTATTATTGATAATTTATTTTAATTATAACACACACTCTCCTCTTCTCGAGAGCGACTATCTCCAGCGCCACAGCGTTCGACGTGTTTTTTTTTCTTTGGCTCTCAGTTTTGGCAAGGCAAACCGCGCGGTCAAAAAATCCGGCGCCGCTAGTCTCTTCCGAAACTTCCATGTATCCACTATCGTAAAAATTAATGAAGCTTTTCAAAACAGTTCCGCTGGTGAGACTAGAGACGGGCTGGTGGGTAGGGACAGGGTACTTTTCCCCCTCGCACGCGTGTTTGGAAAATTGGAAAACCCGATACAGCTTCCGTGACGAGCCATCAACCAGTTTATCCGTTGCGTAAGATTTGAACTTTTGGCGACTGGAGTTTTTGGCGATTCGTTGGTTAAAATGCTAAGTAGACTTGAAACAGATTTTTGGTAATACCCTGGCAATTCTCAATCATTCAATCTTAAACCTCAGTGATCGTTGAGATATGCGTGGTTTAAGTACAAAAAAAGCATCATATGCAATAAAAAATGTCTATCCACCGTAAATCCAGAAACTTCTCGATAAATACCTTCAGAAATTTCTTGAGAAGCTCTTTTGGAAAATTTTCAATGAAGTTTTGCATGAGATAATTCAGAAAAACCTAAGACATTTCTTCAGAATTTTTTTCACGAATGTCCTCGCAGTTTTCTTCAGAAATTCCTCTAGTGATTTCTCCAAATACCTATTAAAGGACTCCTTTGGAAAACTTTTCACAGATTTCCTTAGTCATTCCTGCAATTTTGGAAGCAATCCATGGCAAGTTTTCTAAATGAGCTCTTGGAGATGAAGAAAGGTCCGTAGGAATCCCTGAAGAATTTACTTAAGGAATCTCTGAGAGAACTCGTAGAATTTTTAGAAATTTCTTAGCCAAATTATGAAAGATTATTTAGAGCAACACCTGGAATAATCCCCGGGGAATGTTCTTTAAGTTCGTTAGAACATTCCCCAGGTGTTGCTTTAAATAATCTTTCATAGATTGGTTAAGAAATTTCTCAAAAATTCTACGAGTTCTCTCAGAGATTCCTTAAGTAAATTCTTCAGGGATTCCTACGGACCTCCCAAGCAACACACATGTTATAATAGAGTTACGACAGCGCAAGTTTTGGTTGTATAGAAGTTTATTTGACGTAATTCTAACATTGTGTTGAAATAACGTAAAATAAACTTCTATACAACCAAAACTTGCGCTGTCGTAACTTTTATATAACATGTGTGTTGCTTGGGCTTTCTTCATCTCCAAAAGCTCATTTAGAAAACTTGCCATGGATTGCTTCCAAAATTTCTTCTAGGATGCCCTAAGAAAATTCTCTAGAGATTCTGATAACAGCTAAAAAATCGCATGGATCTTTTATAAAAAAAACGCGTGGATTACTTCAGACATTTTGCCGTGAAGTTCATAAATTCCATTCTAGAATTTCTCTAGAAACTCCTCCAGATTCATCTAGAAAACATTCCATGGACATCCTAAAGAAAAATCTCTATGATTGCTTTTATGAATCCCTCCAAAAGTCTCTCGGAAAATCATCCACGGATTTCTTCAGAAATTTCACAGAAATACCCCTTTTTTGGGAAAAATGCTGGTAGCTATTCCGAAGAAACTCTGTGACAATATCAAGGAGAAATGCCGAGATCAATCCCGAATGTGTGGCTTCGTGGTCGTGCAGCTAGTGTCACCAAGCATTTAGTCGCATCGTGCTAGGGTCCGATTCTCGCCGCAGCTGTCAGGAAAGTTTTCGGCTGTGCCACTGGGCGTTGCATGCTAGTCCGTTGTCTAGTGTTATGCTTCCTTCAAAGAGCGAATAGATTCTTTTGAAGTACTAAACGTGTCCGTGTCTTTAATCCCGCGAAGAAAAATGGAAGGAATCGAGAATTGCTAGGGGATTATTGGATGCCTTGGAGAAACCAGCGAAAGCAATACTAGAAAAAAAAATCGCTAGAGGATATCTGAGAGAAATCTCAAATTAAAGATTTCTTCACAAGGAACTCTGGGAAACTTGCCATGGATTGCTTCCAAAATTTCTTCTAGGATGCCCTAAGAAAATTCTCTAGAGATTCTGATAACAGCCAAAAAATCGCATGGATCTTTTATAAAAAAACGCGTGGATTACTTCAGACATTTTGCCGTGAAGTTCATAAATTCCATTCTAGAATTTCTCTAGAGACTCCTCCAGATTCATCTAGAAAACATTCCATGGACACCCTAAAGAAAAATCTCTATGATTGCTTTTATGAATCCCTCCAAAAGTCTCTTGGAAAATCATCCACGGAATTCTTCAGAAATTTCACAGAAATACCCCTTTAAAAAAATATAAAATCTAAATTCCTTCAAAAAAATCTCAAAAGTTTTCTTCATTATCTTCTCCCAATGATTCCAGAGTTCACGAAGGATTGCTTTTGGACCTCCTCCAAAAAGTGTCCCAAGGATACGTCTGGAAATAGCTCCAAAAATTTTGTCAGAAAATATTCTTTGAATTATTTCAGATTTTTTTTAAAATTTTCGTAGGATTATTTAAGAAATGTCTGCATCGATTCCAAATTTCCCCAAGGTTTCTTTAAGAAGGTCTTCATCGGATTCCTTCAGAAAGTGCTCTGAACATTTCTACAAGATTGATTTTTTTTTTGCCAGGGATTTATCTAAGGAATCATTTATCAATTTCTCTTCCGGTTTCTTCAGATTTTCTGCCAGAAAATTCCTCTAGAATTCATACAAAAAGAACTTTTCTAGGAACTTCTCCAGGGATTCCAGAAAATTCTCCAATTTTTCCATTAAACAACATTTCATGGTCTTCCTCAAAAATTCCTCTATGGATTTTTCAGAAATCCGAAAATTCTCTCAGAAAGTCATCCACGAACTTCGTCAAAAATTTATACAACGATTCCTTCAGAAAAACAGCATTTCTTCAGATATTTCTTTAAAGTTGTTTTGATATATTCTCCCAAAGATTCCTTTGGCAAATTGCAAACGATTGCATCTGGACCCCGTCTTTAAACTACTCTTAGGATTCGTCTCAAAATAGGACCAAGGATTTTTTTGACAAATATTTGTTGAATTACTTCAGAAATTGGTTCCTTAAATCTTTCAAGGATTTTTTTTCCAGAAATTTCTCTTTCAGAAATACTTTGTTTGATCCTCTAAAAAATGTCTCCATTTTCACAACTTTTTCCAACGATTCCTTAAGAGATTTCTTTACACATTTCTTCAGATTTGTTAGAGATTTACAAGGAATTTTATCAACCATACAAAAAAAAAACCTTCTTTAGGAATTTCTCCAGGGATTTCAGAAAATTATCCGATTCTTCTTCTAAGAAACATTTCATGGACTTCTTCAAAATTTCTTCTATGGATTCTTTTAGAAATCCCTGCAAAGATTCTCTCCGAAAACCATTCACGGATTTCTGCAGAAAATCTTCCACGGTTCCTTCAGAAAATCAAAAAATCCAAATTTATTCAGAAATTTCTCAAAAGTTGTCTTTATAAATTTTATCAGGGATTCCTTTAATAAATCGCAAAAGATTGCTTTTGTATCTCAAGGAATCTTTCAAAAAGTCTTCTATGAATCATTACAGAAATTCTTTCCTAAAATCTTTCAAGGATTTTCCTTCAGAAGTTTCTCCTGTGGTTATTTCACAAATTCTTCGTGGCATACTTTAAGAAATTTCTTCATGGGCTCCTTGTTCAATAATTTCTCCAGTATTGTATTCCTTAAGAAGGTCTTCATTGGATTTCTTCAGATTTTTTTTTAATTTCTTTGTATATGTGAATTTAAACTTAATGCTAATTCTTCAAAGCACTTTAGAAATTCCTCTAGGCATTCCTTCAGATTTTTTTTTAATTTTTCTAGCAGTTCCTTCGGATTTTCTCCAGAAATTTCCTCTGGAGTTCATACAAAAAGAACTCATACAGGATTTTTTCCAGGGATTCCAGAAAATTCTCCTATTTTCCCCTAGAAAACAGAAAATTCTTCAAAAAATCAAAACTCCTTCAGAAATTTTACAAAAGTTATCCTTATAAATTCTTCCAGAGATTCCTTTAGCGAATCTTAAAGAATTTCTTCTGAACCTACTCTAGAAACTTATCGAATAATTCGTCTAGAAATAGCTCCAAAGATTCTTTCGGAAAACTTTTTGTAATGACTTCAGAAATTCGAGCCTAAACGCTTTTAAGGATTTTCTTTCAAAATTTTCTTCTTCAAAAATTCATCGTAGGATCCTTTAAGAAATTTCTCCATGTTCACAAATATCTCCAAAGAAAGAAGATCTTCTTTGGATTCCCTCAGGACTTTGTTTTCAAAATAATTCCCAAGGATTCTTTTGAAAATTTCTCTAGCGATTTTTTTCAGATATTATCTCCCGGAGAATTGAGGAACTTTGAGGAACATCCTACTTTCATTTATTGAGAAATTTGGAATTCTTCCGATATTTCTCTAGGGATTAAAAAAAATCCTTCAGAGTTTTAAACTGAAATTTGGCTAAACATTTCTCCCATAATCCCATCAGACAATTTTCTTGGATTTTTTTTTTCGAAATTCCCAGAAATGTTTTCAGAAATTTCTTCAAGGGTTTCTTCAGAGATTCGTGCATAATTTGACTCAGTGCTTCAAGCAGGTGTTTCTCCAGGAGTTTGTGCAGAAATCCATAGAGTTTTCCTCATGAATATCTCCGGATAATCCTCTATGTATTTTCTCTGACGTGTCTCCAGGGTTACTTTCAAGGATACATTTAGGACTTCCTCTCCTGATTCGTTCGAAAACCTTTTCAGAAATATTCGCTAAGAATTTCTACTCGAATTCCTTTAGTATTGTTTAGGTTTTTTTCTAGCAATATTCACAGATATTTTTTCCATTTGTTTCTTCAGATTCCTCAAGGGATTTCTCTAGGAATTATTCCAAAAAAATTTCAAGAGATACTTTTAGGAACCATAGCGAAGGTGTTCCAAGGAGTTTCTTCAGGTATTCTCCAGTGAACATCTTCAAAAAATCGTAATGTGATTCCTTCAGATACTCCTCCAGGGATTATTTGAAGAATTCTTCAAAAGTTTTCAACTGGAATCCGGTCAAAGATTTCCTCGTAAATTTCATCCGGAGATACATTTGGCATCTCTCCCAGATGCTTTTCCTGGTGTATCCTGAAGTTTTTTTAGTTCTTCAGAGGAAGATTCTAGAGTTTCTGCCAGAATTTCTCTTAGAGGTTTTTCGGATTTGCTTCTTGAGCTCCTCTCACGTTTTCTTCAATATATTATAGCGTTAGTTATCCAATATTTCCGTCTAAAATATTTCTAGAAATTATTTTAAGATTTGCTGCGATTTTTTCTTGATGTTTATGGATGAGTTTCTGCTGAGATTCCACGAAAGAACTGCTGTAAAAACCTCGAGGAAATCCAGAGAAGAATCCTGGAAAAAATGCTGGTAGCTATTCCGAAGAAACTCTGTGACTATATCAAGGAGAAATGCCGGGATAAATTCCGCGAAGGAAAATGGAAGGAATCGAGAATTTCTAGGGTAAATCTTTGAAGGAATTCTGGAAAGAATCTCTGATGGGAGCTTCTTGAAAAACCACTTGAAGAATTCCAGTAGACAATCCCAAAAATCATTTATTGGGATGAATTTAAGAAAACCCGATGTGAGGAACCCGGGATGATATCCACAAAAAAAATCCGGAAGGGAATCCGAAAACATTTCTGATGAACTTCTTGGAGAAACTCCGAGAGCAATACTAGAAAAAAAAAAATGCCGAGAGGACATCTGGGAGAAATCTCAAATTTAAGGTTTCTTCAAAGGATCTCTGGGAAAATTCATCGAGGGGAATAGTTATGGAAAAAAATATTGAGAACCTCTGAGACTAACTCCTGTAGACATTCCGAAGGAGTTTAAGGAAAAAAATCGAAAAAAAAATCAAGAAAAAATCCTGCATAAATCCCCGAAGAAACTGTCGTGAAAGTCCCATACTTAATTCCTGGAGAAATGCCAGAATGAATCTGGAGGTATCCCGGGGAAGCTTCCAGCAAAATCCCGAAGAAATTTCAGTAGACGTTTAGGTAGTAATCGCGGGAAGAGTTCAAGACGAATTCGGGAAAGAATTCCTGTGAAATCCCTGAGTGAATCCCGGGAGGAAAGATTCTTGGGTTTTTAGGAGAAACCTGTATAGGAATGCTTGATAGAACCTGTGACGAAGTTCCATGGAAAATATCGAAGCGCTCCTGTATAATCATTCTCTGGGATGAATTCTGGAAAACCTCTGTGGGAAACCTGGGATAATTTCCGTAAAAAAAATATGGGAGGGATTCTTTAAGACACCAGAGAGAAAATCCAGGAACAATCCAGATGGACCTCTTGGGGAAACCCCGAGAGGTCCATTTGCAAACGTCCCGAAAGAACTTCTGAAACAAATTCCGAATTATTCTCTAGTTAAAGTCGTGGGATAAAAATATGAAAAAAAAATTCTTGAAATCTTTAAAGGAAATATCGTGAAAAACTTCTATAAAAATCTTAAGATGAAGTCCAGAAAGATTTCAGAAAATATTTTGAAAAAATCCCTCTAGGAGAAAAGTTCTGAAAAAAACTGATAGAATCTCTTGCATAAACTCTGGAAGAACCATTTGAGAGAAATTCCTGGAGAAATACCGGAAGTTCTCCGGGATCATCTACGGAAGCTATCACGAGAGGACTCCTAGCGAAGTCCTGAAGAAATTTCGTTGGAAATTCAGGGAAATCCTGGAAAGTTCTCAAGTGGAATTCGTGAAGCAATCTTAAAAAAAAATATGTTGGGAATCGGAAAGAAACCAAGAAATTGTACAGTGACCCCACAATTTATGAATCGGCAAAAATGACCACAGTTTATGGATCACTCCATTTGATCAAAATGGTGATTCATAAATAGCGTACAAAATTAAGGTGATTAATCGGTGTGGGGTCACTGTAATACCATTCTCCGACGTAGTTCCTGGAGAAATCTTTTACTTTTGCATGCGTGATAATTCGAGCCCAATCCTCAATCGAAGTTTATTTACGTCTTGAAGAAAAAAATCTCAACAGATCTGTTCATTCCATACAATATTTGATATCCCGGAACGTCCACCCTGAATTGTCCACAACAGCCACGACAAACCGCCTGATTGCTGATGACCACCGTGGCGCAGCAGTTGTTTGACCAAACCTCCAAACAAGCAGTCAGTGACCGTTCGTTCCCGCTGCCGTAACAGCTGGACAAAGTTCTCTCATGGACCTCCGCCCGCCCGCCCGGTACGATGCGGCGACTGCAACGGACGACGACGGCAACGAGCTTGTATGTTTTTAAGCAGCCATTTATATGCGGAAAGCGTTCAATTTGTTTTGGTACCGACACACTCGCCGCCGCGCAGCCCAACCGTACACAAACAATAACTCCAAGGCTCCGTCCCCGGGAAGGTCGGAAACTGTGTTGTGAACCCCAGCACAGCAGCCTTGCCCGCGTCTCCATAGTCTCTAGTTAGTAGAAGATAGCTTTTTAGATGCCCATTTTTCTGCATTCCAACCATGCACCGGGCAGTTGGAAACTGTGGAGTCACAGAGCAGCGGATGTTCGAATTTCCTAAGAATGCTATCTTTCACAATGTTTCCAGGTTAAGGTGCTAACGTGGAACGTCATGTACCAGGAAGAGCGATGCGTGCGCCTCTAGTTGTGATTCTAAGAGATTTCTGACAAGATTTTTCCTACTGTTTCATCCGTATGTTTGTGATGCAACCATTGTCGAGTTTCGGACTTCTGACTTCAGTTCCCCATACCATAGCGCGTTTGGGTCAGCCGAAAGCGGAAGAAGGACATTTGGCGGGGTCGAAACTTGGTTCAGGTTTATTCTTCCGCTGACTGCCCTCAAGGGGGTAAATAGATTTCCGATCGGTGAAGCGTGATTAAGTAGTCCCGATTGGACACTCTTGGTTCTTGTGGATGATGCCGATTGGGCGACTTCGACGACGACCATGCATTGGACGTGAAATCCGATTTCGCAATCGAGCGAGAATTTTCCCGGGGTGGACCGTGATTTGTGCAGTCTTATCACATACCCACGGTGGGGCGGAAGGACACGGCGTTGTGTGTGTGCGCTGCCGCGCACGAGGAACGTGTACCGAACTGTGAAGTTCTGAGAAGAGGGAGGGGGTTAATTGCTTCGCCGGGGCGACCTTTGGTGCGCGCGGAATTCTCGGAAGGCCCGCGGGCGCGAGAGGGCTCGGCGTCGTCAGCCGGTCGGTCGGCCGGTCGCTACTCACGCGTAAAGTTGTTTCGCTCACAATTAATCAGCCAAATGAACTTGCAATTACAAACCGAACATGCTTCCGATTACCAGTCAGTCCGAGAGCGCGGTTGTAATTAATTTCTGCTTCACTTGGCAAATTCTTCCACCAACTGGTGCGCGATCTGGTGCAACCAGTAAAGTGTGCAAGGTTGACGAGGAGTACCGAGGAGAACACTACTCAGAGTTATTAAGGGGGATCGGGGTAAAAGGATCTTCGTTTGAGAACAGTAGCTCAGAGGACTCATTCAACCCCGATCTCCCCTTGCACAAAAACTTGACTGCGAAATGATGGCAGCACATCACCCCCAAATTCGTCTCTTTGTCCATCCCAATTTGACCAACCTCTTCAAACCAGCCCGAAAATAAACACTAATTTCGTCTGTCGTTTTTTCCTCTTGTGTCTTTTCAGGTAAGCAACCCTTACGGCGGATGGCGCAAGCGGATCACAGACCAGACCAGACCAGCACAAACCACAGACTACCTAAGTAGAGGGTGGAGATTCGCCTACGCGCCCTGGCCAGACCGGACCAGGCCAGGGCGAACCACTCACCGAAAAGAACCAGATCCTCTCCACTTCTCTCCAGTCGGTTGAGTGTTGCTACAAATTGCCACTTGCGAGTGCTTCACTCCGTTTGTCTCTTGACTGGGTGGATTGGCCTAAGGGGATGCACCCAAATTGGAGGGCAGATGTATATTTTTATATTAGTTCCTTGCACTGTGAAATAACCTACAAAACAAAAACAAATATTATCTTCACAGCTATCCTAAATCTATTTCAATGACATTTTGAAGTAATCTAATACCCATCGCAATTTTAATTAATTATCAAGTTGTTCTAGGTTAGAAAAATTCGGCTTATCAGTCTTTTTTTCTCTAGAACGATAACGGTTTTCGATTCGTCCCTACGTTTCGGTAACGGTTGTTACCATCCTCAGGGGATCTAGGTGGGGGTGTTTATTTGTACATTCGTTTTTAACAATATTAAATGTTAATGTTTAATGTTAATTAACAATTAATATTGTTAAAAACGAATGTACAAATAAACACCCCCACCTAGTTCCCCTGAGGATGGTAACAAACGTTACCGAAACGTAGGGACGAATCGAAAACCATTATTGTTCTAGAGAAAAAAGGACTGATAAGCCGAATTTTCATAACCTAGAATATAGATCCAACAGTCGAACTCTCGCACATCCATTATCAAGTTGAATATTTCAGGCCAAACATTTCAATAGGTCCTATCTGCATTTGAGAGGCTCTCTTTGTTCACTTTCTCTTTCAATTATTGCAATGTAATGGTACACTTTTCAACTATTTTTGCAGAACAAATCAAAAGACGATGGTTTGATCATCGTTCAATGCAAGGAGACAATCATAATACAAATAATCAGCTGAGATATTAACGAAAGAGAAAAAAACCAAAGAGAGCCTCTCTTCTGCAGATAGGACCTTTAGACATGTTTGGCCTGATTTGGTTTACTTGGTTTGTGACCGTATGTTTTAATATATTCTACGTGAAGGATGCGTGAACCGTTGGAAGACAAAACCTCTAACGTCAAAAAGTGAAAGAATGGGTTTCCTTTAAAATTATAAAGAACTCACTATTATTTTAGATTACTTGTTATCGACGTTTTGTCCCTTTCGATGTTTTGGCATTCAACTTTTTGGCATTCGACGAATTGGAATTCGAGGTTTTAGCATTCGACGTTTTGTTCCTGTGTAACTGTCAAAAGGTGGGACGAAAAGTCACCTGAAATTATGCTCTAAAATGTGAACAAAAAAACCATTGCTGTATCTGTCAGATAAAGTTTGTAGTAGGGTGAAAAAGGGTATTATCGGCAGGTCTGTTCTCTTCGTCATGAAGGGTTTTTGTGGGCCGAATTGCCTGAAATTTGGGCATATAGCTCAGCTTGGTTGGGAAGGATTTGAGGCCAACTCTAAGACCAACAGATTAAAAAAAAACCCATGAGGAAGAGATTAAAACTGCCTAAAATACGCAAGTTCCCCTACATCAGATTAGTTTTTAAAACCATATTGAACAAACCTAGTTCATTTATGTTGATCGGCTATTTATCATTCGGCCAAATGTCTTTCAATCTTCTGACATAAGACCACTCGTGAATCAATTTCAGGAAATTTATATCCACAAATTTTTGTAGAACTTGTGAAAGTATTGATGAAGAAACCTGTGGAGGTTGAGTATCTTTCCGTATCCTGGATTTTTCGTCACAATTTGGAAAGAAGTTTCAGAAGAAATTTCCGGGAACAATGTCGGAAAAGCCCATGGTGAGTTTCCTGAAGAAAGAAATTGAAATTGCATGGATATATTTTTCATAGTTTTCTAAGAAAGTTATGGCAACGATTGATAAAATTTAATCGTGTTCTCGTAGGTATTACTAGAGCAAATGCTGACCCCAATTCTCAAATATTTGAATACATTCCTTTAAAGATTTCACTTTTTGGAATCTGTTGTGGCAAGGATTTATCTTGAGAAAGATGACAGAAACAAGCTCAAAATGGAGATGTACATTCTTCATAAAGCAAAAAAGGAATTCTAGATGACTTTTCTAGAAATGTTTACTCCAGATGATCTCTACAATCATATTAATATACTAGATTTGTCCAGGCTTTTGACAAAAGCTTCGTTAAAAATCGAGTATGTTTTCAAAAAGTTTGACTGCTATTCCCCATAAATTCAATCAAAATTGGACATAATCTGTAAAGATTTCAAATTTTCTCAAGTTCTATCATACCTAGAATTCATTTCAAAGTTTAGCTGTTAATTTTTGTAATAAACTGTTACAAAATTTATTGGTATTCTAAAATTATTTTTTTCGGCTGTGACATCGGCTGTGTAAAATTAGTATTAAGAAATTAGTTTTTTCAGCTGTGAAGTTTAAAATGAAAACGCTTTCATGTAAGACTTATTTCTTAAAGAAATTCAGGCAGGATTCCTCTAGCACTGTTGCTGGTTGGTTTTACTGGTCCATCTGAAAACAAATTTTATTTAGTTTAGTGAATTTGTAATATTTCTAAACTGTCATTTTTATAAAAAAAAACCATGGTAAAAATTAAAAAAAAAACAAAATTGAGAAGGATTTCGTTAATCTAATTTTATATTCTACCAGAGCTGGCAACATTTTCATTAGGACTGCCTCTAAATGTTACTTCCAAAATTTATCATCACTTTTTCCCGATATTTCTGTAAAAAATGGTACAGTATTTCATCCAACAGTTTCACTGTTCAACTTTTACTTTTAACCAAATTTCGAGAAAAAAATGGTATCTGCAAAAACGAAAAACTGTTTTTCTCTAGGAAAAAAAAATCAGGAGATACCTTGATCCATACGCTACAGGTGTACGAAAACCGATTTTGAAAATATTGCTTCGTTATTTAATAAGAATTCATAAACCAAAAAAATGACAAACTGCTTCCAGTTTCGTCTTAAGACGGAAAATAATTTGCGCTTTTTTGTGTTTTTTTCTTTCCTGGGCTATCGAAACTTTTACATTTTTGGTTGATATTTGAGACAGTTCTGCAAATCTCAAAATAATTTTGAGTGTCCTTTGAAGCGTATTTCAATTTTTAATAAATTATTTAAAAATAGATGTTTTGTCTCCGATATCATTTTTTCTTTTGTATTGGTAATCACAACACTTACCATTCTCCGATCATTCTATCATAATAAAAGAGTTCAATGGAATTGAATACACTCTTATATAATTTTCCTTAAAGTAACACGAAAACTGAAATGATTCAGTAAGAAAATTAAAAATGAAAATATTCAAAAATAATCATAAATTTTCAAAATGTTTTTATCTTGAGAACTCGGTATCCCAAATAGGCTTTCCGAAAAAATATAAAAATATAGAGATGTTTAAAATTAATAATTAGAAAAATCAAAATCGAAAATTTTCAAATTCGCCCTGAGGAAGATCTCCACCCAAAGATCGAAACGTTGGATGTTATAACTTAAAAGTATCAACGATTTTCTCGTGACCGAAACCTAAAAACTAAATACATATTGAAAAACCCAGTCGAGAATTCCCATGCTTTCTTCTCTAGTCATAAAATCTCTCTGCCATTTTTCTTTTTTTTTTACAGTCACCTATTTTTTATTAGATAAAGAAGCAATTTATTTTTAAATTGGTACAGAGTAAGGAAGATCAACATATCTCTAGATTTTTTTCGTTGTGGAAAATGCTAAATAATTTTCCAAAATCCATGATTTTTTTTTAATTTTTGTCAAAAATGGTTTCTGTGAAACGGAAAAACATTTTCTTTCAGGAAAAAAGAGCACATAAACTGCTCCGTTATTTGATAAACACCAATAAATTAGAAAATGCACCCGGTTTCGTTTTAACCAACTGATGTTTTTCGTAAAACTATCTAAATTTAGATTTTTATCCTAAATATCTGGAGAAAGTTTTATTAAGTTTGTATATGGTTTAACAATAAATTTTTCATGGCAATATTCTATTAAAAATGGCAATTTCTTATTAACAATTTAAGAAGTTGTCGATGGTTTTGGGTGAAAATTATAGAAATTGTTTCACAATCGTGTATAAAGTGTTTTCTTTTTTTATTTTTTTTTCCAAAAATGTACAAAATTTCAAATTTGTGGTAAACAAACTAAAAATACATTCAATGTACCACTCTGGCTTGGAATACTTACCCAAGTAACAGTTTTTGATCAAATAGACAAGAAGAGATTCTTAGAACCATGATAAGAATCAAAATTTAAAAAAAAAATGATTTTAGTTCCGTTCTCAAATCCTCTACAAAACTAATTGGTAATCAAACTGTTACTTGGGTAGGAAATGCTGGCAGTTTTTTCGAATAGTATAATTTTGTCAAAATTCCTAGTTTTTTTTTCAGGTGGACCAGAAGAACTTTTTGAAATTTTCGACTGAGAGAGTTACAGTAGTTATCTCTTATAACCTTTTTTAAATATCGCCTGGATGATATAATGAAGAAATTCATGAGATATCCTCCCTTAGTTTTGCTTTCTTTTAGCATTCTCTCAGTATTTTTTTTGTTGTTCTTTATAATTATTTCACATGTTTCTGATGAAATTCCTGCTTTTATTTCAGGCGTAGTTTATAAATTTTCCCGAAACATATTTCCTGCCAAAGACTTTTGAAAATCTTTCATGCGAAAATAATGGAAAATCTAGCGAATCGCTAAGAAATTTACAACAATTGCTTTTAGATGCATTTTTCAAATATTTTCCAAGTGTGTTGGTGGTTCATCGATTGTTTTCGGTGAAAAAATAATAAAACTGTTGTTTTGCCAGATTGTCCGGACGTTTCGGTCGATTTTACTGGCCTTCGACCATCTTCTGCGGACTAATCTTCTAGTCGTTATTCACTATAAAACGACTAGAAGATTAGTCCGCATAAGATGGTCGAAGGCCAGTAAAATCGACCGAAACGTCCGGACAATCTGGCAAAACAACAGTTTTATTATTTTTTCGCCGAAAACAATCGATGAACCACCAACACATCAATTCGTGGCGATTGAACCATCAATATCAACAAATATTTTCCAAACACATTTCGGGAGGATTTCAGCAATGAAGTGAAGAAAAAAAATTAATACCTCAACACACCCATCGAAAGCGATACTCAACATTCCAGCAGATGTTCTCAATAATAATAAAAATATGTGCTGGAAAAAATTCCTTCAACATTTTTTATTTTATAAATTGACCAGCATTTTACGGGAATATTCTTCAGAATTTGCATCAGCAACCATTTCCCAAAGATTACCTTACCTTACCGGTCAGGCTAAGGCCGGGGTGGCCTCTGCTGTACATAGTAGCCGCCTCCATTCCACTCGGTCCATGGCTGTTTGTCTCCAGTTCCGCACTCTGCGTAGGGTCCGCAGATCGTCTTGGTCGACCCACCTAGCTCGCTGCGCTCCACGTCGTCTTGTACCGGTCGGATGACTCTCGAGAACCATTTTAGTCGGGTTGCTATCCGACATCCTGATGACGTGACCCGCCCACCGTAGCCTCCCGATTTTCGCGGTATGGACGATGGTTGGTTCTCTCAGCAGCTGATGCAGCTCGTGGTTCATTCGCCTTCTCCAAGTCCCGTCTTCCATCTGCACTCCGCCGTAGATGGTACGCAACACCTTCCGTTCGAAAACTCCAAGGGCGCGTTGGTCCTCTGCACGTAGGGTCCATGTTTCGTGCCCATAGAGGACGACCGGTCTAATCAGCGTTTTGTAGATGGTTAACTTCGTGTTACGGCGAACTTTGTTCGATCGTAGAGTTCTGCGCCTCTGAATTTCTCTGCTGGTGTCGTTGTCGGCGGTCACCAGTGAGCCCAAGTACACGAATTCTTCAACCGCCTCGATTTCATCACCGTCGATATGAATTCGGGGGGGCGGGCGCGGCGATTCCTCCCTGGAGCCCTTTGCCATCATGTACTTTGTCTTCGACGCATTAATGACTAATCCGGTTCGTCTGGCTTCACTCTTTAGTCGGATGTACGTTTCCGCCATCGTCTCAAATTTACGAGCAATAATATCAATATCATCGGCGAAACCAAGCAGCTGAACGGACTTCGTGAAAATCGTCCCACTCGTGTTTATCCCCGCTCTTCTTATTACACCCTCCAAAGCAATGTTGAACAGCAAGCACGAAAGACCATCACCTTGCCGTAACCATCTGCGAGATTCGAAGGGACTCGAGAGTTTCCCTGATACTCGAACTACGCACATCACTCGATCCATCGTCGCCTTGATCAACCGTATCAGTTTATCCGGGAATCCGTATTCGTGCATAATCTGCCATAGCTGTTCTCGATCGATTGTATCATACGCCGATTTGAAATCGATGAACAAGTGATGTGTGGGCACGTTGTATTCGCGGCATTTCTGCAACACCTGGCGGATGGCGAACATCTGGTCCGTTGTAGCGCGTTCACCCATAAATCCAGCCTGATATTGCCCCACAAACTCTCTTGCAATCGGTGATAGACGGCGGCATAAAATTTGAGAGAGTATCTTGTAGGCAGCGCTCAGTAGTGTGATCGCGCGGTAGTTCCCGCAATCCAACTTGTCGCCCTTTTTGTAGATGGGACACACGATACCTTCCATCCATTCCTCCGGTAATACTTCCTCCTCCCAAATCTTGGTAATGACCCAGTGTAGTGCTCTCACCAGTGCTTCTCCACCGTATTTTAGAAGCTCGCTTGGTAGTTGATCTGCTCCAGCGGCTTTGTTGTTTTTCAACCGGCCAACCTCCTCCTCAATCTCTTGAAGGTCAGGGGCCGGAAGTCTTTCGTCCTGTGCACATACTCCTAGATCTGTTACCACGCCACCTTCGGTACTTGCAACGTCGCCATTGAGGTGCTCATCGTAATGCTGCCGCCACCTCTCGACCACCTCACGCTCGCTCGTGAGAATATTCCCGTGATTATCTCGGCACATGTCGGCTTGTGGCACAAAGCCTCTGCGCGAGCGGTTCAGCTTCTCGTAGAACTTTCGTGTGTCCTTAGCGCGGTACAGCTCTTCCATCGCTTCGCGATCTCGTTCTTCCTGCTGGCGCTTCTTCATCCGGAAGACTGAGTTCTGCCTGTTCCGCGCCTGTTTGTAACGTGCCTCATTCGCTCTCGTACGGTGTTGCAGCATTCTCGCCCATGCTGCATTCTTCTCGTTTTTCAACTGTTCACATTCGCCGTCGTACCAGTCGTTTCTGCGATTCGGAGTCGCGAAGCCTAGTGCTGTAGCCGAGGTACTACCTATGGCGGATCGGATGTCCCTCCAGCCATCTTCAAGTGTAGCTGCGCCAAGCTGCTCTTCCGTTGGTAGGGCCACTGCTAACTGCTGCGCGTAGTCTTGAGCCACTTCTACGTTACGAAGTTGCTCGATGTTGAGCCGCGGCGTTCGACTTCGACGCGTGGTGTTAACTGTCGAAAGTTTTGAGCGCATGTATACAGCGACTAAGTAGTGATCCGAATCTATATTCGCACTGCGGTATGTGCGGACGTTGGTTATATCTGAGAAGAATTTACCGTCGATTAGAACGTGGTCGATTTGGTTTTCTGTTTGATGGTCGGGTGATCTCCAGGTGGCTTTGTGGATATCTTTGCGGGGAAAGAAGGTGCTTCGGACTACCATACCACGGGAGGCTGCAAACTTTACGCATCGCTGGCCGTTATCATTCGATTCGGCGTGCAGGCTGTTCCGCCCGAATACCGGTCTGTACATTTCCTCCCTTCCTACCTGCGCGTTCATGTCGCCGACAACGATTTTCACGTCACGCGGCGAGCAACCATCGTATGTTTGCTCTAACTGCGCGTAGAACGCTTCTTTCTCGTCATCGGGTCTCCCTTCGTGTGGGCAGTGGACGTTGATGATGCTGTAGTTGAAGAAACGGCCCTTAACTCTCAACATGCACATCCTTGCGTTGATCGGCTGCCACCCGATCACACGTTGTCGCATCTTGCCCAACACTATAAATCCTGTTCCCAGTTCATTGGTGGTGCCACAGCTTTGGTAGAAGGTAGCCGCTCGATGCCCGCTTTTCCACACTTTCTGTCCAGTCCAACAAAGTTCCTGCAACGCCACGATGTCGAAGTTGCGGGGATGTAGTTCGTCGTAGATTATCCTGTCACATCCTGCGAAACCTAGTGACTTGCAATTCCATGTTCCAAGTTTCCAATCGTAGTCCTTTTTTCGTCGCGTGGGTCTTTGCCGATTGTATCGAGTCGTATTTTCTCCTATGTTATTCGCAATGGGGATTTTTACGGGTGGCTTATTGGGCCTACGCCAACACTCCTGTCTCGCCGGAGGGCCATCGTGCCAGTTCTGTTTAACGTCCCAACCAACACTGGGACGACCACGCTGATGGGGCTACCACCTTGGATCTAGCTGGGCGTGGTGCAGCGTTTCTTACTCAGCCGCTGGATGCCAGAACAGACGCTGTTTGAGCCGCACCTCCTTGGTGAACAGACACTCGGATCGTACCTCCTCAATCTAGCTGAAGTCAGAAGGACAACAGTGCCCAGGCTGCACTACCAGCTAAGCACACAACTCTTAGCTGGCGGTCTTTGTCATCGCTTGACCCGTGGAAGCATGAGGTAGGAACTTGTGAGGACCAGAGCTATATTGGACGCTCTCCTTATCGACTCACCGTTTTGCAGCCCAAATCCCCATTTCCCAAAGATGGAGAACTATTATTCCAAGAACTTCTCCAGAAAATATTCAAAAAATGAAAAAAAATATAATCTACGAAATTTTGAATTCGATAAATACAAAAATAATAATAAACGCTTTTGAGGAATTCCACGGAGTCATGTCAGTCGATCCTGAGCGACCATTTCAAAAATATCTTAAACTTTGCACAGTTTTTCAATTTCATCTAAATCGCCATTTTTCGATATCAAACCTTCATATTCACTCACGACTAACTTTTCAAAAGGGTGTATGCGAAAATAGTTCAAAAATATTCTAAAAGCTGTACAGCAAAAACGGATTGTTCGATTGTTATGAATTTTTCAGCAAAGTTAGATAACTAAATGATGATTCCTTAGAAAATATACACTGTAAAAAATTTCTTTTTTTACTTTAAAAAAAAAGATCTTTGTCACAAAAACTCAAATATCTCAAAACCCTATCTTTTTACCAACGTCAAATTTTTAGGGGAAATGGCCCATTATATCAGCTATCTACCATAAAATTTTGGTGATGGTAGACTGATAAACAAAAAAGTTATGAAATTTCAAACGTTTCAGATTTTTTACATTTAGTATCAAAAAAAATTTTTTTTCTGTGTAAATTATTTCGAGAATTATATTTTGATGCTGATTTTATTGTAAAGGCTACCGCCTGAATTAAACAAGTTGTTTTCATGATATTTTAGTTTGATTATTCATAATTACTATAGTATCTATTTGAAACTTAGACACGATCCAGTGTTGCGGTCAAAAATATTGAGAGTGTCATACTTTTTATTGTACGTGACTGGTGAAAAAATCCCTTGATAGTGTTGAAAAGCTGTTGATTATAAGAAAAATGGAATTAAACTTATTTTTAAGACGAAAGCTGTATAATAAAAGTTTTATATACGCGTATACGTCTAGTTTATCTGCAAAAAAAATACCACTTAGAGAACAGACTTTATGATCGGAAGAATGCGAGTAACTTCAACAACAACAAATGCATGAGAGGTACATACCACAGACAAATAGACGAAACGCCTAGAACAATTTTCGTGAAAATCCATCGCCCAGTTCACACTAAAATTAAAATTAAAATTAAAATTAAAAAAATTAATTAAAATTAAACATTTCACAAGAAATTACAAGAGAATTTATTTACATAAATCCACTGGAGTTTCTTCAAAGAATTCTACATGAAATTTCAAATCGATCACATTGGATATTAAATTCATAATTTTTGTTCGAAAAATGCACACTCTGATGCAAAAACTGGAGTTAAAAGATCGAATTATATTCGACTTTTAATTCGTGCAAAAGATTCAGAATTAATTGACTACAACACAAAATATTTAAAAATTTTGAATTTTATTTTTTATTTTTTTGAATTTTTTAAACCGCGTGCTCGAAAATAAGCACGTAATTATGCGCGCAAAATTTCAGCCGTTCATGGAATATCATGACTTTTGATTCATTGAGAAAATTAAGTAAAAAAATGTGATGTTGAAAATAGTGATTTGAGTAACAGTGTCTTGAAAATCGGGACATTTGAGTGACTGACCGTAAAATAGTGGTAATGTAAGTGGTATTGACATCGTAACCAGAAGATTAGCTGATCTGAACATCTGTCTAAAAAGTAAGGCCGGTTATGGTGATTATCTCTAAACAAATATGTCTTCTCCATGTTTGTCTTGACATAACGTCCCCACAGGGATAAAGCCTGCTTAACGGTTTAGTGTTTTATGCATCCTACCCTCTATAATTAGCTTAAAACCTTGGCTGTCAATGATCATTTTTCATTTGTATGTCATGAGGCAGGTACGAATATACTCCGTTTCCAAGGATGTAAAGGAAATTTTCTTGAAAAAAAAAAACCTGAACCGACGGAGAATCGAATCCGTCACCCTCAGTATGGTCGCGGAACACAAGCGAGGCTCGGGATTCTACAGCGTTTTGTAAAACTATAGATGATGTAGAATTGGGTCTAGTGTTGGTGATTTCAGCAAGATTTGGCAAAGTTCTTGGAAGAATTTTGTGAAAAGTCTGAAAAATTCGACTATGTTTTTAAACAAACTTTTCAAATGAAAATCAAACAAATCTCTTAAAAAATTGTAAAAAAAGTATTATTTCTTCTTTGTTGAATTACAGACGTGATGTCCAGGAAAGTTCCTGATGCATAAAATTTGAGGTTTGTTTGGACGGAGTTGCAGAAGTCTGAATCATTATCAAACCCTTAATATACAGCAGTGAAAGCCGTTTTCCATACAAAATGGCCAACTTTGACATGCTGTAACTTTGTTCTCCTATGAGCGATTGAACTGAAAATTTGACAGCGAACTACAAATATGGTCAATTTTGTTATAAGAATATTTGAGATTTTTCGAAACATGAGGAAAAAAGTTAAACATTATGTGAAAATGTTCAAAATAATAGCAGTGTAAATAAATTGAAATGTAGCTTTACCTTGAAGAAGCAAGAATTATTCTCGCATGCTATTCGAATAGTTTCCGTCTTGATTACAAGTTAATGCCTGAGGTTCAACATTTTAAAAATGTTTGCTGAAAAAAAAAAAAGAAAACAAACACTGCTATTATATTGATCAATTTCACATAGTGTTTAACTTTTTTCCACGTGATTCGATAATTCTCAGATTTTGCTATAACAATATTCACCATATTTGTAGTTCGCTGTCAAATTTTCAGCTCAATTGCTCATAGGAGAACAAAGTTACAACATGCCAAAGTTGGCCATTTTGTATGGAAAACGGAAACTTTGGAAAATTTGGAAAATTTGAGTTTTCGGATATTTTCCATATTTGAGTTTTCATATTCCATATTAAGGAAATGCAAGAACTTTTAGAGTACCAAAGCAAAACTCTTCATGTACCTCGGATTATTCTCGCCAAATATAAAAAGGACTTTTAGAATATTTCCCATATAAGAACTTATATTCCATTTTTAAGAGGCTTTAAGGGCTGCTAGAATTTTCGGAGTGGTTCAAAAGGATTTCAGCGGGTTTCAGTTAAGTTGTGGAGCTTTTTCAGAAGGTTTCAAAAGTTTCTCGGAGTGTTCAAAGGAGTTTCAGGGGGTATCAGTGTCTTCAGAGCATGTCATGGTGGCTTTCATGAGGATTTCAGAAAGGTTTTAGAGGGTTTTAAAGTAGAAAGATTTCCGGTGGTTTCAAACTGCATTTGTGGAACTTCAGGGGTTTTAGGAGGCTTTTAAAGATTTTTAGGAATTCCATGTGATTTCTAAGAGTTTCTGTCTGTAGCATACCAAAGGGATTTGAGGGAACTTCTGAGGGCTTCTGAGAGGTTCCAGCATTGATTGCTGCTTCATTTCTGTGACTAAGAAATCCTAGGTTGATTTTCATAATTCCCACATTCACATAGCCAAGAGAAGAAATGGTATTCGATTCGCCACTTCTCCATCTGGGTGCCAGCCAGGGTGCCAGCTCCTCGAATCCGAACCACACGTCGAAGGCAAAAGTCATCAATGATTCAGTGACGCTTTTGATTGTTTTGGTTAAATATTTATCATAAACTAGACGCACAGCCTCATCATCGTGTGTCATCGTATCACCACACCGTTCTTGTTTGGGCCGTCGAGCTGGGCTGTCGTCCCAAAGTATCTCCGGTTCACCGCTAGGTACAGCAGGCTAAGGTGTTCTCGCCCAGCTGCTGTTGAGACGAATACCAAAGCAGTGGAGTTAATTATTTGGCGCGATTCACCTTCAAAAGTTCGCACCGACGCGGCGGTGATGTGGTGGTTGCTTTGGGCGCGTTGACTTATTTTTTATGGCGGACGAGCAGCTTGTGACGGATCACTACTATACATGGAACGTTGTAATGCAGCAGCAACCCCAACCGGCAGTCAGTGGCAGCAGCAGCAGCAGCCACCTTCGTCAGTTTGAGGCGAGTGTTGTTGTTACATGTATGGTTACCCGACAGTAGTGAGCAGTTCAAGGATTGACAATGTGTGGTGGGGCGTGGGATGCGGCGGGAAGGAGGGTTGTTGTAATGTGAGATGGCTCTTTCGTGACGGTAATGACGGTGGACGACTTTTCGTTTTAGATGGAATTATGCCACCGGGAGGTCGGGCTGTGGTCCTGATTTCATCGGGGTGTCGATGGAGCAGTTGAGTGAAATACCTTGTTCTGTAATAACTGGAATAATTAGATTTTAGAGCGAACAATTCTTGTGGGTAAAATACGAAATTCATAGTATTTGATGGATAAGATAGGTAATTATTACAGACACGACGACGGTTCATAATTTCGGAAAAACTTGGGAAATTCATTAGAAACTTCTTTACTCCTTATTTGAGAAAAGTTTTCGTTTCAACACAATCAATTAGCAGATTTTGAGTCCAACGGAAACCACTTTCCGAGAATCTTCGTCTCGACGGCAGTCCCAATTTCCAGGAAGCAATTTTCCGCTCTAAAATAACCAGTCTGAAAAAAACTGCTAAGTATCTACCAGGTCAAAGGCACAAGAAAGCTTACCTCCTCTGGCTCGCATTCTCCTGGCCCATCCGTCCAGTGGGTAAGTAATTAACCGAAAGTGTAACAATTGTTCATTCCGGAGCGGTTCGTTTTTGCTTCTTTTGGAAACTGGACCGAAAAATTATCACCACCATCCGCAATTTGGGGACCACACCGCCGCCGTGCCACTTGGACTAGCACTAGAAGAACACGGGTGAGAGACCAACCAACAGCTGAGAACACCATCAGTCCCAGTGTCTTCTACCAGTAGCGGTAGCGTCGGAGACCTTTTCGCGTAGGGAATAATTTTTAATTAAAAGCCGATTTATTTCTGGTGGAAAATTGGTTGCCAGGATGTGTGCGCGCGAGCCAATTAAAACTAATGGAGACGCATGGTCTTCGTTGGGGAAAAAGATGGACCCACGTTCGCAAGGAGCATGGGTGCGCCCCCACCCCGCCCCCCCGTGTGTATGTGCGTAGGTGGTAATTAACTAAATCGTTTCCGTGTCGTTTCGGGTGGCCGTTATCTTCTTTGGCGCTCGCATTCTGAAGGACCCGCCACTGGGAAAGCTCCTTTGCGGTTCCGGTCGGTTGCCAAGCGATGATTTTCTTTCTTTATGCGAAGAATTATCAGCTGCCCGAGCGCCCGCCCGCCAAGGGGCGTGGTCCCCGGGAAATGGGAAATGAAGTGGGCGAAAAAAAGGTTATTTTTCTCGTCCTCTTCTTTCCGGTCGGCGGCCGTTGCTGCTGCGTGGGAAGTCATCTTGTCCGGGGCGCAGCGGTGGCTCTTATAAATTACGATAAGGTAATTTAATTTTAATTGGAAGTTGCGGTTAAATTTCCCGGACAAAATTGAGAGCAATGATGATAAGGATGAGTGAGGACGTATTTATGAGGATTTATGAACCCGGGCGGACGTTTGGATTTTCTTCGTGTTTTCCCGAACGACACCAATAACGGCGCGAACCGGACGATAACCGGTCATCAAACCACAGTCCACAGTCAAAGTCAGTGGCCGCTTTTCCGAGAACGACGTAAAATTACACACCATTGGAGCCTGATTGGAGGTTGGAAAAAAAAGTAGCGGCACCTGTTACTGGCAACGGCAAATTATCAACAAATTGTACCAACCAACCAACCAACTATCCAGCCCGCTAGCCGACCATCGACATATGAAATGCATTTTGAGTTTGCATGCTCTCGACACGTAGACTGTAATTAAGCTGATCGTTGATGATAGACGGGGACGACAATCGCCCGGTGCCGTCGACGAGTTGCAGTAATGTGTCCCGTCGCGGCGGTCGTCACGTGAGGATACTATTTTAGCCTCGACTGCGCGGCCTTGATGCATGCGGGACGGCACAGTTTGTTGGCACCCAGGTCCCCATCAGGTCTATTGGATGGGTCTGGGCCGTTCGTTGCAAATGGGGAGTTGTTGCGGCGAGCGGGACACAAGTGTGCCACCACATCATAATAATCATTATGTCACTTGTTCAGCAGATCTCTTTGATGGGGGGAAATGGGGGCGCTTCTGCCTGGGTAGTGAGTATAAGGAGCATGTTATTTTTTCAAGGGAGTTTTTAAACTGTACTTGCAATTGGAAATTGCTGAAGGCTTTATGTGTAATGTAACGATATCGAAGGTTTGGTGGTAAGCGGACTTGGCATACATTGCAGTGAGATTGCGGCTTAATACATGTAGCACGGTTTAAAAATTTCAGCGCCCCTTATACGGCCCCAAGAAAATAACTTCACTATTGCGCCTTACTGAGAATTATTCCAGGAGAACTTTTCCATACATTATTATGTCAATTTTTTTTTCTGTAATAATCGCGGAAGAGAAATTCTTGCTGCAATTGGTTTTATGAGTTTTGTAAGCACTCTTCATACATTTCTGGAAAATTTTCCGGAATTATCCCCAGAGGCAGATGTTCATTTGTGATTTTTTTTTTCTGGATTTTTCAAATATATTCAGGATTTTAGAAAAAAATTCTTTGAAGATTCCTCTTAGTATCCCTTCAAAATGTTTGTCTGACAGGGCATTTATTTAAAAATTTCTCCAGAGACCATCCAGAGTTTTTCTCAGGAATTCCTGCAGAAATTTTCTCTGGTACTTTTTCAAGACTTTCTTGTGAAATTTATCAAAATATTTTAAACTGGCCCACGGGTTTCCTCAGAAATTCCTTTCGAAATTTCTTCAAGGATTCCTTCATCTTTGTATTTCTCCTTGATTTTTTTCGAAAATTTCTTAAGGAAATCCACAAAAGATAAAATATGGTCGCAGTGATAATAAACCCGACAAAAAACGGAATTTCTCTAAAAATACAGCCAGAATTTTCCAGAAGTTTGTTTTCGGGATTTCTCAAAAAAAAAATACCTGTACAAGTTTCTTAAGAAACATTTCTAGGAGTTCCTCCAGGTGTTTCTCCAGAAATTACTCAAACGTTTTTCCAAAAGATATTTCAAACAAATATTCAGAGATTCTTTAATGAGCTCCTGTAGGGGTTTTCTTTAGCAATTCAGACATCCTTCTAGCAACATTTTCAGTGATTATTGTTTGCATTTCTCCAGAGGTTCTCTAAGGTATTACTCCATTTATCCAGAAACATTCTTGAGAATAAGCTTGGAAAGTCCTCCAGAAAATTCTCCAGAGATTCTTCTAGAAGTTTCTCCAAGGGTTTTTTTCTTATAAATCCTTCAAGTAATTCTCCAAACATTGCTTTGAATTTATTCAGGCCTTCCTTCAAGGATTCCTTCAGAGTTTTTTTTTTCAAAAATTCTCTCAATAACTCCTGCAGAAATCACTTCAGAATATATTCTTCAGTATTTTAAGGGAATTTTCCAGAAATCTGACAGGAAATTCTCTGAAATTAATTGACGAATTTTCTCAATAATTGAACCAGTAAAATTGTTTGCGATTTAAGCAGACAATTTTAAGAGATTTCTCAAGAAACTGCTATACGGATTTCCTCAAAAATTCCTCCAGAAATTTTTCCAGCCTTTTCTACTTGAAATTACTTGCAAAGTTCCTCCAGAAGTCTCCCATGATTTTATTCTGAGAATTAAACGGGTATCTTAGGTGTTTCTTCAGGTACTATCCTTGCCATTTATCCAGGAATTCCTCTAGAGATAACTTTAAAAATTGTTTCAGGAATTTTTTGTACAGAAATTCCTTCGGAAAATTTCCAAAAATTCTTCTAGAAGTTTCCAAAGAAATCTTCAGTAGTTAGGTTTTCTTGATACAATCCTACAGGAATTTCTCAGAAATTCCCAAAAGAATTCTTCAGTATTTTTTGTGAAATTTCTAGTAGAGCTTCTGAAAAATCCCAGGTAGTTTTTCAAGGTATTAATTCAAAGATTTATTAATCATTTTTTTTATTCGAATGAGTGCAATCAGTTTTGTCCATTTAAAAAAATGCTTTTTGAAGGATTCCGCAGGATTTTTTATGTTTCTACGGAATTTCTTTCGGAAACTCCTCCAGAAATCTTCCAGAGAATTCTCAGAAACTTATAGACGGATTTTGTCAGAAAATTTCTTTCGGAAATCGCCCATGAATATGTTCTGAGAATCAGGAGGACATCTTAGGTGTTTGTTCAGCTATTCTCCCAGATATTTTCATTGGCATTTCTTCAAGAACTGCTCTAGCTAGAGACAATTTCAAAAATTGTTTCAGTAATTTTTTTGCCAAGAATTTCTCAAGAAAGTGTGAAGAAATTTCTGTCAGGAGCTTCCAAAGGTATTTCCAGGAGTTTTCAAAGGATTTCTTAAGATAATCCTCCAGAGATTTCTTGGAAATTCCTTCAGGGAGTTCTTGAAAAAAAAATTCTGTAATTTGTACGCAATTTCTGGAAGAACTTCTGAAAAAAAAACCCTGCTAGAATATCTGAACAAATTCTGCATGGATCTTTAAAGCCATCCCAAGAGATACTTCTGTTCTGGAAGAATCGAATTTCAAAAAAAAAAATCATTGTAGGATTTTTACACGAATCAACGAAGGATTTTCTCAAAGAACTATTGGATAAACACTGGGAAGACTTTCCGAAGAAATCCCTTAAGAACTTGTGAAGAAATTTTGTGTAGAATTTCCAGACATCCCTGTGGAATTTCTACAGAAATTTTTAGAAGAATTTCTGAAAAACTCCATGCATGAATTTTTGTAGAAATTATTTGCTGAAGACCCCGAAAAAATCTCTGCAATTCTGAGAAGTTCTAGACATAAAAATATCTCCTCAAAGATTTTTTTTAACTAATCAGCAGGAATTTTTGAAAGAACCTCTAAAGGAATCTCTGTAGAAATCTTAGAAAGTACTTTTGAATGAATTTCTTGGAGAAATATCTTAACAAATCTCGAAGAAATTCTTTAAGAAGCTCAGGAGAAATTTCTTAAAATATTTCTGAAAAATGCCAGGAGAAACTTCTCGGGAAATCTTTGGTGGAATTCGTAGGAATAAATATTGAGGAATTTATAGGAAAATTCCTCGAGAAGTCCTAAAACAAAATTCTTGGAGTATTTTAAAATTATTTCTCGGAGTCAACTGTGGATTCATTTAAAAAAAAAAATCTTTTCCTGGCGAAACTCTAAAGGAATTTCCGTGAAAATTCAAACAAAATATTTTTGAATGAGTATCGTAAAGAAACCGTGGAGTAATTGTTGAAGTCATCTTAGTGGAAATGCCGGAGCAATTTCTGGAAAAATACATGGAGGAATATCCGGAAGAAAATTCTGAAGGAATCTCTGTTGAGTTCTGGCACGAATCGCTGGAGGAATTCCTGCAGGATTTTCTGGATAAATTCCAGGAGAAATTTCTGGACACATTCATTTGCATCCTGTAGAAAATTCAGAAAGAACCGCTGGTGAAATTCCCGATTACTTTTTCTAAAGTAATTTCTGGTAGAGTTTCAGATGGAACCTTAAAGTAATTTTGCAGGAATTTCTTGAGAAATTTATGAGGGAATATCTGAAGGAAGCTCTTGAAAAATTTCTCAAGGAAACCCTGGAAAATTTCTAAAAAAAACGCTGGGGGAGTTTCTGATAGAAACTTTGGTAGACATCAACACCAAATTTCTGGAGTAATTTCTGAAGGAATCCGTGGATTACTGTTGGAAGTATGCCATAGATGATTTCCAAGGGTTTGGAATCTTTGGACATCTTTAGGAGAGAATCTCGTTAGCAATTTATGAAAAAAGCTCCTAGGATATTTCTAATAGAATCGCTGGAATAATTTGTAAAGCAATATTTATTAGAATTTCTGAAGGAGTTTGTTGAAAATTTTCTAAAGAAATCTTCAAGGGAATTTGGATTATGACAAGACCTACCAAGCTTGATTGTGACAGACCCAGCTAGACCCTTTTCCCCTCCCTGGCTCTGCCAGGGTTCTCCTCTTTCCCTTTTCAACCCCCGTCATACTTTTAAAGAGATGAACCAGCCTAGGGCTGAAAATCTCTATAATAAAGAAATAATAATAATAATTCAAGGGAATTTTTGAATTAACCTTTACTTTCTCAAAGAAACGCCTTAATCCTTTCTGAAGAAATTCGAGAAAGATTTCCTGAAAGAATGCTTTTACGGATTCCTGAAGAAAAAAATCTATGAAAGAATTGAAAAAAACATGGACATTGTTGAAGAAACATTTTTGGTGAAATTTCAAAGATAGACAAATATCTGAAGGTGTTGTAAAGAACTTTCAAAAGAAATCCGTGGAAGACTTTCCGAAAGGAAATCTTAGAAGATTTTGAAATAGTTTCATAAGAAAGGTCCTTAATCAATTGTTTGGGTAATCTCTGGAGAGGAAGAGATTGGTTCTAAAAGAAACTAAGAATTTTCTAAATTCCTCAATAGTAGTTTTTTGGCAGATTGCCTAAAACTTTTCGGTAATATTTTGAAAAGCTGAGCACCAAACTTATTAAAAAGTGGATTTAGACAGCTTTTATATTGTTATTCAGTAAAACGATTACCAAAAAGTAGAGCCCTTACCACCGACGAACCGACGTGACAGCTAGAACAAGTAAATTCAAAATTGTTGTCCCCGACGCCATGATGAAAAATAGCCGAACACTACCGCCTCCTCTATAACGGTTCGCGTTGTTTTGGTAGCATGATTCCAAACCCCCGTGTATTCATATAGGAAGAGGTTCATGTCTGCGCTGATTTGACAGAAGCGTTCGCTCGCTTCGCTGGTCGACCGTTAAATTTGGGGGGGGGGGGGGACAGTTTTGCACCACCACTGTCACGTCGGTTCGTCGGTGCCCTTACACTGCACCCTTTGCAAGAACTCATTCTGACGGCTTCCAATACACTTTGACAATGTTGCTTTTCAAAGCTTTCTTTAAAAGTTCCTCTTCAGAATTTCGCATAATTTTCCTTTTTGTTTCTTATTCCAAAAGTTCTTCGGAAAGTTTTGCATGTTGTTCTTCTTGAAGTTCTCTAGAATTCAAGAAAACTTCCTTCGGAAATATTTATACCAAAATGTCCGTGAAAAGCTATTTTAAAAATATTGTAAATGAGCATGAGCATGAGCATGATTGACCGCCCGCGGTTGCTCCTCTGTTATTGCAAGGACAACTGCATTTACATAATGAACCAACAGATGGTGCTTGGGATTAGCTTTCTCTTCATTGTGTAAATGCTGGAATCCCAATACTTTTCAATAAGCAATACCAGCGCCGGCCGCGTCCGAATGCAGGTCAATTGAGGATAGGGAAGGAAGTGATGACGTGATTCTCGCTTAGGCCAATAACCGAGGAATTCTCTGCGTTACTACGAGAAATCACTAGGAGTTTGGACAGGGGAAATGGAGATATGTTGAGGGTTTCATCGTGGTAAACGAATGTCATGTTTTGATTCGCGATTAATAATGCGCTCAAGAAGAAATACCCTTCTAAACCGTGGACGACGAACGCGATCTATTGTGCCTCAAAACTCACCCTACATAAGTTATTCATTCGCAACTAAGGAAAATACAATGCTAAACACCGACGCATCTGTAGTTTGCGTTTCCGCGCGAGACAATGCTAAACGCGACCAATTCACAAGTATTAACAAAATAAAACGTTATAAATAAATCAGAAACATCTTACCGCATGGTTCACCGTCTATCTTTTACCGACCCTCTCTTTTTTCCAGAAATTCATGCAACCTTTATTTGAGTCAAAACATTTATTCATTTAGACTAAAATATTACAAATGTCGACACCGAAGATGACGAACCATTCAAATTTTTGTGTACATGCAAAAAATGAAAGATAAATATTTATTATCTACTAAATGTGCATTTGGAACTAGCGCCGACACATGACGTGACGAACTTTTCAATATTTGTTAGATAAATACACAAAAACCAGAGCAGAATTTTATACATCCTTTAGTATTAATTATTATGATAAAATGGAACGAGCTCACCAATAAACATCCTTCGAAGTGTCCAGTGCATATGTGCTGCAGCATCTTCCACTAACTGGCCTCGAAATCACACTGAACCGCTACAACAACACACTGGTACGACGATGTGCACATTCAAATTGTCGATGACGACGCAGCCAATCCGAATGAAAAAAGCGGCACTTTCACTTTGCCTCCAAAAACAAACTAAACCGCCCCGTACGAAGATAAGCACGCACACAGGACGACGACGCGATGCAACGACGAACCAAGACGGACTCATATGAGAAATATACACAAATAGATACATGATAGACAAAGTGAAAGAGATAATTTTCAAGATGCAACTTTCGACATTGACAACAAGAAACAAGTCGACACTCATGGTGACGAACTATACAAATTTGATCAAAATGTTCAAAAGATACATATACACATAATGAATAAATAAAATAATGAAAAGAGAGACATCCAGAAAGAAATTAACAAAGAAGCAGCAAGGAACAATCTCACAAGATAAAAAAGCCCACCACGACCACACGATGATGCGCGATCCGACGAACCCGAGCTATCACTTTTCACTGATGGCTAGGTGGCTACTTCTTTGTAGCACCGCCATCCTGAATGCCGTATGCGAGGGAACTAGAAACTAGAAAAAAAGCCCACACACACGACGACGCGCGATCCGACGAACCCGAGCTATCACTTTTCACTGATGGCTAGGTGACTACTTCTTTGTAGCACCGCCATCCTGAATGCCGTATGCGAGGGAACTCCTATTTTAAAAATATTGTAAATTCCCAAATATCTTGGATTTTTTCACTGTGTTTTTTTTTTAATTTCTCAAGATACGCATTCATTTGTTTCTATTCTAATATTCTTAAAAGAGATATGAAGCTACATTACGAAAGTTTACAATAATTGGAATCATCTCTTATGTAATAATTGATATAACTTTTAGACACACTTTTGGAGATTTCTTTGAAAACAGAGTGCAAATTGAAAAAAAAATAGAGATACCTATTGTATGATTAAAAGAGAGAAGCTTAGTAGTTTTTTTTTTAATTCTTTGGTAAATTTGCAAGAGCCGTGCAATGAGATGCTAATGAAAAAGTATTTATGCAATACTAAATGAATTTTCCAAGGAATTCTAAAATTTTGAAAATAAATTTCAATGGAACACCAAATACTGCTTGAACGAAAAGAACATAATCTTAATAGTTTTAGATTAAAATAGATGCAGTATTTTGTTGCAAATAAATGTGTCGATTTCCTAGTGAGAATGTTGAGACAAATTAAAAAATACTTATGTTACAAGTTTCTCAAAAAAAAAAAACTTTCTGACAATTTCAGTTCAGAAAAAAAGCTTATGTAAAAAAAAATATTCAAAAATGTATAAAAATGTTTATAAATTCCTTAAAGAGAAGATGATTACTGAAAAGTAATCCTGAACTAATCTGTTTAATTTTTCGGAATATTCAAAAATGCAATCAACGCAAATAAATTAAACAATTAAATCCTTATTTTACATGTCCCCTTTTCGATACCACTCTAAGGCTGCCAAAAAGTACAAAACAGGAGTTTCAGGAATGAGTATGCTCTCAGAGGAATCTGAGAAAGAATTTTAACAAATTTCTTTTGGTGTTTTTGGTGTTATGGGTTTTTCCAAATCACGGTAACGATGTCGGTGAAATTTTGAAGACAACTTTTGGAAAATCCTCCTTGAAGTAGAACCGATTGTTAAAGCTTCTGTGGCACTTTTGGCAGTGGATTTGAAGAACTTGCTGAATAGAGTAAGATATTTTTTGAATAGCCTTTAAGCATAAATGTTACCGAAAATCCTAAAGGAATCGCTTAATACATCTCTGAAATTTCTGAACAACCTTTATTACGAATCCCAAAAATAATATTTAAAAAAAATCTGAATTCTACCACACAGAAACAAAAAAAGTGTTCTTCATGTTACAATAAGTTCTTGACGAATTATGAGAGAAATTTCACCATTTCATCTTTGACGACCATGATCTTTACCATAACATTCTCCAAGATTTTTCTCGCTTTTGCCATATTCCATAACTATTCTGAATGTTTTTGAAAAAAAATCTGCAAAAACTTCTTTTTAAGAACTGTCAGTTTGGATGCTGAGTTTTTTTCATGGAAAATTTGTCATAATTCTTCTAAGAATTCCATTTCAATGTATTTTGGAATCGCATCCATTTCTTCCAGAAGTTAAATACCCCCTTTTTCAATTTTCTGTGAATTAAAAAAAATGCAATTAAAACTTTTTAAAATTCTGCATGATTAGTTGGTAACGTTGCGTAGTAACGTCAGTCATTCTGTTGTCATTTATGGTATCGATGTTCTCAGATTGATGAAAATTTCAACCTTTCATTCCCCAGTTCATGGTGACTTTGAAGTTAATTACCTCC